>NC_044321.2:34379401-34679401 GCF_007474595.2 Lynx canadensis | reverse complement strand
GTGAGTTCTCACGGTCGTCCTTCCTCTGCTTCTACCTGCTACGGGCCAGTCATGCTTCTAGAAAGGGTGAGCTGAAGCCTCTCCTGCCTGGTGCGCACCTGCCCAGCTCCCTTCCATCCCCCAGCCACAGGAAGAGACTGCCCCGTGGGACACCGTCCCTGAGTGTCCCTCCTCCCCTAGCCTGGGAGCCCAGGCCGCCCTGAGTGGGTGTGTGGGTGGCTTCCGGTGGATGTGTAAGGTCCAGGCCGGTGGCTCAGGGGCTGGGGTCCTGTTCCCTCAGAGGCGGGGCTCCCAGAAGAGAGGTCACCTTTCTCTTGGTGCCCTGCTTGGTTTTCTGGGTCCAGAAAGACTTTAACCAAGTGACCCGACCCCAGCGGACCCCAGTGGACGCTGACTGGGAGTTGGCCCGGGCAGGGGTGGGACAGACGTGCTGGGCCTGGGGTGGGCACAGCTGCCTCACAGAGGTCCCACGGCTGGGAATGACAACAGTGACAGTCGTCGCCGCCCAGGTGGTCACCGCCTGCTCCCTAGAACCCAAGGTCTCTGTGGACCCTACATCTTGGAGGTTGGCCCTTGGGGGGGGTCGGACAGCACCAGTCCACATGGAGGGGGAAGAAACTGGGGCACAGAGCTATGTAGGAGGCTGTGGAAGGTGCCAAGGGGACAGAAGCCGTAGAGGAGCCTGCTGTGATCCTGGTGACAAACATCTGTCATCCCTGCTGATGCCTAGACACTGAACCTCAGACGTGCGTCCTTTATCTGTCCTTTCGGTGTCTCTACAGCGGGCTCATGGGATCTTGGCCAGGACCCAGCTGAAGCTGACGGCTCCTCGCTGGACCCCAGAATGGGGGGGGGGGCGGGGGCGAGGTGGGTGCTGACTAGATGCCCCGTCTAGGCTTCACCTGGCAGGGTTCACCAAGGGGCCCTGCCCCAGCCTCGCCTCGGCAGGGTCCGAACTGGGTTCTCTGTTCCACTGTCCGTTCTGTGAACTTTTGTCACGCAGGTCAAAGTCTCGGAGCGGCTAACAGACTCTTCAGCAAATTCACTGGAGAGTGATAGGCACCCAAATGCCAACGTATTAATGACGCGGGGGAGGGTTGTATTAGGCCGCCACACCAAAATACCACCGACTGGGTGGCGTAAACAAAAGACACTTATTTTCTCGCTGTGTCCTCCCTCTGTGTGTTCCCTCTGTGTGTGCATGCCGCCCTGGGGTCTGTGTGCCCACGTTTCGTCGTCTTACAAGGACACCGGTCAGATTGGATTAAGCCCACCCTAAGGGCTCATTTTCACCTAATCACCCCTTTAAAGGCCTTGACTCCAAATGCACTCACATTCCGAGGTCCTGGGCATTAGGGCTTCAACATACGAATTGTGGGGGTGGGGGGGCACACAATTCAACCCTTAACAAGCTCAGTCTGCTGCGAGTTGTGGGACTGACCCTGGGCACGGAGCTGCCTGTCGAGCAGACGGACCTACCCAGGAGCCCAGGCCTTGGGTCCGAAGGTCACTTGACTCTGGCAAATCAAAGAGGACCAGGAATGCTTTGACGCTTGTCCCATTGAAAGTCAGGGTCTGTCACTTCCGAGTGACAGACCGAGTCTGAGCTGGGTCCGGCTGCTTTAGCTAATGGCAGAAGTGATGCCGTGGCAGGGTCAGGCTTAGCCTTTATGAGAACTGGCACCCGGGGTGCCTGGGTGGCTCCGTCGGTTGAGCGTCCGACTTCGGCTCAGGTCACGATCTCGCGGTTCGTGAGTTCGAGCCCCGCGTCGGGCTCTGTGCTGCCAGCTCGGAGCCTGGAGCCTGCCTCGGATTCTGTGTCTCCCTCTCTCTCTGCCCCTCCTCTGCTCATGCTCTGTCTCTCTCCATCTCAAAAATAAATAAAACATTAAAAAAAATTTATATATATAAAAAAAGAATTGGCACCTTCTGCCTCGGTCTCTCGGGGCCCCGAGCCACCACGTCAGAAGCCGGACCGCACTACTGGAGGGTCCCCGTGGAGAGGTCGTGATGCCCCCGGCCAGGGAGACAGGCCCCGCTGAGCCAGCCTCCCACCTTTCTCTGTCAAGGTGCCAGGCACGGGAATGAAGCCGTCTCGGATCCTCCAGAAAGCACGGCCGCTAGATGGATGCCACGAAGTGACCCCAGTCAATGCCGGGTAGAATTGCCCAGCCGAAGAATTGCCCAGCTGAGCCCTGCCCTGCCTTCCTCACTCCCGCATCATGAGAGGTCATCAAGTGGTTGTTTTATGCCACCGCGTTGGGGTCATTTGTTACGCAGCGAGAGATAGCTGGCTATCTGGGGACTCGAGGCGGGGTAGTGGGAAAGGAAGTCGACGATGCTGAGCGATGTTCTTGCCAGGCTGGGGGACCGAGGCTGGGGGACCGTTCTCCCCTCCACAGGCTGAGCGGGAGGGACTGCCTTCCCTGGCCAGGGCTGAGAGGGCAGGCATCCTCTTTCCCCTCAAGCTCCATTTTCTGGAATCCAGCAAAGCCCTGGGCCGGGGGCTGCTGGCACTCCCGAGGCCATAGAGGGTCAGGGAGAACTATTTCTGAACACCTCCGACGAGCTGGTGAACCCTCCAGGGATGAGATGCCATTCGAGCCACGTTGATTATCTGCCAGGAGGCCTCATTTCCTGAGTCGCACCAACCCGAGCCTGTGTTTGGACTGAGACCGCTCAGACCGCCCAGCCGGCGCCCTCCCCCTGCCCTGCCCGGTGCAGGTTGGGAGGAGGGTTGTGCGGGGTGGGGTGGGGGGGGCTGACACTCCGGTGGGGGGGGGGGGCGAGGGGGCGGGTTCCGGTCCCAGGCGGGCCACGGCAGGTGGAGGTGGGCTTCGGCCCCCGGCCCCAGCCTGGCCCACACGTGGAGATGCAGGCAGGGACCGGGCCACAGATCGGGCCCGAGAAGCCAAGTCTGGGGAGACTGAGTGCAAGGGTGGCACTGACTCTGGGGACCGCGGGGGGCCCAAGACTTAGGTAGGTGTCAAGGGGTGTCCCTCCCCCACCATGGGGAGAAGAGGGGCTCAGAGAATGGATCTTACTACACTGGCTCTGTGCCCTCGGGCAGGTGTGTCTACACCTTTGAACCTCAGTTATCTTATCTGTAAAATGGGTGAGTTTGATTAGGTGATCCACCCCCCCCCCGCCATAACTTCCAGCTCTAAAGAGTCTCCACTTTTGTTATAAAATCCGCCCTTCCCTCCCTCTGTGTCTCCCTCCCTCCCTCCCTCCCACCTTCCCTTTCCCTGCCTGTCCTCATAGATCACGCAGTCTAGTAGCAGGATGTGGAAGATTGTACTTTCCAAAGACGGTGCTGGTCTCCCAGTGCCCATTGACACGGTCGATGTGCCCAAGGCCGGTCATCATGGCAGAAGTGATGCCCTGTGGTGAAGCCCCAGAACGCCCCAGAACTTCTGCCTGATCTTGCCGGGCTTCCTCTCAGAAGCCGCCGCCATGCTGGGAAGGAGCCCAGTGGCCACATGTAGAAGCCACGTGTAAGGGCTATGACCCCGGCCCCAGCGTGAACCCCCAGACGTAAGGGGGGGGGCTTTTGGATGAGTCCCCCTAGCTTTCCAGTTGCCCCAGCTGATGCCGAATGGAGCCCGGATGAGCTGTCTCCACCATGCCTGCTGGAATCACAGATTGATGAGCAAAAGAAAGGTCACTGTTTTTAAAAAAATTTTTCTTTAGCATTTATTTCTCGTTGAGAGACAGAGAGGGGCAGAGCATGAGCAGGGGAGGGGCCGAGAGACGGGGAGACACAGGACCCGAAGCAGGCTCCAGGCTCCGAGCTGTCGGCACAGAGCCCGACGCGGGGCTCGAACTCACGAACCGGGAGATCATGACCTGAGCCGAAGTCGGACGCTCAACCGACGGAGCCCCCCAGGCGCCCCCAGAAGCGTCGCTGTTTTAAACCATTCAGTCATGTAATTTGTTACGAAGCAGTGGATAACCAGAACGGGGGGGGGGGGGGGAAGACAGGTGGAAGAAAAAAACGTAACCCTGTATATGGTACTCTCTTCCGCAAAGGGATATACATGCCACCACCTGGGTGCCAGGAAAGGAAGAGAAACTTTAACCCATGTGCGTCCGTGTTCGCGTTTGTGGGCGGTGGGGACGTGGAACCCTGGCGCGGAGGAGACGGGGCTAGGAACGGAAATTTCCAGGCGGACAAAACCGGGTGGGGACGGTGGTCTAGGGCCCGGTCACCGAGCCGCTGGGTCACAGAGGAGCAAGGTCTCCGAGCTGCCTGGTCGCAGAGGTGGGTGGCGGTGCAGGGCTGAGGCCCAAGACGGCATGTTTGGCGCTCCCCCCCCCCCTCCCGCCCCGGCGCCCCACCGCAGCTCTCAGTGCAGCTCTCATTTACGCATTATTTTCCCCTAATTGCATCTGAGGCTGTGGATGCCAGCCAGGGAGGGCCTTAGATCGCATCAGGGAGCCATCTGCAAATCCTCGTGCAAGGGGGTGGTGGCCTGAGGGCAGCTTTCCTGAGGGGAGCTAATCCCAGGCAGGCTGGTAGCTCCTTGCGGGAGGAGGGGGGAGGAGAGCCGGGGGGGGGGGCACTCCTCCCTCCCCCCGCCCCCGGAGCCTCGTCCTTCAGATTCTGGTCTGTCATCTGGATGGCGGCTGACTTGGGGCCCCTAGTCCTTGAATGGTGGGGGTTGCCGAGTCTGGGCCTCCCCCCAGATGTAGGGGGTGATCGGTGCCCTCGTGTGACGGCTCCTGAGTCCGCGAGGGTGAGACAGAGCCGGCGTAGGTGGCTTTCGGGGAGCCACTCTGGGGACCTGGCCATTCTACCGGGAAGAGGCGAGCAAGAGCCGGTCCTAAAACCCTCATCCCAGCAAGGGCCCTGGTGCCAGGCCCCCACAGCGCTCACCTGGCTTCCGTCAGTCAACGTCAGGTTGAATGCATTAACGTGAAAGGGCCTTGAGGTCTTTTAAGGCCCCTGCATAGATCCAGCGCTCCCCAGGTGCCAGCCTGTGCCAAGGGCCCCACACCCCTCCGCTCACTTACTCCCCCCAGCAGCCCCTCAGGAAGGGGCTGACTGTTGCTATCCCCATTTCAGTGGTGAGGAAACTGGTTTCGGGTGCCCGAGGCCACTCGGAGTGAGACAGGTCTATTTGACTCACGGCTCCGCGCTCCCCACCACACACCCACGCTGCTAGGAAGACCAGAGAGATGCCATTGTTCCCTTTGTCCGGAGCCAGGCCACGGGGGACAAATCCCACTCTACCCTGGTGACCTTGGGCAAGTTGCTGAGCGTCTCTGTGCCTCAGCCGCCTCTCCTGGAAGACGGGAGCGCGCACCAGCACCTGCCTCCGAGCTGGGGTCGGAAGGGAATGAATGAGCTTAGGCCGGAGCAGGGCCTGGGGGTGCTAAGTACTGAGCCGTGATTCCCCCCACAGCGCTCCTGCCCAGGTACTAAGTATAGATGCCGTTTATCCTTCCTCGCTGGTGGCACCGTGGGTGGTCGTGACGAGCCCCATCTGCCTGTTAGACGGGAAGCCCCTGGAGGGCAGGGGCACCTCTGGAGGGTGTAGAGACCCACGTGCTCCCCTCTGCCCCATTTGGGAGGCCTTCTGCATGTCTGTAGCATGATACAGATAGGAATTAAAGCCGGCTCCTTCAGCCACAGGGTCTTAGAAAGCCAGGGAGGAGGGAGGCAGGCAGAAAGGAGAGCGGGCGGGGTGCCGAGGGGCTCGGTGCCCGTCCTGGGGAGCCAGGCCTCCTTGCCCCACCTCTGCAGGCGGCCTGGGCCTGCCCCGGGCCTCAGGCCCCCACCGCTTTCCAGAACCCCGACGAGCGTCCTCTTGTCTTCCTGGGACTCCTGGTTCTGGGCTCCTTGTCCTGCCCTGTTCCCCGCAGCTCTGCACGGGGCCCTTGGCAAGGGTGGGCGGGGCGCCGGAGGGAGGCTTGCTGAAGTGCGTGGCAGTCTAACGAGGCGGTGTCCCCTCTCGGTGGCCCCTCCCCACCCCTGGCCACTTGCTGTCTGCTCTTGGGCTCCGCTCATCCTCAGACTTGCAGAAACCGAGCCTCCCTCCGGAGCCCTGCCCGGGGCCTCTCAGAATGCCGGTGGTGGCCATGGGCAGGGCTGGGGAAGGGCCCAAGCATACCGGGTCCTTTGCCCACCTAGCTCTGTCCCAGGGCCTTCCGTGGCTTCTCTTCAGTCCGTCGTCACTCTGCTGTCTTTACTGTCCTGCCCCGTCCTCTTGCCCTGTCTGCCCGCCCCGGGTGCCTCAGGGGCTGGCTATGTGATGGGCCCAAATGGGAATGGCACTGGGTCAGGGCTGGTAGGGTGCGGCTGAGCCCAGCACGCAGGCAGGCCCTGTGCCTGCCGCTAACTCCGTTTGCCATATTTCCTGACAGTTGCCATCAAGGGGAAGTTGACTGGCAAGCTCTTGTCCTTCTTTCGTGTCCACGTCCCGTAGCCCTCCAGATCTCCTTGTCTTCCCCGGAGACTTCTAGAACTTCCAGGTTGAAAGGAACCCAAGAGGTCATCTTGTCGAAACCCCTGCCTCCAGCTGCCTTGATCAAATCTTTCTTTCCACTCTGCAGCCCAGGTAAGCTGTCAACGCCAAACCTGGGTCTCTCTAAAACGTTCGCTGGCTCCCTACTGCCCTCAGGAGAAAGCGTGAGCTCCTTAGCTGAGCTCCCAGGAGCTGGCTGTGATGAGGCCTGGCAACTTCTCCAGCCCCATCCTGTGCCACCTACCACGGTCGCCCTGTGTTCTGGCCACATGCGGCAGCTGCCGGGTCCCCGGTGGGCTAGACTGGGGCCCCATTTTTCCCTGTGGCTCCCTTTTCATCTTCCTTCTCTCCCCTGCGTCCTCATTCACCTGGGCCACCTCCTCTGTGAAGTCTTCCCTGATTACCCCCGCTCCAACACTCAACAGATCACCTGCTCGCTGGGCTCCGTGGTGGGCTGAATAACCCTCCACTGTGGCCTCGGAGAGGGGCGCCCGGGGGGGCTCAGTCGGTTACGTGTCCAACTCCTGATTTCGCCTCAGGTCACGATCTCTGGGTTCGTGAGATCCAGCCCCCGCATCGGGCTCTGCGCTGGCAGTGAAGGGCCTGCTTGGGATTCTCTCTCTCCTGCTCGCTGCCCCTCCCCCCTCTGTTTAAAAATAAATAAACTTAAAAAAGATGGAACACCGGGGATGGTTCCGGATTCTCCATCACGCTGCTTCTCCCACCCGGCCAGAAGCCCCTGGAGGGCAGGGGGGCACGTCTTTCTTGGTTTCACTTCCCTAGGACCTAACATGGTGTCTTAGATAAGAACTCTCTGGTAGCTCGGGGAATCACGTGCATTTGAGAGTGTGCTCTCAGGAGAGACCAGTGAGGGTGTCAGGAAGCAGGGGCAGCAGAGGAGTGGGGCAGGCGAGGATGTGGTTTCAGGGGGAGTCTGGCCTCCGCCTGATCCGGAAGGGGAGCTCCCGGTGTCGGTTGCGGCGGAGAGTGTGAGAGAGTCAGAAAGTGAGATCTAGAAAGAAAAGGAGCAAGATGCATGAGCCAGTGAGGGGGGGGGGCAGAGAGGGGATAGGTGGGATCGGGCAGGAAAGAGCAAAGTGGTGGCTGGGGGAGACAGAGGGGGAGAGAGGGAGAGAGAGAGAGAGAGAGTGCGAGCGCTGGAGAGCGAGGGAGTTTGTGCCGGCATAACCCAAGCCTCAAGCCCCTGGCTGTCCCAGGCTCTCCGGGCAGAGCCGGGGTCATGGCCTGGGCCCACATGGGTGAGAGACTGAGCAGGGCCTCCCTGGGAGGCTCCACGAGGCCTGCCCCTGGCAAGCTTCCTGAGGAGCCCCGGGGGTGGGGTGGGGGGAGAGTGGGGCCTGGTAACCAAGTCCCGAGGGCATTTCTGTAGAGATGTGCACTCTCTAATCCCACAGCATCTCCGGGAGGGGCTGGCCTTGTTCGTATTTCCATGTCACCTGACAGGGCTCCCAGGTGAGTCCCTGAGGGAACATCCCGTTCCCCCCCGCCCCCCCCCCCCCCGCCTCACCCCAGCTTCCCTCCTCTGTCCCCTGGGAAGAGAGAGGCAGCTAGGGGAGGGGCGTTCGCCCAGCGCCCCTGGCCTCTGTAGCGTTTGTCCAAACTCAATCACCAGGTCAGGGAAGCGGGTGGGAGAGTGGCCCCCCTGTCCTCCAGCCCTCAGGGGCCTTGCCCTGTACCCCCCCCCGCTCCCCCCCCCCCACTGGGGGCTTAGCACCGCCTCTTAGAAGCCTCTCGTTGGCCTAGGTAAAACAGGTAAGTTCCCGGAGCCTTCAAATCTCAGCCTGCTTCATCGTCACATGGCCTTCTCCTCTTCCAGTTTATTAAAGTTTTTAAAAGAGATTTGTTTTGTTTTTAAAGTTTATTTATCTTTGAGAGAGAGAGAGAGAGAGAGAGGGAGGGAGGAAGGGGCGGAGAGAGGGGAGAGAGAGAGAGAATCCCAAGCAGGTTCCACACTGTCATCATGGAGCTCGAAGCCTCGAACCGCGAGATCAGGACCTGAGCCAAAGTCGGATGTTCAACCGACTGAGCCTCCCGGCGGCCCCTCCTCTTCCATTTCACTGATGTGTACAGCAGGATCGGGGAAGTTACACAGGAGCCCAAGGTCACAGCCAGTGAGAGAGCTGGAATTTGAACTCAGGCCTTAGAGACTCAGACCTGTGATCTCTGCTCTGTCTCAGCCACAACCTGCCTGAGCCAGGCCTGCCTTCCTGAGGCCTTTTTTGGGGAGCTGGCCCGTGGCCTTCCCATCTCATCTCCAGCAAGTGGATCTGGGACTTGGGGACCAGGCTGGGCTGTGGTGTGTAAATGAAGGCCATCCTCGGGATTAGAGCAAAAGTAGGAGAGGACACGGGCTGTAGCTGGCCAAGCCGACAGGGTGGCCTTGGTGGCCCATCGGAAGGCTGGGGGCGTGTTGCCAGCCCCACCCGCCAGCACTCAGCCAGCCGGGCAATCTGGATCTTCGGGCCCGGGGTCAGCCCAGGGTCAATGCCGATATAAAACCCAGCCAACTTGAGCAAGACCGCCGACATATTTAAACAGATCTTTGAGAGCGAAGGGGCCGCTTGGGGATGGAGAGACAAGATGGGCCTCGGGCTGGGGATTAGAACCTTCTTTGCTTTAGGAATTTCTCCCGATGCCCTGACAGGGCCTTTGCTGCCTTTTCCTGCTCTTGTCCTCTTGAGGGAAATGGCCCAACCTGTCCTGTTCAGTATCGAGTTCCGGGGGAAAGACAAAACCAACCTGCGCGTGCGTGTGCACACCTGTGTGTGTGCTGAGGGCGAAGGGACGTGGAGCTGTCGAATTTTGTTGCGAAGCCAGATGGGCCTGCAGAAAAAGGGAGTCAGAACAAGAGATCCCGGAACATGGGCAATGTGGCTGCAGCCGAAGTCGTATCTGGGTTAAAAACCCCAGGAGTGTTCCTTTTCAATTTTTTGGTACAGCAGGATCAAGGAATCGATTCACGCTGGTTATGGTTCCTACCATTGTTTCTGTGGGCCGTGTTTGATCTGTGTTTCACGTGCAGATCTGCTATCCACGCTCCGAGAGAAATAATATATTCTGCATTGCACTGGGTCAGGCTCAAGCATGAAAGCCCTTTTTATTATTGTTTTTTCTTTTTTTTTCTTTTTTGGATGATTTCAAAGACACCCAGCGCCCCCCCTCCCCCAACACACACACACACACACACACACACACACACACACACGAGCACACACACTGTTTGGGTAAGGGATTAAGAAAGAATGAAAGGTCCAGTTGCAGAACATGACCAGGGTTCCAGAACACGGATGGGGCTGCGGGAGTGGCTGAGGCTGTGGCCTTCACCCGCTGACCTGGGCCAGCCGGGTCCCCTCTGCGTCGTGTGTTCCCGACCCCTGCTGGCAGGGGGGATGCAGCGGGCCCTTTGACGGTGCGCCCGGCGAGGCCGTTATTAGTAACAACGGTTTCCAGCGAAAGAGAGTAATTTTCACAATGGAGAAGTCTTCCTCTTCCTTGAGGTCAAAGCTGAACGGGGATGAAAAGGACATTCCCCGAACCCCCCCCACCCCCACCCCAGTGCAGGATCCTGAAAACATGAAATGCCGAACTCCTCCCAGCTCTAAATTGGCCTGGGCGTTTGCTGGCGTTTTAAGGGGCCGGAGGGGGGAGTCGCAGCAACGTGGTGGGGGGGGGGGTGGGTAACACACGCGAAAAATGTGAGGCCAGACCGGCAGGGCGAATAAATAACCCGGTGCTGGCAGAGACGGGCCTGGTGTTTTAGCGACGGGTTGTAAAAGTTGACGGGAGCCGTTTGGACTGGAAAGGGCCGTGTGGGTATTGCTGCCAGGCTGAAGAGATAAAAAAGAAAACAGCCGCCGGGGGGGAGGGGGGATCGCAACACGAAACCACCCACGGAGCGTTCACCCAGCCCGTCCCCTCGCCGAGCCCGTTGTGCGCCCGTGATAACGTTGCACTCTGCGCCCTGTCCCTTTCTTTAGATAAGGTGTCCGCCAGCTTTCTGTCTCCCAACCTGGGGCCTCAGCGCCACACAGGAACGCGACTCTCTGATGCTGCCGGCCCGGGTGTCAGCAGCACCCCGAGGGGCCCGCGGCTTTTGTGTTTCCAGCACGAGGATTTGTTTGACAACGGGCTTTCCTTCAAGACCGTCCTTCCGGGCTGGCACGGCGCGTGGGTCCCCGGAGACACGACAGGGCGGTGGAGAGCCGAAGCAGGCACCTTGGGCCACGGGGTCGGGCCACTGCCTAATTGTGATGGCCACATAAAGGAAACCCAGACAGAGTCGAGGGCCAAGGAGGGTCTTTGGTTTCACGGACTGACTGAAAAAGTTAAGCGCTGGGGAAGCAGGGCCGACAAGACTGGACTCATTCTACGGCACACAAAAGATTTTTAATAAGCTCGGAGAAGGGTCCCCACCCCCACCGCTCCTGTCTTTCTCTCCCTGTCTCGTTCCAAAGCTCCTGTGTTAGCCAAAGAGACAGCTTGGAAAAGCCGCCCGGGGGGTTGGCGAGGAGGCTGTGGGGGAGTTGTTCTGCCAGGCTGGTCCCCGCCCCGGGGCGGGGGGCTCCCACAAGGTCAAGGAGGGCTCCCCTGGAGAGCGATGGGCCAGGGCAACCGTGAGCTGTAGGAGCAGATCCGGAGACGCCGGGCGGGTGTCCAGGGGAGGCCAGCACACCCTCTCTGTTCCCATTTCCTTGCAGGCTTGCTCCGAGGATCCAGGATCTTTAATCGGCTTGATGATTAGCCACAGGGCTCCTGGACAGGGGGGGTGGGGGCGGTGGGGGGGGGAAGGCCAGAGGGAGGGAAGGGCTTATTTTCCTAGCAGGCCGGTCGGCCCCGCTCACTCGCCCAAACCCCTTTCCCTTCATGCTCACCTAGGAGTAGGCCTGGGGACAGCTGGGACCGCCTGGCCCTCCCACGACTGTTGTAGGGCTGTTGTCTTGGGGACGTCAAGGGAAGGTCTCATCTAACTGTAGTATGGTGACCCGTTCCGTAGATTGTGTAAAAGGCAGGGAGCGGTCAGCACGGAGTCAAGAGGTCTCAGGCGACTGTCAGCACGAATTGCCCGGTGTTGCCCGGGCGGAGACACTGACCGTGACTTCTGGTTCTCCTTTCCGTGACACACGTGCAATATTCTGACTCTGATTCCCAGGAACCGCAGAAAGGATAGCTCAAGGTGAACCTGGGCTTTCCTGCCCGTGGGGAAAGGAATACGCCTCACTGCCAATGGCTGTGTTGGCACCTGACTTACGCATCGACTTTTCGAGTTTGTCCTGGCTGTCCTGGGTCTGCTACAGGTACACTGACCAAATTTTGTTTCTGAGTCGGTCACCAAATGCGGTCTGCCCGGGTGCCCTCTTCTGCCCCCTGAGAGTTTCACTGCCCTCTGAACTGCAGCCTGTTTCTGGAGTAATAGAAAATCGATGCCCTAAACAAAAGGAAACAAACAACGAACCATGACACCTTGCTTATCTAGAAGTTACTCGACTTAGCAACCTCAAGTATCTGGAACAATCTGGAAGAGCCAAAATATTTTAGGAATTCTTTGCTCTAAAGTCCATTGATGGGGGCGCCTGGGTGGCTCAGTCAGTTAAGCGTCTGACTTCGGCTCGGGTCACGATCTCACAGTTCGTGAGTTCAAGCCCCCTGTCCGGCTCCGTGCCGACAACTCGGAGCCTGGAGCCTGCTTCAGAGTCTATGTCTCCCTCTCTCTCTCTGCCCCTCCCCCGCTCGCCCTCTGTCTCTCTCTCCCAAAGAAACAAATAAATAAATAAACATTCAAAAAATGTTCAGACATACAATAAATAAATAAACTTAAAAAACAAAGTCCAGGGGCACCTGGGTGGCTCAGTCGGTTGAGCGTCCGACGTCGGCTCAGGTCACGATCTCACGGTCCGTGAGTTCGAGCCCCGCGTCGGCCTCTGGGCTGATGGCTCAGAGCCTGGAGCCTGCTTCCGCTTCTGTGTCTCCCTCTCTCTCGGCCCCTCCCCCGTTCATGCTCTGTCTCTCTCTGTCTCAAAAATAAATAAATGTTAAAAAAAAATTTAAAGAAAAAATAAAAAAAAAAATAAAGTCCATTGATGGCGCACCAGGGAAGATCCTTTTTCTATGGGAGCCTATTTACTCTTACATCACAAACTATTTTAACAACCCAGACGGCTCTGAAATTCCTCCCAACCCCTGCTTTCGTTGTTGTTTTTGTTTCGACTTTGATGGCTGGGTGGACGTGGGTGCCATTAGCCAGGGTCAGCAATGCGAGCGGAGAGGGAGAAGCTGGAGGGAAAGGTAGCAAGGGCCCGTGGGGACAGAGACCGAGAGGCTTCTGGGATATGGGAAGCAGCAGGAAGGGGTTATTGTCCACATCTGAGCAAAAGAGGCGAGAGGAACGAACCAGAGACAAGAGCTCAAGGGGGACGGCAGGGTGGAGGCCATCGAGTGAAGGCGCAAACTGATGCTCACGGCTGCCTCGTCTGTCAGCACGACACAGTTGTCCATGTTGTGAGCTGTGTCAGTGTCCTCAAAGCAAACAGGGAAATGTGTCATGCAGTTTCGAGATGGTTTACTTAAAAACAGGTGCACTTTTGTTTTTAAAGCTTCACGTTTACAGGGGGTGAGCTTAGCCTGCGCGTTCACGTCCTTAAAACAACCCATTCTTCCCTGCTGCTCCTTAAGGGACGGGTTCGTGTTTTCCCTACGCGGTACATCTTAAAGCCAGAAAAAATTTCTGCTGGCTGCCCAAGAAAACTCGGTATATTTCACTTGACATCGGAAGCGTGAGGCATTCCTTTGAATGCAAAAGGCAAGAAGCATGCCCATCAGAGCGTCCTTTAGTTTGAAAACAATTGATTTGGGAGCACTGTTTCCTGGCTTGGGGGCGGGGGAGGGTTGAACGGTAGGAAGCCGGGTGGTCCCACTCTCTGTTCCTGACAAAGGAGAAGGGGACCCTCGGGCTGGCGGAGCCCACACTGGTGGCTCCATGGGGGCAGCAGGACTAACCCGAGAGCTCCCTCCTCCCTTAGGCCTGGGGATGAGCTTGGGCTTCCGTTGCTGCGCATTTTCTTTTCTCGGGGTGATTGTCTGTGGGACACATACACGCTTGAGAAGCACTGCTTTATTTTAGTTTATTTTTTTAAAGTCTGCTGGCAGATTTTGTTTATAGCTTATTTTTATTTACTTTGAGAGAGACAGAGAGAGACCGAGAGCGAGTGGGGGAGGGACAGAGAGAGAGAGGGAGAGAGAGAATACCAAGCAGGCTCCGCGATGACAGCCCAGAGCTCCAAGTGGGGCGCGAACCCACGAACCGTGAGATCAGGACCTGAATCGAAATCAAGAACTGGGTGCTTAACCGACTGAGCCACCCGGGCGCCCTGAGAACCGCTGCTTTACAGGGAAGGAAGTTCATTTCTTGGACATCCAGTGCTCTGCCTGGCATTTAATAGGCACTCAATGCATATTTGTTGGAAGGAAGGAAAGAAAGAGAGCCTGGAAGGAGAGCCCGGCAGAGTTCGGCAGACCCCAGGAGTTTGGTTTTCCCTTTCAACCTTTTGGAGGGAAGATGGGGTGAGAAATCCAGATGCAGGTTTTATGACGGCCTTACTGAGCGCTGTGAAACCAGCCGAGTGGCGGTGACTCCCGCTGCCCGCCCTGGGCCGTCCCGGGACACACACGGTGACAGGGCACCCCAGCCGAGCGCTCTTGACTTCCAGCCACGCCACACAGCTCTTCCCACCCTCCCCCCCCAACCCCCCCCCTCCGCCCGCCCGCCCCCGGCCTTTGATGAGAGACACGGAGCGAGTGAGTGGCTCGCAGGGAAGGAGAACGCTCTTTCCTCAGCCCTGGGGACTTGTTCAGCTGTTCGGCATTTAGCAAAATCTGGCATGCATTCTGCACAGCCCCGCACCCCTTCCCTTCCAGCTCCGACTCAGCAGCATTTCAGAGCAAGCTTCCACTGCCACGGACCGCATCCTTCAGGACGGGGGAGCGGGCACTCGGGCTCTGCCCGCGCGGCCTGGCTTTGGGGGACCTCTACCCGCGCTCTGGTCTCGTGATGGGGGGGGTGGGCTCCCCCCCCCCCAGCTGGAACCCAAGCTGGCAGGCGCACCAGGGGGCTCTCTGGATCCAGGGTGCTGTGCCTGGCCTGAAACGTTCCGGTGATGATAATGACTAACGTGCGCCGTCTGTAATTATGCGGTCTCTAAGCCCCCGGGGCTGGGATGGTGTATTTGCCTGTGCTGTTTGGGGGTTGATCCTGCTGTCAGCGCTTAGCAAGAATTAACAGTGACGCTCTGCGCGCCACAGTCATAACACTAAATCTGATCTGCATGTTTATGATTCATTAAAAAAAAAAAAAAAAAAAAAAAAAAAAAAACCACCCCACCATCGCCTAAACCCCTCCAAGCCCATCATTGAAAGAAATTATGCTCAGTTGAAAGAGCGATTTGACGTCACGGAGGCCCTACGTGCCTTTTCATGAGCGGCTGGAATTAGAAGCCCGCGCTTTGGCAAGTGTAAACGCCCTTCTGGGCCGCACCAAGCTCCTTCAAGACCGTGTCGGTTCCGGGAAGACCAGCCTGTTTTACTTTTTCCTCTCTCTGGCTGTCCCTCTCTCTCACTTTTTTATTCTTTATTTATTTATTTATTTATTTATTTATTTATTTATTTTTTGCGTTCTAGGAGAAGCCCACGCTTAAGTGGGAAGGCTGGCCCGCGCCAGTGACAAAACCCCCAGCATTCCCAAATCAAGGAAGAAAAAAATTAATTGTAGATGATGGGCTGTTTGTGGTTTTTGGTGGCACCCATTTACTTTATTGCTTGGTAATTTAGAGTTTTCTAGGAATTCTTTTCCATGAGGTCAGAACCCATGAGGATAGCCTTTCCCTTTAAGGTCCCGGCAGCTCCGTCCTGTGGGGGAAGCCGGGCTCTGGGCAGCAGGGCTCCAGGGTCAGACCTTCCATTGTTCCATGGACGCTTGGGCATGTCATGCTTCCATATCCACAAAGGTAGGTCATAGGAAATCCCCCCTTGCCCTGTCTCTTATTAAAAAAATTTTTTTTTTAATGTTTATTTATTTTTGAGAGAGACAGCGCAAGCAGCGGAGGGCAGAGAGAGAGGGACACAGAATCCGAAGCAGGCTCCAGGCCCTGAGCTGTCAGCACAGAGCCCGACGCGGGGCTCGAACTCATAAACCGTGAGGTCATGACCTGAGCCGAAGTCAGATGCTCAACCGACGGAGCCACCCCGGCACCCCAACACCCCCTGTCTCTTAGAGTCAAATAGGGATCAGGAAACAAAGTGAGAGACGAAGGGCATTTGATCGCTTGGGAGAACTTAACAAATTAAGTTTTTGTTCCACTTACTACTGCCGTGTAACAAATGACCCCAGACTTAAGTGTTGTAGAGTAACAAGCATTTGACTACATTCACAGATCTGTGGGTCAGAATTTAGGCTGGGCTCTGCCGGGCGATTCTTTTCTTCTCAGCATCCATTGATGGACGAGCCGGGTCTAGATGCTTCTCTCACATGTCAGGTGCCTCTCAGGGCACCTGAGCTTTCAGATGGGGGTAATCCGATGAGGAAACTGAGGCTCGGAGAGATGACCTGATCTGTCGAAGTTTGTATGGCAAATGAACAGTGAGATGAGGGGCACCGGGCTGGCTCAGTTCGTGGAGCGTGCGACTCTTGGTCTCGGGGTCGTGAGTGCGAGCCCCACGTTGGGCAGAGATCACTTTAAAAAAAAAGGAAATTAAAAACAAACAAACAAGCTGAACCTTGAATCCCCTCTCCCAGGTAACAGATTTGGAAGATGTATGTCGTGCCGATGAGACGCACAGAAAGTTGTTGTCTAGAAGCAATTAGCGTCTGTATCTTTGAAAACAACGTTTTAAAATACCTGATGAGTTGTTTGGGAGATCTGTCACTGACGCGAAGACGCAGATGGAACCGAACCCATTCTTGGCGGAGAATCTCTCGGGTTGCCATCTCCCCTTTGAGCTCTAAACCAGTGGGCCGACAATAAAATGCTAATTCGTCTAATACAAATGTGGAGAATTAAAAAAAAAAGTGGAGAATTATAGAAGTCAAGCTCAGCAGACTGGCAGCTCACAGGGTAAATATTTGATCAGTGAGTAAAAATTCAAATTTGCACTATTTGCTGAAGGTGAAAAGTATATTAGGGAATGAATGTAATGGGGGTTAAGTGGGTCTGTAGGAGGCCTCCTCCAGGATCCCACCCCCAGAAGCTCAAGTCAAAAGCGAGGGGAGGCCGGGCACCTCCAACCGAGACCACCCTCCTGGGGGGGGGAGCATGGGACCGTGGGAGTCAGCTGGTCCCGTTTCTGTGCTCACAGGCGCTTGTGTGCGCCACACCCTCCCGTTTTGTTCCCCCAGTTCATATTGGAGCGGACATTCCCCCAGGCCTTTCTTTCCCGCTACCAAGGAAGCCGGGAGCTGCCCGTGGCTTCGCCGCTCATCGTCTGCTGTGACTTCTGTCGCCCTGGCTGGGCTTCAGGATCGGCGAAACCAGGCAGGTTAGGACCGAAGTCAGGAAGGGGGATCAGGGCCGGGCTTTGCCCAGAATGTTCGGCTCTGTCGGCACGTGTCCGCAGACCTATTGTGTTCCTCTGCAGGGCCCTTAACATGAGCCCAGAGAGAGACATCGCGCCTCCGAGCAGCCCCAGGCAAATCAGGAGGCCGGCGGGTATCCGGAGAACGTGTCGGTCCCCCCAGTAAGTAGGCCGGAAAGGGGAGCCGGGGTCCCGGGTTCTTTGGAGGTGAAGCCACACGGCCGAGGGACAGCTGGTTACTGGCAAGCCATGGCAGGAGGGGGACGGGGCTGGAGGCCGGCGAGGACCGCGTTTGCTACAGCTGATGAACCAAGCAGTGGAAGTCTTGTGGTCTTGATTGGTTTGTCCTAGTTAACGAAGGTTGACCTCATCCGAGGCTCCTCCCGCGCTGGCCAGGGCCCTGGCGGGGCGGCACAATGGACCCTGATGACCGGCCCCGGAGAACCGACGCTAAAGCCCAAACGAGCCCGTAAGCATCAGGCCCCCTGCCGTCGCAAGCTGTCACGGCTGCTGGTTACGAGGATGCAGGGCCTGAACGAAGCAGGAAACCACGGCGGAGGCATAAGACCAGAAGTCTCATCCGTCGGCCCCGGGAGAAGTGAGCAAATCAGAAACACCGAGCTAGGCTACGGTCACACTGACTTCCAGACACGCATTAGCCTCTGGAGGATCAGCAAGGGGGCAACCGGGCCCAGAGGACGAGAAGGAGATTTACGTGTCCTGATGTGCCCAGGAGCTGAGAAATTAAGGGGCGAGGAGAGGATGTGGCCTACATGGGCAAGCGCCAGCCAGATCCCCCTTCGGGGTCGACCTCGCCTGCCCAGAGCACCTTACCCAAGGCCGCACTTTCCAGGCCGCCTGTGGCTGGTGGGGGATTCTTACTCCTTCGGGTTAGTTGAAACTCTACCAGGCCTGCATTGCAACCAGACTCCCCGCTCGGCCCTGTCCTGCTTCCCCTCCTTCCTTTGAGAGATTGATTGATCTCTCCCGCACATCCTGCCCCGTAAACTCCATCTCGGGGTCTGTCCTCAGGGAGCCCTGCCTGCCACAGAGGGTTCGCCTGTACCTTCGGGTCACTCATTCCATCCCCGGGACCAGCAGGACTCCAGATGCCATTTTATTGTAGTCTCTGGGGGTTCTGTCCAGTTTTCTTTACAGTGTTCCAGAAGGTTCCTCCGCCGACTGTGCTTTGTTGCCGCTCACGTTGAGAGATTATCCCCAACGTAATAGACTTCTTCGTTAGGGGCGACCCACCCCCGCAGGCCCGGCCCTCAGCGTGAATTTTATTCTGTTCCATTTCATCCTGCGCTCTGCCCTCCCTACCCAGACACCCTCAACCCCGAATCCAGCCTCTCTGCTCCTGTAAGGGACTCCTGTGCCCCCTCAGGTCTGCTCTCCTCCCGAGCTCACTCCTGATGATTGTGGCTCCCTGCCAGGGTCATTCAGGAGGTGTCCCTCCGCACGCAAAAACCCCATCTCCTGCCAGACACCGGGCCTTTATTGTTGGCGTGGGGACAAGCCAAATCGCTTGGCAAGCCACACGCCGGCCCTTAGTCACTGTCTCATCATTGTGGCCGTCGTTGCTGCCTTAGTGTCCCCGCTTGGGCTCTCAACTCTCATAGTGTTCGCTGCCTTCTCCTGCTGGCATGGATGGGGCCAGCCTGGGAAGCCCAGATGTCACCTCCCGAGGGCCCCAGGGAGGCCTAGCATGTGGCTCGGATCCTTGGCCAGGAACTTCTCTGACCTGCTTGGCAACCACCTCCCCTAACACCAGACACATAATCAGCAGCTCAGGGTCTCTTCCTCCTCCTCCTCCTCCAACTTCTTCTCTGCCCCTCCCCCCTCCCTCCCCTCCATCTCCTCGGGGCCCCACCTTGACCCTGCTGGACCTGTCATTGAAATTCAGGGGCATATTTTCAGGCATTGCATGGCGAGGGTGTGGGAGGAGATGTTTCCAGGCTGTGCCCTCCCCTGGTTACAGCCAGTTCAATTCAATTCGCCGTCTATTTATTGGACACCATGCAGTGGTAGTGGGTCGCAGCCGCCGGGGCCTGCCAGGGTGCAGCTGGCTGGCAGGAAGTGACTCCTACTGTCCCCTGAGTGGTCGGGATGGGGAGGGCCTTGCCAAGGGATAGAGGGACCCGTTCAGAGGCTTCTGCTTCGCAAGAACCTGCTCTGGCAGAGCTGAGGGCGAGGGGCAGGCTGGCCCCAGCCAGCTACACACACACACACACACACACACACATATCCCTGGGGGACCCGAGGGACCCGCTCCCCTCACCCAGGCTCCTGAATTCTCCTCTTGGCTTCGTTTACACAAACAATCAAAAAAGCCAACCCAACCCAAATGAAATGCCCACATTTTATTGCTCACAGTGTTTTAGTTCTAATTTGGCTTCATTTGGAAAAGAGGTTTTACTAAGTGGCATAAATTGAGCCTAACAAATTTTAAAACTAAAACAGCAACACCCTAAATGCTTAAAACTGTAATTGGAGAGAGATAAAAAGTGAGTCGTCAGGGAGGGGCGGCGCGGGAGGCAGAAGAAGGGGGAGGGGAGGAAATTCAATTTCCGTCCTACTTGGCAGGAGGGTAATTTCCTGCTCCCGCTCCCCTGGGCCCCAGCCCTGTCCCCTCCCTCCCTTAGAGAAGGCACCCAGAAGCCTTCAGAACTGGTGCCGATGCCCTGCAGGATGACTTTTACATTGTGGGTGCCTTAGGAAAGATCGGACAAGCTAGTCCTTTTCCTTGATGTGGCTGTGGACACAGGGACAAAGTGAATTTCTTTCAGGGGACCTATTTGTCCCCACAAGGGAGGTCTGCAAGTTCTTCGGGGGGATGAAGGGGGAGTCCTACCTGTAGGAGGCTGTTCCAGCCTCCCCGTGGCCTCTCCCCACCCACCCTCTAGCCTAGCCCACCCTACCTGAAGGTCAGGATCCTACCTGGGAGGGAAACTTGAGCCCTCCGGGCCCCTCTGCCGATGCGAGACAGCGGTTAAGCAGCCACTTGGCCCACTTCTTACATTTTTAAAAAATGCCTATGTATTTTTGAGAGAGAGCAGGAGACGGGCAGAAAGAGGGGGACAGAGGACCCTGAGGGGGCTCCATGCTGGCCGCAGCGAGCCTGATGCCGGACGAGATCACGACCTGAGCTGAAGCTGGACGCTCAACCGACTGAGTCATCCAGTCTTTCCCCACTTTCCCCACTTGTAATGTGAAATATAGTCAGGCACGATGGGTAGGTGGGAAGAGCTATCCTTGTGTGCAATGCGTGACCACATGCGTCCCTGCAGAGGTGGCCTGTCCTCCATAGGGGCCCCTGCAGGCCAGGCGTATGTCTTTAGGGAACCAGTGCTCTGATTTTCCATTAGTGAGCCAGCTCTCCTCCCAGGAAGGGCACCATATACATAAATCAGCACGGGTGACCAGGGGAAGCACCCCCAAATGGTGGGGCTTGGGTGGGTAGTGGGAAGGGAGCCGAACAGGTTGTCTGGGGCCTGGCCAGAATTCTTGGCTACGCCAGCCTGCACGGATCACCCTCTCCTGGGCACTGTTCAGCACTTGGAGCCTTAGCCCCGTGGTTTAGCATGTGTTTATATAACGCTTCAACCTGGAGGCAGCAAGGTGGGGGGCGGGGGGGGGGGGAAGTCCGCCTAACAGTAGATGCCTCCTGCTCACGGCTGGCCTCCGTCCTTCGTGGTCAGGATGAACTTGGCCAAGCCCCTGGATTGTCCAGCCTTACTTTCTCGAGCTATAAAATGAGAAAAGATGTCAAACAGAAAACTCTTTAAAGCAGAAATATGCCATGTGAGATGAAAATGCTTTCTTTCTTTCTTTGTTTTTTTTTTCCCCCCAGCTGATAGGAAAATTCCTCGTCTTAGGATGCCTGTAATACCAAGAATAAGAACACTACTTAACTTCGTCCAAGGAAATAGGAGGTTTAGTAACAGGATACGAAGATCTCTTACAGAACCCAGCTACAGGAAAACTGTTGGGGGCCACGGAGACGGGAGCGGAGCCCTGGAGACCTGGAAATGGGGCTGTGTTCTGTCTCTCCCTCAGATGGGGTCCATGGCTCCCCTGCCCTGTGGGTCTCTGAGTGACTGCTGTGTTCTGTCCCTGTACCTTGGCTCTTCCTTGTTTATCTGATTCCACACGGTTCCAGGTGACTGCCCCAAATGGCCATCTCCGGCTGATTTTACTCCGAGTTCAAGGTCTCAAAAGAGAACCTAACTGGTTGAGTCCACGTTAGGAATAGGGTCAACCCTAGATCAGGCAGATTGTCCCTTCCAATCAGCAATGGCCAGGGAGGTTGGGCCACGAGGAATATGTCTGGTCCCCTAACCCACCCCTTAGGCAGAGACTATGGGTAGAAAAAGGTGAAGTTTTAACCATAGTCATTTCTAAAACCTTCCTTGAGTACCATGTCATATATTGTTTTTGGAATATGATGGGATGCCCAAGCCAGAGCCCTGAAGCAAGAAAGTGCTCAATACATAGTTGCTGATTGTTTGAGGGAAAGATACCTTCTGCTCAATCTCAGTTGTCTGTTTCCCTCCTTTGCCTGCCATCAGGCTTGTCTTCTGCAGTGTACGATTTCAAGGAAGGGTGATCACAGGCGAAAGGCTCATTTCACCAATATATAAAGAGTTCCTAGAAATCAGTAAGAAAAATATCAGTTTTCCCATAGGAAATACATGCAAAAAGTATGAACACACGGGCGACTGAAAAGAAGGTACAAATGGCTTTTGAGCACGTGAAGTGTTGCTCACTGTCACTCAGAATAGGAAAATGCAAATACAACTACACCGAGGTACTCTGTTTCACCTAACAGATTGATAAACATTCAAAAAACTGATAACCTGCCATGGCGGCAAAGCAGGATACGAGCAAGTGCCTTCGGACGTTGCTCGCGGAATATGAATTAAGCCAACATTTATACAGGGAGATCGGCGATATCAATCAAATTGTCCAACGCGCACACCCTTTGATCCCGCCGTTCCAGGTCTGGGAATCTCTCTTACTTGCCCAAACGTTGTATATTGTACCAGTTAGCTAGCGCTGCATAACAAACCATCCCAAATTTGGGGGCCTTACAACCACAGCTCAACAAAGAGCTCCCCAGTTGGTTGGCTGGGTGGTTTTGCTGCTTCGAGTTAGACTCAGCTCCCCTTGGCTGAGTTCACTCCCGTATCTGTGGTCAGCCGGCCACTTGGCTAGGGGCTGGCTCGTCCAGGACAGCCTCAGCTGGGCCACTTGGTCCTGTTCCATCCAGTGTCTCATCCTGTATATGGCGGGCTAGTCCGAGCTTGCTCTCAGGCCGGCCTGGGCGTGTTTCACGGCAACCGCGGGGAATCAAAAGAGGAAGCGGAAATCTCGAGTGCGTTTTAAAGTTTCTGCTTGCGTCAAGTCGGCTGAGCAAGTTACACGGGGGAGTCCAGATTTAAGGGGCAAGAACACGCACTGTGCCTCTTTAGCGAGAGAAGCCATCCGTAGGGCCCGGGGCTGAAGAAACTATGGCATCCACGTGCTAGAATAATCTGCAGCTGAACGAAGGATGAAGAACTCCCCTGTGTGCGATTGGAAAAAATTCTGAAGGTAGATTGAGTGAAAAAAGCAGGTCCAGGGCAGTGTGTATGTGAAAAGGAGAGAGAAACAAGAAAGGAGTCGTGTCGGGATGGGGGAGCACCAGGTAGACAGGGGACTGCGCTGGGTGGGGGTGCTGCGCCTTCTACATGAAAAGAAGTCCCATGCCGATCTGGTAATACGTAATCACCAAATCAACAGAAAATATCCCCACACGTGTATAAAAAATGAGAGGAAAATAAACAAAGAGGGTGAGTCACAGGTCTGCTGGGTTTCTAGAGAAGCCTTTGCAGGTCTTAAAGCTAAAGAAGCACATGGAACTGTCAGGCTGAGTAATTACGCCTAATTTAGACCTTGGCACCTAACCTGCTTTGCCCTTTGAGGATCCCTTTTGGGAAACACCCGCTGTCCAAAGGCAAAAGGGCTGGTGTCTCTTCTCCCGGGCTGTGCCTTCCCCGAGGAGTGACAGAACATTCCCCACCCTTGCTTATAAGCAGGAGCTGACATTTCTAAAAGATGCCGTGTGCATTTTCCAGACACATTTGCGGGTTGATTTGAGCGGGGATGTGTTCCATGGCTCTTCAAATGTCAGTGTGCTGGTCTGTGGGAATAGGAGCCCATTTCTCCGTAGGCGGCCGGAGCCACGTGGGAACGGGTTTCCCTCTGGCGCGTCCTCATCATCAGGCTCTGGAAATGAACGCGCGCCCCCCGTAACAGCAGACCCACCCCTGAGCCTATGGTGAGGGTCCGCCAGAGCCCTGCAGGGGCATAACTCAACGTGTCCCTGCGCCAGGCCCAAAGTTACTTAGGAATGTCGCTCAAGCTGTCAGGTGACCCCCTTCGGACTCCCAAAGGCACTGGACTGAGTCACAGTGCCCGTGCTCCGCCATCCCCCTCCGCCTGCCTGCGGGGCACGAAAACGGATGTGGGAGCTGCACTGGGTGCCCCGATTCCGCGGGAAAGATCGGGACGGGAGCCTGTTGACTTACAAATAGTCCAGGAAGTAAGCCTCGGCCGTTGCAAGGGACCAAACTCAGTTCAGACACATTGTTGCCTCGAGTTCCAGGGGAGGCTAGTTTCTTCGTGCCGCAGAGAATATGATGCCTGGCGCTTTGGGGCGTTATATCTCACAGCTGTGGCCACCTAGTCAGAGATGCGGTCACTTTTCTCCATCCCGGGGCCAACAATTCTGGAGGAGGGTCTCACCGGCCCTGCTTGGTCAGGTGTCCGACTCTGGAAGGGTGCGAGGGGGGAGGGTAGGAGAGGCCCTGCAAGTTCGTGGAAGACTAGGTTTCAGCCCGAGGCAGCAGGGAGCCCCTCCTCGGTAGGAGCTGTTTCAGTCGCCCGTGCAGGACGCGCCTGTGTGAGAGAGAAGATTCCAGAGACACGGAGGATGGGATGTGGCGGTGAGAGAGAGAATGGGGTCCGGGTCCAGGTGGGTTCTAAGGTTTGTGGCGTGGGCAGCGGGAGAGATAGCCATGTCGTTCACTGACAAGGGTTACCCCGGGCTGAAAGTGATTTGTTAGGACCCGCTTTCAGGGAAGCCAAGTAGGGGCGTGGGAAACTGGGATGAGGAAGGAAGAGGCCCACGCCAGGGTGTGTTACCGCACAAAGTCCCATGGAGGGTACTTGAGCTCGGTCCCGCAGGGACCTCTGGGAGCCAGGGCAGGTAGGTCACGTCTCAGAGTTGACCGCCGTCTGGGACAAGAGGGCCACCACGTTTCCTCCCTGTCCGGAGCTCCAATTATTGGTTAAGGGCTCAATTCGAACCAGCATGCACTTCTAACTTGCTGTGTGTGGGGGCCAAGGGAGCCCGGCAGCCCGAGGACAGTCCCCCAGCCAACGGACACCGAGTTGGCTTCCGGGCATGCGCAAACATGAGGTCACGCCCGTTTTCTCCTTATTTTATGTTTTTATTTTTATTCTTTTTAGGTGTATTTATTTATTTTGAGGGGCACCTGGGTGGCTCGGTCAGCTCTGCGTCCGACTTCGGCTCAGGTCATGAGCTCCCCGGCTTGTGGGTTTGAGCCCCGCATCAGGCTCTGTGCCGTCAGCGCGGAGCCCGCTTGGGTTCCTGTGTCCCTCTCTCTCTCTGCCCCTCCCCAGCTCGTGCTTTCCCTCTGTCTCAAAACAATAAGAAAGTAAATAAAGTTTGTTTATTTATTTTGAGAGGGACAGAGACAGCGTGAGCAGGGGAGGGGCAGAGCGGGAGAGAGACAGAGAATCCCAAGCAGGCTCTGCGCCGTCAGCACGGGGCCCGATGCGGGGCTCGAACTCATGAAACCGTGAGATCGTGACCTGAGCGGAAACCAAGGGTCGGACGCTTAATCGACTGAGCCCCCCAGGGGCCTCCTCCTCAGGCTGATTTCCCATGCTCGCGCCTTCCGCCCCCGTCCGCTTCTCGGGCTTTCTTTTGCGCTAGGCCTTCTCCTCAGGGGCCGCGTCGTTCTGCCCTGTGAGGTCTTGGGCCGAGCGGTGGGCCTGGAGGCCAGGACCCCGGGGGCAGTGGCAGTCCCGGGGAGTTTAAGGAGAGCCGCTGGCATGGCAGAACCAGTGTTGGTCACTCCAGTTTGCGGCCCCGTCACCCAGCAAAAGCCCTGGGTGGGGATTTTCCTTTGGAGCCTCAGGCACCTGCGGCAGGGGATGGGCAGCCTTGCCGGCTTCTAGCCCAGCGGCCCCGGGGCCTGGGAGCTACCGGTCTGTCCAGCGCCTCTTTTGTGTCGGCTCCTCACGCAGCCGGCTTGCGTCCCCCGATCGTTGCCCGCGCCCCCGGCACTGGCAACGTGGGCTATGGCCACGGATTTGTGCCACGGAAGGGCAGGAAGTGATAGTCCCAAGGCTCCAAGCAGATGGGCGATTGCAAGAGCCAAATTTCGAAAGCTTCTCTCTTCCTTTTTCTTTCAGTTCTGCTTCCGGCCACCCACCATCCCAGCACACACTTCAGGGACGCCTTCGGTTTCCCCTGGGCTCTCTCATGGTTTTTTGGGTTGCCTTCTGGAATCTATGCTGCCCTAGTCGTTTCTCGGGCGTGTCCAGGCTTGGGAGAGGGAGCCAGGGGCCCAGAGAAGCCTGCCTCTTGCCTGCTGGCCTTGACCTCACGCGTAGCCCAGGACATGGTCTCTCCTGGGCCTCCTGCTCAGGTCTGGCTCCAGCTGAATCCCGTCCAGCCCCATCCTGGCGTTCGGTGGCTTTCACAGACCAGGCTTTGGCCTCACGTCCCCTCTCTGGGCATCTGGTCCCAAATCGTCCCCGGTGAGTGACTTTACCTCTCCTCTCGTGGACAGCTCATCGCAACCATCTCCAATCTGTGGTTGGCACGGGACCTACACATCTGCTAAGGGCTGCTGCCATTGGACGTCGGTGCCCGAGGGGAGGGACAGGCGGCTGGCGTCACTGTTCTGCAGCTCCGGGAAGAGAAGGGGGAGGGGTGCCATGACTGGGGGAGAGTCACATGTGGGCACCCACCGTTCAGAGCTGTCTCTCTGAGAGCTGGGCTTCTGGGGGCTCTCTGTGCTCCGGGAGTCCCAGGGGAGCAGCCAAGGGTGGGCAGGGTTGCAGGTGGGGACACGCAGGGGGCCCGGAGCAGTGGCTATTTACTATATGGTAGGGAAGCATTTCAATATTTTAACA
The DNA here is from genome assembly GCF_007474595.2 of Lynx canadensis. Taxonomy (NCBI): domain Eukaryota; kingdom Metazoa; phylum Chordata; class Mammalia; order Carnivora; family Felidae; genus Lynx; species Lynx canadensis. Next base: position 34,653,137 of record NC_044321.2, on the reverse strand, counting down.
ACCGGTACAGCTGTTGTCCCAGTGCATTGCAACTGAATGTCAGCCCAGGTTGTAGGTGGCACGCTGACGTTAAGAGCAGATGGAGTGGTTATAAACTGCGACAGGAGAAATTTAGGCTAGTCGCTGAAAAATCTATAGCACGACTTTTTACCAAGGAGGGCTTGGCGGAAGTTCTCTCTGATGCTTGGGGGGTTCCAAGACGCAGGTCTTCGAGATGGACTAAATGCGGCTTCGTTAGGCTCGCCTGGCATTCGGGGATCGCCGCAAGCGATGCCTCTGGCCCGTCTCCCTCTCATTTGCAAGCAAGGATCCCCCCCGCCCCCCGTTAGATGCGGTAACGATTCATCAGAAACATTTTTGAGCATCGGCGGCGAGCCAGGCGTGGTGCTAAGTAATGCGCCTACAAAGGTGAATAACTCAGGGTTTCCGCCCTTTTGGAGTTCATCAGAGTCATGGGGGAGACTGGGGGAGGGGGGACACCTACCCCCAAAAGGATGACCACAGAGCCAGGCAGTGGGTGTGATTTGCTGGATGAATCATGAAGGGGAAATGATGTAGGAGCTCATATGGGGTGCAAGGCTGGTGGGGCTGGGGAGAGGCCTTCATTTCAGAACAGGGATGCGGTCGGCCTCTAAAAGGTTTTCCTTCACCTCTGGAAATAGTGACGTGGCACTACTTGGTCCTGATTTTCACCTCCAGATAGCAGGACACGTTTTGTCCTTGAAAGCACTCAAATCGGCTCGCCTCGCCAATGTGAAGTCACTGCTTGTTAGCTATGCACAACTGAGATCAGAATCTGTCCTCTTGCCAGCCAGCCAGCCAATACTGAGCCCAGGGGTCTCGCAAACCACTCTGAAGGGCTGTTCGGGCACCTTCCTTCTAAGATTTTTTCAGCCTGAGGGGGAGGCAGAGGGCGGTGTGGACCTCACTTTCCTCCCTTCTGCCAACTGGTCCCCAGGAGGACGGAGGATGGCCCTTTATAACACTGCTACCCCCAGAGAGAAGGCTGGTCTCTCTACGTGGATCTCAGAGCACGCCCTGGTGGGTAGCCAGGCCAGTTGTCTCCTCCCTGGGGACTGTGTCTGGGAAGATGTGCTTTGGCTGCAGTCCAGACCTGGAATGGCTGCTCTGCTCTGAGACATCCTTAGGGATCTGGGATCCTTCAGACTCCAAGTTTTGCCTTTTGAAGAATGGGGCCTTCGGCCCCACGGTCCAAGATAGCAGCCATGACGCCCACGTTTAGGGACAGGATAGAGGAAGTGACTAAAGCTGACACGTCCTGCTTCCATTTATGTCCCGTTGGCCGGAACTTAGTCACGTGACCACACCTAGCTGGGAAATGGTGTCTTTCTCCTGGGTGGCCAGGAGACAGGAAATATTGTGGTTGGCTTGCAAGGACTCTATGAAAAATGCCTCGATCTCATCTAAATATTGGGGTGCTCCGATGCAAATGCCCTGTGAAGATCTGTTAGGAAAAGAAAGGAGCTATAAGTTAAACCGAGCTTTATTTTTAGTTTTAGCTATTGAGGTTTTTGGTCTCTCTATGGCTGATCCTTTCGACTCTGAATGCAAAGCATTTTTATAAATGTTTCTCCTCTCTTTCTCTCCATGGACTTCTTTTCTTACATCTTTGATTTAAAAAAAAAAAAAATCTTGTTACTTGCAGCCAAGAGCATCAAAGTAACCTCTACGCCCAATGTGGGGCTTGAACTCATGACCCCAAGATCAAGAGTCACACGCTTTACCGACCGAGCTAGCCAAACGCCCTACCATACCATGGACAAGCCCTTCATGATGGAGATCTACGCTGGCTGGGCCCCACCTCTCGAATGCTTTGTCCCCCTTAATCTCTTGTCACTAACTTGCTTCCTCACCAGGTCATAGTCATTTTATTCTTGTAAAAACTAATGGCTGTTGTTCATATCTCCTGGGTCCATTTTGAGCTTAAGCCTTCTTTTCTTTAAAAAAAAAATTTAGGGGCGCCTGGGTGGCTCAGTCGGTTAAGCGGCTGACTTCAGCTCAGGTCACGATCTCGCGGTCCGTGAGTTCGAGCCCCGCGTCGGGCTCTGGGCTGATGGCCCAGAGCCTGGAGCCTGCTTCCGGTTCTGTGTCTCCCTCTCTCTGACCCTCCCCCATTCATGCTCTGTCTCTCTCTGTCTCAAAGATAAATAAACGTTAAAAAAAATTAAAAAAAAATTTAATGTTTATTTTTAAGAGAGAGAGCGAGAGAGCGTGTGCATGTGTGTGTGAGCAGGGGAGGGACAGAGAGAGAGGGAGACACAGAATCTGAAGCAGGTTCCAGGCTCTGAGCCATCAGCACAGACCCCGACGCGGGGCTCGAACTCAGGGACCGTGAGATCATGGCCTGAGCTGAAGTCGGACGCTTAACCGACTGAGCCACCCAGGCACCCCTGAGTTTAAGCCTTCTTACTGAAACTCTTTTTCTCTTTGGTTTCTAGGATACTGGGTTTCATAGTTCACTTTTTATCTCCTGACTATGACTTCTACATTTTACATAGTGGGGGCTTCTTTGTCTTGCTGCCTCATTCTAGATATTTTATTCCCCAAAGCTTTCATCTCAGTCCTTCTATGGTTCACCAGCACCACCACCCCCCCCATCTCTGCCATCCCCCTCTGCTGTCAACTTACAAACCCTATCATTGGTCTTCCAATCTTCACAATAGCTGTGTAAGGTTAGTGATAAGTGATATTATTACCCGCATTTTGCAAATAAAGGCACTGAGAAGTATTTTGCCCAAGGTCAAAAAGATCAGGGGTGCCTGGGTGGCACAGTTGGTTAAGCGTCCAGCTCTTGAGTTTGGATCAGGTCATGATTTCATGGTACATGAGATAGAGCCCTGCGTTGGGCTCTGTGCTGACAGTGCAGAGCCTCCTTGGGATTCTTTCTCTCCCTCTCTCTCTGCCCCTCCCCCATGCTCTCTCTCTCAAAATAAATAAATAAACTTTAAAAAAAAAAAAAAAAGCAAAAAGCTAGTAAGTTTCAGAGGTGGTATTTGAATCCTGGTCTGTCTGATGTCAAAGCCCGGGCTCGCAATATACCATAGTTCCTCTTTCCTTCAGATGTCACAGGATTTGCTCCTCAGCGCCCTTTCTCTGACCACAGTGGGGGCCAAGCCTTCGTCCCCACAAGCCTAGAGTAATACTACAACCTCCCAGGAAACCCCCTTGAATATAGGCCTGCGATCCCCACCCCACCTCCGCTGGCCCCCGCATCCCCGCGTGTCCAGCATTAGACGGCTGGTCTAACGATCTTAAGTGAGCCTTTTTCATGAGCTGCCCTGCTCATATGCTTACAGTGGCTCCTTGAGACTTCACGGGTCATGTTCTGGTTCTCCGAAGTTTTTGTCACCTGTGTCCTCCACATGCCCACTACTTGCCAGTATTCCGGAGCCAGGGGTGGAGGAAAGAATTAGTGTTCGCCAACAGCCGATTCTTCTCTTCTCCCCGGGCGTGGGAGGGATCACGCTTCCCAATCTCTTGGCAGTTGGGTAGAGCTGGTGACCAAGTCTGGTGAATAACACATGTGGAAGCCATGTGTGATCCTTTTACATTGAGGCAATGGGAAGGCCCTGTAGGAGCCTCTAGCTTCTCTCAATCCTCGCTGGCTGCACAGTGGGAATGTTCCAGATGGCAGAACCTCCATTAGCCTGAGCCCCTGAATGACTCTACGGAGCAGAGCACCTCCTCCCCCCACCCCCTCCCCGCCCCTGTTTCATCCACTGCCTTGCGGTGAAACTTGCAAGGACGTGAAATTTATTTGTGGAGCCACTGGGACCTGAGGGTTGTTTGCCACGGCAACATAACCCGGCATGTGGGTCAGGATAGGCTGGGAATGCTGTAGCGACACTTCCAACGTCCCAGCGCCTCCCAACACAACTGCACGGAGTAGTGTCTTACTCATGCTACATGTTCTGTGCAGGTCAGCAGGGAGAGAGGTGTTCTTGTCTTCGTCATTCAGGTGTCCAAGCAAAGGGAGAGTCCATTTTAATTTGTGCTCTGTGATCACCTCCAAGGGAAGGGAGAGCATGGCGAATCACGCTCTCACTCTGGAAGCTTCCACCTAGAAGGGACACAAATAACTTCTGCTAACATTTCGTTGGTCAAATCAAGTCAAATAGCCACACCTGACGTCAAAGGAGGGCAAGACAATGTAATTCTACCGAGTCTACTGGGGTGACAGAGAGGCAGAAATACTCGGTGACCGGTGCCGGGGACATCTTAACTGATACGCCGGATGAACTGGTCCCTCCATGCCCCAGTCTCCCCTGCCTCCCGGATTTATTTCATGCTGTTTCCTCACCTTTCAGCTGCAGCTACGGGCCCATCTTTTCCAGAAAGCCTTCCTCCGTGTTTCTGGTACATGATTTTCCTGCTTCTAAACTCCTAGGGCCTTCAGGGTGGTCAACATTCAATTGGATATTCACTGATTCACGTAGACGCGATGAGACTATTTTGGCTTTTTAACAAACACACCCAAATGCATTTGCATATACGTCTATTTATATATATACATATTAATGTACCTTATCTCCTTAAGACTATCACCTGTTTATTCCGATGATGGGTTCACTGCTCAAGGATGTCTGTGGAATTGCCTTGAAGTTTGTGGCAATCCATTTCCTTATCTGTCAAAGGAGATAATAATGGTGCCTCTTTGATACAGATGTTCGAGAAAGAAAAGGGTGGGTGAACATAAAGGGCTTAGAACAGCAGCTGGCCCCCCAGTGAGCACCGAATAAACTTTAGCCATTATTATTTCTCTCCTAAAGACCTCTGCTGATAGCAATCTTTACCTTCTGAAGGTGGATTTGATTTCTTGCTGACGGTTCAAAAGCCATCCCGATCTGTCGCGGGTGCCCACCCCAGAGGCCCCTGCTGACAGTTCTTGTACCTGCAGATGGCTTCCTGCATATCTCTGCCAGAAGGGTCTGTCTGGCCTTGGAAGGGATGAAGGCACTTCCGGGTGGGATAACAGCACTGCAACTGCTGGGGAACAAACACCCTCGGAGGCGGGGGAGGCAGCGGATCAATATCTCTGTTTCTTCGCTGCCCGGTGGTGCAATTCTGAGGTTTGTCCTGCGCGGTCTCTGGGAGGGTCTCCAAGGGGGCTTTCCCTCTTTGTGTCTTACTTTCTCCACGCTCTCCGTTGCATTTCCCGGGACCACCTCCCGGACAGACTGCCTGTACTCCGGGACTAACACCTGAAGAGACGGTGCAAACATGAGGCTAAGTTGAAGGCAATGACATGGACTTCCTCGTGCGTCTGTTAATTACGTCTGGTGGTGGTTTTCAAAGATGGAGCTTCTTGGGGCGCCTGGGTGGCTCAGTCGGTTGAGTGTCCGACTTCAGCTCGGGTCTTGATCTCGTGGTTCACGAGTTTGAGCCCCGCGTCGGGCTCTGGCCTGACAGCTCAGAGCTTGGAGCTTGCTTCGGATTCTGTGTCTCCCTCTCTGCCCCTCCCCCGCTCTGCCTCTCTCTCTCTCTCTCTCTCTCTCTCTCTCTCAGAAATAAATAAACATTAATAAAATTATATAAAAAAATGGAGTTTCTCAAGGTTTTGAGCGATGACTGCATCACTGAAGTAAGTTTGTGGCCTCGTAAGGTAGCAAGAGTGACGGGGATGAGACACTTTTGGGGGCTGATTAGAATCCTAGTTCTGCAACCCTGCCCCTATAGTGACTTCTAGAAAGGCTCTGCTCTGCTCAGGGAGGACAGGACACTGTTGCCTGCTGGCGTGGCCGGTTTTGTGAGTTCTGTGGAGTTCAAGACAGACACGTTCAATGAATGCCTTGCGTGATTGCTCTTCTGCCCCCCGCGGTGGGCAGCGGGCATCCGCTTTGCCGGGCTCCGTGACAACCTCCTCCCCATTTTCTGAAAAACTGCAGGATGATGAACACCGCGAAATATTCAGGACAGTTCAGCTGTTGATAATGTTTTGCAACCAAGGAGCAAGATATTAGCCCACTTGTGGGTGTGTACAGAGGTGTCAGAAAGAAACTTCCACTTGGGGACAGAAGAGCCAAAAAAAAAAAAAAAAAGAAGAAGAAGAAGAAGAAGAAGAAGAAGAAGAAGAAGAAGAAAAAGAAAAAGAGTGCTCCCCTGACCAGTGAGGAGGTGGGTACGGCAGCTGGGAGGGGTCCCTGGGGGAACAGCTCACCTGCACCTACAGCCAGAAGGCAGCCTCCCGTCTCATCCACCCCTTCCCATCAGTTAGGCATCCGGGAAGATGGACCTCTTCCTGCACTGTTTCTCCTTGAAAAAAATTTTTTAATGTTCATTTCATTTTTGAGAGAGAGAGGGAGAGACCGGAGGAGGGGCAGAGAGAGAGGGAGACAGAGGATCTGAGGCCGGCTCCGGGCTCTGGGCTGACAGCAGCGAGCTCGATGTGGGGCTCGAACCCACGAACCGGGAGATCATGACCTGAGCCGAAGTTGGACCCTTAACCGACTGAGCCGCCCAGGCGCCCCTTCCTGCGCTGTTTTCTAAAGATCGTGATCTTTTAAGGGCTATTTAGGATTGCATGTGTTTGAGAAACGCAGAGGCCCGGAGAACAGAGCATTTGCAATTGCAGAAACAAATGAGCTCACGGAAGGGGTTTCCACATCTCTGAAGTGAACATGGTGATTGTAATATCTGCATTACTTGTTGTGAGCATTAGCGGGCACTCAGAATCTGAGGGGTGTTATTCTAATAAATGTAGTGCCATAGGATACATTGGTTAACTTTCTCCGATGCCATTCTGAAAGTTTTTCTCTAGCCTGATCGGAGCCTTGTTCTGACCTCGGATGCCTCGGGAGCTACCTTGACTTAAGCACGGTCCAGTGAATCGCACCCATTTCTCTGGGCTCCGTCGCCCACGATGGGCAGCGCTGAATGAGCTGTGCCCTCTCTCTGCTCTTGTACAGGCTTATGGCCGTGCTGGTAGCTTCTGACGTCGGTAAGGAGACTGGCCCGGGCATGGCAGGGCTCCAGCTACACACGGCGGTGGGGGCCTCCACTCCAGCCGGTCTGTGCGAAAAGACGGCTGGACCTAGAACCAGATTCTGGGACGGTTATATTTGGGGGTCAGGAAATCCATCCAAACCCCTTGTCCCTAGCGCGCATGAACTTCGGAGAGCACCAATTATGTTCCTACAGGAGCCAGCAGAAAACCCAAAGCTTCCACGCCGCCGAGGCAGCTGTCTCAAACGTACACGTTATTAGGCTGATTGAAATAATCAGAAAACAGCTCCAGAATGCTGGCTTGGAGAAAGGCAGGCAATTTCTGCTTGGCAGACAGTGATGTCAGCCTCCGCAGGGCGGTGGGGGGAGATCGAATGTTGCCTTTCTCGCTCTCTTTCTTCTTTTCCCTTCGAAAAACTTCCCTGCGTCATTTGCTTTCCCATCAGTTTGGCGGAAAGGGCGGTTGGCGTATCTCCCCTGCTGTGCCAGGGTGTTCTAGGTCCCCAGGTGGCAGGGGAGGTGCACGAGGACACCCCCGGACACACGTTGCCTTTGGATGGTAGGAAACGCTTTGTCCCCCACCCCGAGCCTGTGTTTTTCACTGCCTGTCTCTCCTGGCCTCTCCCTTACTCAAGTTGTCATTAAGCGAGTAAGAAGAGGCTGGGGCGCCTGGGTGGCTGCGTCGGTTAAGCGTCCGACTTCGCCTCAGGTCATGATCTCGAGGTTCGTGGGTTCGAGCCCTACGTCGGGCTCGCTGCTGTCAGCCCAGAGCCTGGAGCCGGCTTTGGATCCTGTCATCCTCTCTCTCTGCCCCTCCCCCACTCTCTCTCTCTCAAAAATAAATAAAGCGTTAAAAAAATTAAAAAAATAAAGATAAGAAGGCCACGACGCCTGAACATCTGACCTCGTGAGGCAGAACCAACCATCCCCATCAAAGGAGATAGAGCAGAAGCGTAGGACTGGAGAAAAATTATTCTGGTCTCCCTGTGACGAAATTGAGTTAGCTTTGGTCGCATTAATGTCCACTTAAGGTGCAGAAGGGGCCGCCACCGGTCAGGGCCGGGGTGGGGGCGGGGAATGAGGCCACAGCAGCGCCCCCCATGCTGTGGCCTTATAACTCTTAGCGTGCTTTAATCTCCTCTTCTGCCTGCAACCCCGGTGGTCCCCCTTCGACGCACCCGAGTTTGCAGGCGTCAGAGCAGGTATGTGGGCCAGGCGAGTGCTAGCATTTCACCCGGTCTGTCTTCACGTGGGCAGCCTCGTCCCCGGGGGTCCCCGCGTGCCGCCACCTCGGGAGTGAGTCAGCTCTGGAGAAAAGCGGGGTTTGTTGGGGGTGGGGTGGGCTTCGGCGGCGTGACCAGCCCTGGGAGAGGAGAGGCGGTGGGAGGGGAGGAGGAGGGGGGAGGGACCTTTCTGTGTGGTATTCGCACACTGGTGGGGAGCGTGCGGCTTCCGGGTTTCCAGCAATAACGAGGCCTGCGGGAATGAGGATTGGCTTGTCCACTGTGCTAACTGGACTGTAGGAAAAAAGAAAAGTCAGAAAAGAGAGAGCAGTGTTCAGGTTTGGGCTCAACTTTCCCTCCTCCTCTGGACTGGAAAGGACTCCCCCCCCCCCCTTGGAGGGCGCGGCTGATTCTCTGGATCTCCCTGCGCTCCAAGCTTTTATTCCCTTTTAATTAATACAAGGCACGTTTTTTTGTGCTCTTGGGTCACCATTGGACATCTTCCCCAAAGCAATGACCACAAGACCTTCTTTTGTAGTGGAACGGGCAGCTTTCCCAGGTTCTGCTGGCCCAGGCTTGGGGCCTGAAGTGTATGCCCTGCCTGCCCACTCAAGAGGTAAGAACGCTTAAGAATCCTTGATCGTGGGGGCGCCTGGCGGGGGGGGGGGGGGGGGGCTCAGTAGGGTAAGCGTCTGACTCTTAGTTTCGGTTCAGATTCCTGATCGCGAGGTTTCGTGAGTTCGAGTCCCGCATCGGGCTCTGCTCAGGCAGCACGGAGCCTGCTTGGGATTCTCTGCCTCCCTCTCTCTGTCTGCCCCTTCCCCACTCGTGCTGTCTCTGTCTCTCTCCAAATAGATAAATAAATAAAAACTTAAAAAGAAAAAAAAAAAGAATCCTTGATGGCGGAAGAGTCGGGAAGCACGGAGTCCCGCCCCCCCTTCCGGATGCTTCATCTTTCCTCCATTTCTGCGCTCTCTCTGGGCTCTAACCTGCCTCAGTTCTGTCCTCCACCCCGGGGCGGACATCCTGCCTCAGGTGTGGACAAAGAGGTCTTTGGATTTGCGGACACTCGGAGGTTCACTCAGCCCTCGCACCCTTGCCGTCCGGGAGCCCCTTGCCCTGGAACCTGTTGTCCTCTCTTCCTGTCCTCCAAGGTGGCTTGAATTCACAGCCGTCTCCCAGGGATGAGGAAAGAATATCCCGTCGGGCATTATTTAGGGCCCGCTTGGCGGCTCCCGCTGGATCACCGGGGGGCGGGGGTGGGCGGGTAGCAAGGGCAGGGACAAGGACAAGAGTGGGAATCAGGAATCTCTGTCTCGTGCAGCGCGGGCGATCAGGAGTCCTGGCAAGAGGTTACTCGGGGAAGCTGGAGGATGTTATCGACCAAATTGGGGTTTGGGGATTATCTATGGATTTCATTTATCTGTGTTTTCCCTGGTCTCTCTTGTTGTAGGTAATTAAGAGCTGATTGCTGGTAATTAAGAGTTGCTGAGAGAGGCAGCAGGATCCAAAAAGGAGACGCACTCGTTTTGTCTTCCTGTGGACAGGCTCCTGGCGCCCGCCCCTCCCCCTCCGCTGCCCCCTCCCGCGGGGACGTGGGCCCTGGAGAGCAAGTCACAGCCCGTCCGCGGGAGTATCTGTGTGTACGCTGTGCTCCGACTTCCTGCCGTCCTGTCATTCCCCGGGCCTTGAGTGAAGGCTCTGCCGAGCGGGTTGGAGTCCTGGAGTCCTAATCTCCTGACGCTCAGCTGCGCAGAGATGTAGCTTTCCCGTAGTTGTCCCGGACCGCAGTCTTAACGGGCTCTTGAGCCCCCGTTGGAGCCGGTGGTGCACAACGTGAACTTGCCAAGTCAAGGAAGCAGCCATTTCACACTTAAGTCATGGTCACTCCGAGGCCGCCGCTGTCCCCTCCGGACTTCCTCTTGCCCTCTCTGCCCTGGTGTGAGCCGCGGCCCTGGGCTTTTGGGGGGGTGGGCAGGAGGGAGCCCCAGGCCGTCCTGGCCCTGAGCCACGGACGTGTGTCCACGTGCTGCCCTGTGTCCTGCCCCAGCCACCGGGCTCGCTGGCCTCGGATGAGTTGTGCGTGTCCCTCGTGGACTAGAACACGAACCCCGATGCCCCGGGTGGCCACAGCCTCGGGGCCAGAGGCCCCGCATGCTGCTGCCCCACACGTTCCCGCTGGGACTCTTCGGTTGTGGCTTCTGGGTGCCGTGGGGGCTCGGGCGCTGTTGGCTGCTCTCTCCGCCGTGCTGGGGTGTGCAGGAGCCAGGCCGCTCTTGGGACCACCGCCGAGGCCCCTTAACCACGGCGACTTCACCTTCGTGGCTCCATGCCAAGTGTGGACTTCTCTCGAGGACATGACGTTTTCCCCTGCTGGCTGTACTGGAGCAGGTCCCCCCCCCCCCGCCCCCGCCCCGCCCTGCCCTTCTCCATTTTTTAAACTTCTCCGGGGTTTCTGGGCCTCCCCCTTCCCTTGTACCATGCCTGTCCGAGCCCTCAGTTGGCACGGAGTCCTTTTTTGCTCTCTCTCTTTCTTCCTTTCTTAGTTCATTTATTTGTTTTCAGAGAGACAGAGACAGTGCAAGTGGGAGAGGGTCAGAGAGAGAGAGTCCTAGGCAGGCTGCACGCTGCCAGCTGCAGAGCCTGACGCGGGGCTCGAACCCACAAACCGTGAGATCATGACCTGAGCCAAAAGCAAGAGCTGGACGCTTACCCGACGGAGGCCCCCCGGGCGCCCCGGCGTGGAGACCTTTCTACTGTCGGAACCTTTATCCCCTCGCCGTGGGGGAGGAAAACCACCCTCATTCTTCCCCATTCTATATATTATGATCCTGCACGGATCAACGTGCCAAGTCCAAGGCGTGTGAAAAGCCAAGCTTTCAGAATTCCAGAACACCCTTTGGGTCCCAAGCACCTAGAGCCTGCATTCGGACATCATGGCTCCCAGGAGCAGTCAACCTGGCATAGCTCGACGAAAGTCTCCTTGGGGACTTGGGGAAACGTTTTCATTCCTCGCAGACTAACATCGAGCTTGGGTGGCTCGGTTCTGAGGGCGAGTGTCCCAAGAGGGAGAGAGAACGAAAGAGAGCCAGGTGGAAGCTGTTTTGCATTTGGTGACCTGGCATCGAGCCCCATAGCCTCACTTGCTGCATTGGTCGGAACAGGCACTAACCCATCCAGGTTCAAGGGGAGAGGAGAAGGACGCCAGCTCTTTTTTTTTTTTTTTAATGTTTATTTATTTAAAAAATTTTTTTTTTCAACGTTTATTTATTTTTGGGACAGAGAGAGACAAAGCATGAACGGGGGAGGGGCAGAGAGAGAGGGAGACACGGAATCGGAAACAGGCTCCAGGCTCTGAGCCATCAGCCCAGAGCCCGACGCGGGGCTCGAACTCCCGGACCGCGAGATCGTGACCCGGCTGAAGTCAGACGCTTAACCGACTGCGCCACCCAGGCGCCCCAATGTTTATTTATTTTTTAAGAGCGAGTGCAAGTGGGGGAGGGGCCGAGAGAGGGGGCGGAGGATCCGAAGGGGGCTCTGCGCTGACGGCGGTGAGCCCGGTGTGGGGTTCAAACTCATGAACTGCGCGATCGCCACCCAAGCCGGAGCCAGACGCTCAACCGGCTGAGCCACCCAGGTGCCCCACTTCTTGATGGGGATGGCAAGATTCTCGAAGCTCACACGGGACTGCAGATATTGCTGTGGCCGTATTTGAAAAACATGAGCTATCATAACAGAAGCGTCCCAGGGGAAGAGTGGAACAGACCTTGCTGAACCATGGCAAAGGCTCAGAATCTGGGGAACCAGCCCGAGGGATACCCAGGGCTCCTTTAGCCTCGAACACAATCGAGGGGTCGCCCCCCTGCCTGGATCCGAGAGATGCTGGGAGGACACTCACCCCGGGGCTTGCAACACACGGGGCACCCCTTCTGGGTTCGTCTTTGCTGTAATCCGGGGAGAACTAAGCCATCACAGCCACTATCACAGATGTTCTGGAAGGCCTACTCTCGGTGGTTCCTGTGATGATTGATAGCATGCCGTCTCTGCAATCCTGCATCTCTGGGCAGGGACCGAGGCAGACTGTTCTAATCCAGGGGGAGGAGTCTTCTGACAAAGGTAAGCATGAGTTTCTGGAGATGCATGGGGAGGGCACCTTCCCCGATGGGGCTTGCTGTGTGGGCTTGGAAAGGGGCCCTTCCTAGATGGGGCGCCATCCGAACTGGGTGGTGGGTGAGAAGCGGGAGCTGACCAGAACAAGAGCGCAGTGAGATGAGTGGAGCATGGGTTGAGTGGTGAGGGGGGAGGAGGGTGGACGGAGCACCGGGGACCCCCTCCGCCAGGCCTGCCAAGGAGTCGCGACGGACGGATTGATTTTCGCTTTCCTCTGTCCAGGGCGTCAGAAAATTCCCGGTGTCCTTGGGGAGGGTGCTAAGAATATGTGCTAGGTGGCTGTGGAAAGAGAGAGAAGGGGGCCGGGATGGAGGAGGAGGAGGAGGAGAGAAACAGGGGAGGGTCTTAAGGCAAAGGACTTTCTCGTGACCCGGCCTAGAGCCTTCTTGGGCAGAATCTGAGAGCCTTTGCTTCGGGGAGCGTCTCTTGGCTGTTGATGCCCTGTACTTGTTCATTCATTGATTCCACTGATAGGCACTTAACTGTTTATACTCTACTCCCTTGTTCTTCCGTTGCCTTTGCATGTTTTCTCATTTTAACAAATAAATATCGGGACACAGCCTAACACCCCATAAGTGAACTTAGGGGACGTTGGAATAGTGTATTTAAGATCTGAAGCCCAGCTTTTCCCTGCCACACACCCTCTTACCTCCCTCCCCCGCTCAGCCCATCCACTCTTACTTAGCCAGTCTTTTTTTTTTAAATTTTTTATTTAAAAATTTTTTTTAATGTTTCTTTATTTCTGAGAGAGAGAGAGAGAGAGTGAGCAGGAGTGGGGGAGGAGCAGAGAGAGGGAGACCCAGAATCCGAAGCAGGCTCCAGGCTCCGAGCTGTCAGCACAGAGCCCGACGCGGGGCTCGAACTCATGAACTGCGAGAGCATGACCTGAGCCGAAGTCGGACGCTTAACCGACTGAGCCACCCAGGTGCCCCTCACTTAGCCAGTCTTAGTTTGAGAACTTGCTCTGTGCCAGGGACAGGACATGGCAGTTCGAGGTCTCTGGATTAATTAGGATCCAGTCAGGCTGAGAGTAACCGAAAGACCCCAAATGACAGCCACGTGTCCACGACAGAATTCGATTTCTCTCTCGTGTTTATGAAATCCAGATTTCGGTGGTCCCAGGCAGCTCTAAGCCACCTAAATCTGGGTTTTGTAAACACGAGAGAGAAATCGAATTCTGGTTTCTATGGTGGTTTAAAATCACGTTCAAACATTCTGCCGTGGTCCTTCCAACCAGGTGGAGTCTGAGTCCCGTCTCCTTGAATATGGGCCAGACTCTTCCAATGAATTGAATGAAGCACAGGTGACTTCCAAGGCTAGGTCACAAATGGCTTCCATCTGGTTCTCTCTCTCTCTCTCTCTCTCTCTCTCTCTCTCTCTCTCGCCGCAGGTGTTCGGACCCTGGAGTTACCAGGCTAGCTGAGACGCTTTCAGACGATCCCAGCCCCAGCCACCGTCTGACCGCACGCACAAAGGAGCGGGAACGGCCGAGCTGAGCCCAGGCAACCCCCCAGGACCAACAAGAAAAAAAAAAAATACTCAGACGATGTTGTTTTAAGCCACTAGGTTTTGGGGTGATTTGTCCCACAGCAGTACGTAACTGTTCCCAAAGTCACCTCATTGCCCAAGATGGCTTCTGGAGCTTGAAGTTCATTTGCCCCCTCTGGGGACAGCAGCACAGAAGACTGAAATGCCAACTGGTCTGGAAAATCCAAGGCATCCGACTGCTATGCAGGTGGCCGTCAGCACTTGTCTGTGACCAATGGCTGACTATTTTGTCTTGCGGGTCACATATTTCTGCCCCTACTAGAGCCTGCCAAGCCACCATTCCACTCGGGGACAGCCCTGCTGAGGGCAGAGGGCTCTTTGGAACATGTGGTAGGGCCCTCTGAGGTCCTGGGGACAGAGGACATGCCTGCTGCCTGGGCTGGCAGCTGTTCCCCGTCTCGGCTCTAGCTCCGCCCTCACAGACCCCAGGTGACTTGGCACATGTCGTTGACACGGAGCCGCTCAATTTCCTGCCTTACCTCCCCTCTGGCCTCCTGGCTTGCAACCGAGTCTTCCTGTTTGGGGGGCTGAGGGCTCTGCGGCTTCTCACCGGCTTTCTCTGCACCCCCGTCCCCCAAGGACAAGGTTTGTGGGGGGGGGGGGGGCAGGACGGGAGGGACAATAGCCCTTCTGGTGCAGTGGAGGCGGCTCCAGACTGCAGACCTGGGCTTTCATCCAGGCTCTGCCACGAATTGGCCGCCAGGGTTGGCGGATCCCTGAACCCCTGGTCTCAGTTTCCTCATCTACAAAGCCCTCACGGGTTGCGGCTTTGTGATTCTGTAGTATTTGCTGACTGGCCTTGTTTCATGGGGCCAGGCCATTTGGAGGATCTCAAGGAAATGGTATCAGTTAGTGATCTTTCCACTGTAAACCCAACCCAAACCAATGTTAGTGAAAGGAGGAATCCGTTGGTCTGTGTTACCGAATGGTCCAGGGGTGAACGCTTCAGGTATGGCTTGATCTAGGACCCAAAGATGACCCCAGTGCCCATTATTTTCTTTGTTTCCCCTGAATGGGCTTTAGTGGCTGCACAGTGGTTGTTCCCTGCCCCCCATCCCTGGAACTTCCAGCACCCTGACCTGCCCCCCCGCCCCCCGCCCATGCCTCCGCTGTAGCTGTTATACTCTGAGCCTTGCATTCTCCCATAACCAAACCCAGCCCAGAAGAAAGGCTGTGTCCCAGCCATCCCAGCAAAGGCCCCGATGTTCCCTTTGACTGAACCAATTCAGTCATGTGTGTTCTGTGATTAAGCCATTCAGGCTGATCCCTTGAAGCTGGGGGTGCAGCCAACCCTGACTTCCCAAACTACGTCGCTGGGAAAGAAAGGAAACGGATACTGGCAGTGTGTGTGTGTGTGTGTGTGTGTGTGTGTGCATGTGTGTGTGTGTGTGTGTGTTTGCGAGGGGGTTACGTATCCTCAAAGATCACTCCGAAAGCAGATTTATACCCAGGATGAAGAAAGCTGGACCCCCAAATCCATATAATGCAGTGCGGTTTGGCAATAGAAAGCTTCGGGTGAGCTCCGCAGTCAGGGAGGGCTTCTTGGAAGAGGCGGGCCTTGGATACTGAGGAGAATTTACACTGGAAGGTGCCTGGGGGGAAGGGCAGACAAGGACCCTCTTCTGTACGGTCCGTAGCCCGACAGCTTCTCTCAATCTGGGAACTACATTGATTGGAGTTTGACCAGATTCGTAATCGCAGAGGTAAAAGAGAAACCCCGTCCGGGGGTTAGGGGTAAATTGTTTCTTCACCCAAATTCGTATGTTGAAATCCTAACACCCCCCCCCCCAGGACCTCAGGATGTGACTATATTTGGAGTAAGGTCTTTAAATAGGTAATGAGGTTAGCATGAGGTCACACGGGGGCAGGGGGGGCCCTAATCCAGCCCGACTGGCGTCCCCTCTAAGAAGAGGAGGTTCGGACACGGGCACACCCAGAGGGAGGAGCATGTGGGGACGCGGGGACACCGTGGGAGGGCAGCCGTCTGCAAGCCGCACAGGGAGACCTCAGGGGAAGCCAGCCTGGAGGCCCCTTGATCTCGGACTTCCGGCCTCCAGAAGTCCGGGACCATCAAGCTCCGTCGTTAAAGCCACTCAGCGTGTGGCTCCTCATTCCGGCCGCCCTGGCCGACTAATACAACTGCTTTCAAGAGTAGCGGGGTCCCCACCTCGCCTTTGTGCCTTCCTGCAGGGGCTGGCCTCCCTGTTCGGAGCCCGGCTGTGCTCCCGGCGCGAAGCCACCCCGGGGACTCTCCCCTGCTCCCCCTTTACCCCACAGCTGACACCCCAACTGCAGGGGCTTTGCCAGAACGCCCTCCTTGACGCCGCCAAGCCCTCTTTATCCTTTACCTTCCTGATGGTCACTTGTCCCGGACTATCCTTGAGCGCAAAAACCCTCGCCCTGGCCCCACGGTGTCTACTTTTGCTGAAGACGAAGCCAGATCCGGCCGGTTTTTTGAAATAGGAGACGGAATTTTCCCCGAAGTGAAAATCATGGTACCCAATTCTTGTGGGAGGCAGACGGGGCTGGCGCTGGCACCGCCAGCCTTTCTTTCCCGCAGAAATAGCCCCACGATGGCCTCATTTTCTAAAACTTGCGACTCAGCGAGTACGTCGCCTTGAGCAAGAAGAATCCACTTTGCTGAAGTTGAAAAGGGAGAGAAATCCATTAGTCAACGTAGGCGGTCACTCAAGTAGGGGGGACTGGGGAGTGCCCCGCCCCCCCGCCCCCCCCCCCCCCCGCGCTTGCTTGCTCACCAGCCTTGGGGTTGAGGCATTTGGCCTCCAAACAGACTCATGGTCAAAGACAGAGATGTACACCTCGGTTTGGCTTTCCCCGCACCCGAGTGTACTGAAAGCCAATGGAGGAGGCCCAGGTCGCCTTTTGCTCCCACTCTTGGAAGAAGCTGGAAGGATCCCCGAGTACCCCTTTGTCAACGGAGCCATAAAAGCCAGGCAAGTCGGCCTGTTTGGGGCAGGTGGGGGGGGGGCGAGGGAGGAAAAGGGAGGTGAGGGTTTATGGGGGGGCCTATTGTTAGTTGCTCTCTGTGCAAGGGGAACCGGAAAGATAATCTTCCTAGAGCATTTAAGGCTCTAATTAGAATCTTCCTTCTCTGACAAGGGTTTTCCTTCCATTGTTGTGTGGTCTTGCTGCCCTCCCCATCCAACCTGGACTCCCGGGAAGGGGACAGGACTGGTAGGGGGTATGTGCCAAGGGTCCAAGAGTCCGAGGGGCCGCCCTGGGAGGGGGGGGCTCCCTGGGCTTATCGGCCATCTTGGGGGCGGCGGAGGCTATACAGCCTCTGAGAGGCATCCTTGAGGTTTAGGGTCTCCTATCGTTTCTGGTGGGGTGCAGGGCCCATGACTGAGCCCAGTAACCAAGTCGGCGCCCGCTCCCCAGGTTCTTGTGCCTCCCTGCCTCTCCTCGCTCCCCCCCTTCCCACCCCCTAGCTAGCTGGCGTGGTCCTGCCACTTCCCGGTCTACTCAGCATTCCGAGGAGGGGGTAGAGCCCGAGAGTGGCTGCCTGCTGCAGAAATAAGTCTCCTGGCAAATTAGCTGCAGGATTTAAAATCCATTTTTATTCTGCCCATTATTAATTATTGTTATTTCTGCTGTTCATTACCAGCTCGTTTCCTTGATCAACTCCCGGAACAAAGGCTCGTCAAGGCCTCCCCCTCCCTAGGGAGGAGCCCACAGGACCACCACCGCGGGGACCCCAGCCCCGAGTGCCCCTCCCGGGACTGGAGATGCGGAGCCCTTCGGGGCTCAGCGAGGCCTTTTCCCTGCTGACTTCAGAGATGGCTCTCTCACCCCTGCTACCCTGTCCGGAGCGGCCCAACTAGGAAACCCGTTCTTAGTTCTGATTTTGTACTTTGAAAACCGATCCACAGTTCACACGCCTACGGTAAAGTCCACCAACCTTCAGTGGATGAGTCTATGGCCTTTTCCGCAAGTATAGATCCATGACCTTCTAGATCAAGACATAGGACATTTTGCCAACACCCGTCCCAGAGGCTCTCTTTACACGCCCTCCCGATTGACGTTCCGCCAAAAGGTAACCATTATTCTGACAGTATAGACTTGTTTTGTCTGGTTTTGAACCTCCACAAATAGAATCATACAATATGTATTCGGGTGCGTCGGGCCCCTTTTCACTCAGCGCTGCCGGGGACATCCATCCGCGCGGTTGCACGGACTGGTCATCTCGTTCTTTTACCGGCGCCGCGTGGCGTCCCTTGGTACGAATACATCGTGGTCGGTGATCTGTCCTTCTCTCGGTGGGCATTTCGCTTGTTTCCAGTTTGGGGCTGTCATGAATAAAACTGCCGTGCGCATTTGCGTGCACGGCTGTTGGTGAACGCAAACGCTCATTTTTCCCGGTTGTGCACTGCCTCGACACGAAATTGCTAGATCACGGGATATGTAATAAAGCCATGCCGGGTTTTTAAAAGAGTAGGCCAAGAGAGGGCAATGCTTGTGCCAAGGGCCTAAAAAGCAAATGCCTTTTAGGCAGCAAGTGCGTGGGAAGATATTTTGCTCATGCGCGTGGTGAATTGTTACAAATATGGCCCCCGATGGATCATACCTCACGGTATCCACATCCATACATAGTCCCCTTTCCACATTGACTTTGGGTTTAGCCACATGACTTGCTTTGGCCCATGGGACATCGGCAGACACGATGCAAATGGTATATGAGACGTGCTGGGGCACGGAGACGACAAGACCGCATGGGGAGGATGATCTAGATTTGGGGGACTGGGGAGTGGGATTTGGGGGATGGCTAGGATCACCTAGCCTATACAGAAGCTGGTGCCAGAAGGGGGGCTCAGCCATAACGAAAGCCCTAAAATATACAGTCCTGGTTTAGGGTCAGGTGGCAGGTGGCATGGAGAATGGAGAGACAGTGACCCATGTTAGGCAGTGGCGAGCCATCAAAAACTAGGACTGAGTCTTGGGGCGCCTGGGTGGCTCAGTCGGTTGAGCGACCGACTTCGCCTCAGGTCACGATCTCACGGTTTGTGGGTTTGAGCCCCGCGTCAGGCTCTGCGCTGACAACTCAGAGCCGGGAGCCTGCGTGGGATTCTGGGTCTCCCTCTCTCTCTGCCCCTCCGCCGCTCATGCTCTGTCTCTCTGTGTGTCAGAAATAAATAAACATAAAAAAAAAAATTAAAAACTAGGACTGAGTCTTGCTGGTGTCCGTGCTGGCCTGGAGGGCACATGGCACTGTCGCTGTGACCGTCTCCTCCCCCGCCCCATCTTCTGCTCACAGATTCCATCGCGTTCTTACCACCAGCATCTGTACGAGGCTCCGTCATACAGTTTTTCTTCATCTCTTCTTCCTTTCTCTCTCCCCCCCCTTTTTTTTTTTTGGCCGTCCTAACTCCCAACCCCCTGTATTTCCAGTTGGAAAGAGAAAAGAGAGGGGGGAATATTTGAGGCAGAGGAGAAAGTTTAAAGGCCACGGTCCCAAGCATCAGTTCCAGAAAAGAATCTTTAGAGCTAGTCCCTTTCGAGACCCAACTGGGGTTGCTTGAAGCACTGGGGCAGGAGGTTAGGGATCTGGGTTACCAAATCGGATTGTGGTTATTCCACGTCTTCTTAGTTGATTACCCCGGCGTGGTGTAATGCCTCCCTCCAATTCCTATGAATGTTGGCCTTGGGGGTCAGCCGACCCCCACGTTCTCTTTCCAGCCCTCCCACTACGAACCAGCTTGTCCTGTCGGGTACCGCTTCAGCTGTTTGAACGCTCCTTTTTGTGTTGCAGTCTCCGAACAGGGGCGATCCTGCCGGCCCTGCCTTCCTCACGGGGTGATCGTGAGGCCGACGGGGTAACACCCTGGGAAGCAGAATGAGCCGCGCACAGCCACGTGCGAGGGCAAGGCACGCAGAGCGCTGAGCCTCAGGAGCGGCCGTCAGCACGAATTGTGACCGTTTGGGGGCAACGGTTGCAGTCTTTCAAGGTCGTTTTGCTTTATGGCCTCTCTCCTTAGCAGTCCACATAACTTTGGCGTGTTCACGAGGGAGAGAGGGCTCCAGAAGCTTTCTCTGGTTACCTCTCGCCGTATTTGCACACCAGCGGAGGTATCTACGGTGGACACGTCTTTAGGCTCTCGGCTCGTTTCAGGAAGAGCTGCTGGACGGTCGATCTCGTTCCTGGCTGGAACTGACTCGTATCCAGAGCTGCTTTTACACCGCATTCCTTCCTGGGGTAGACCAGGGCTGGGTTCTCAATCCGTGGCCTGTGGGCGGGCTTCGGGAGGTTTCACGATGGCGCGCAGAATTTCTTAAATTTCTTTTTAATGTTTGTCTATTTTTGAGAGAGAGAGAGAGAGAGAGAGAGAGACACAGTGTGAGTGGGGGAGGGGCAGAGAGAGAGGGAGACACAGAATCCGAAGCAGGCTCCAGGCTCTGAGCTGTCAGCCCAGCGCCCGACGCGGGGCTCGAACTCATGAACCCTGAGATTGTGACCTGAGCTGAAGTTGGACGCTCAAACGACTGAGCCACCCAGGTCCCCCCCCCCCCCCATAAAAAAAAAAAAAAAAACTCCTCAACTTTGGGCCTAGGCTGTCACTATGAGATTGGGATTCTAAGACTTTAGCAAGAAGCTACTAGTGTTAAGACCTATTGTTCCAAGAAGGAAAACTGTCCAAGGTATCTGGACCTCCTTCAGCGAAACGCTGGAGGATTATTTTATTCCTCTTTCTTCAGAGGACTATATTTCCCCTCTCCTTTTAAGGTGTGGACACCAACCTCACAGTGGAGACAGAAGAACCAAGCATTCAGGGTTAAACGGGGAATTGTGACTCAATAGACCTTGAAGAACACATTCCAACAGAACTCTCCCAACCGTGGCTGCTTTTTTATTTTTATTTTTTTAAGGTAATGCCAGCGATGGAAGGGGAGGTGAGGAATTATGCAAATGTTTGGTCGGTAAATGCTTTGCTGCAAATGATCTGTCAGGAGAAACCCACCCCTGAGCCTTCATAGTGAGGAATAGAGTCAGGGACCCAGCTCTTCCGTTGCGCCTGTTGGGAGCCCTGCTCCCAGTGTGCACACGTGAGTGCCCAGCAGGGAAGGCGGAGCCTGTGCTGTGGCGGTAGTTCCGGGTTGAATAACGTGAACCAGGCGTGCATCCTGGGTCCTTTGCTGGGGGGGGGGGGGAGGAGGGGGTAGAGGCTGCTTGGCGATTGTCGTGGGATAGAAAGAATCCGATCCCAAGATGAGCAGTGCGTCCCTATTCAGGGACCATCCCTTCTCCACCCCCTTTGGGGAAGATTTGGAAATGGGGGTGCATTTGTAGTTGTCACAGTGGCTAGGGGCTGCTTCCTGGCGTTTAGGGGGCAGGGGGCCAAGGACAGGGCTCCCATTGACAACGCTAGTGGCTGCCAAGAAAGTCCCAGGTGTCCTTCCGAAAGACCACGTTGGTTCGTTAGACACCGAGGAACCTTTTTTCAAGGTAATTCAAGGATTGGGGCAGGGACTATTCCGAGTAAGAGAGGTGGTGAGCTCATCCAGAGGCTGGGGGAGGAGATGTTCAAGGACCCACGGGGGTCCAGCTGTGGCCACTTGGAGGGAGGAGCTGGGGGGTGGTTCCTTGGTAGGCGGGGCTAGCTGTCATCAATGGAGAGTGAGAAAGAGCCATGGGTGGTCCACTATGCCTTTGGCTCCCCGCCCCGGAATGAGACTCCTAGAAAGCCTAAGAAGCATGGGATTTAGCGTCGGGCAGAATCAGGAGGTTGCCCCAAAAGCCAGGTAGGCCTTAGCTGCACAGAGAGGGTCTCTATTACTGCGTTTATTTTGCCCTGCTTCCCCAGCCCTCCACTTCTCCAATTTTTTTTTTTTTTTTTAATATTTACTTTTGAGAGAGTGCAAGCAGAGAAGGGGCAGAGAGAAGACGACAGAGGATCTGAAGCAGGCTCTGCACTGACAGCAGCCAGCCGGACCCGGGGCTCGAACTCACGAACCGCGAGATCATGACCTGAGCCGAAGACGGACGCTTAACCGACTGAGCCGCCCAGGCGCCCCACTGCTTCGCCCATCCACAAGGGGAGCAGCCTGGCCTTCGCCTCTGCGGGTACCCACGGGGGGGCCCAGGGCAGTGAGAACTCCCTGCAGCCGGACCCACCCTGGCACGGCCTGGTCTGCCGCTGCAGCCTGCGGGAGCCACCTCAGAGGGGAACCGGGTGCCCCGGGGCGGCATCGTCCAGCCACCCCACAGGAGGAGAGGCCAGAGGGTCCTCGCAAGCCCAGCCACCGTCATCATCGGCTGCCCGCTCCCCCTGTGCCCCGTGGCTCTGTGGCTAGACCGGGGCCAGGGGATTTTAACGACAGGTATTGAGGCCAACTCTCGTTTCTTGTCTTCTGCTCATCAATGGTTTGCAGGGCGAAGGCGCGGGGGTGGGCGGGGGCAGAGAGATGACCGTGGCAGGGAGCAGAGCTCAAATACTGCAGGGGGAGGGGCGCTGACTCCCAGCAAGGGCCGGGGGAGGGGACTGGCGCGTGTCTCAGCCCACCTGATAGGAAGCGGAAGGGGGGGCGTTGACTAATATCATCACAGCAAGCAGTTATTGAGCGTTTACTGTATGCCTGGCACAGTTCTGAGCACTTGATGTGCGTTTCATCCTCCAAGCCATTCCCAGGGAGGGCTCGAGTCGGGCACCGCCTTCAGAGGGGAGCCCCCCCCCCCCCCGCCCCCGAGGCAGGGGTGTTGACTTAACTCGTTCAGGTTGCACAGCTAAGAAGTGCGGGAAACGGGATTTGAATCCTGGCAGCCTGGCCCCGACGCCCATGTAGTGAGCACCTAGGCCTGCCGCCTGGAGCCTCTAAAAGGGCCGGGAGAAGTGGGACTTGGTGTGTGTGTTTGTCGGCGTGTGCACGTGTGTGTCGGCCTGTGATCTCGGCTCAGGTCATGATCTCACAGTCCGTGAGTTCGAGCCTGGCATTGGGCTCCGTGCTGACCGTGCAGAGCCTGCTTGGGATTCTCTCTCTCTCCCTCTCTCTCTCTCTCTCTCTCTGCCCCTCCCCCACTCACGCTGTCTTTGTCTCTCTCAAAATAAATAAATAAGCTTAAAAAAAAAATAACCGCTATCATTTAATTTTTATCTCCTGCTGTTCTGGGGGTTGAGTGTTCTTGGCTAGGCAGCTCTTTTCCTGTCTCTCTCTCTCTCTCTCTCTCTGCCTTGTGCCATTGCCATCAGACAATGCCTGAGGCTGAAGTCATATGGAAGGCTTCCTTCCTTACTCACATGTCTGGCCATTGATGCTGGCTGTTAGCTGGGATCTCAGTGGAGGCTGTCAGCTGGAACATTCCACGAGGTCTCTCTGTGTAGTCTGGGCTTCCCCACAGCATGGTGGCCCATTTCTAAAAGTAAGTCTCCTGAGAGAGGAAGCCTTGGAAGTCACATAGTATAGTGACCCTTGCGTCTGCTGTCACGAATCCATCCAGATTCAAGGGACTCCAGCTCTTGATGGAAAGAGTGACATCGTAAGAAGGGCATGTGGCATGGGCCATGCTGTCGCCAGCTCGGACAATGCAATCTGCCACAGTACTTTTTCTTTCTTTCTTTTTTAATTTGATTTCATTTTTTTTATTATTATTATTATTTTTTAATTTTTTAATGTGTATTTATTTTTCAGAGAAAGAGAGACAGAGCGCGACCAGGGGAGAGGCAGAGAGAGAAGGAGGCAGAGAATTGGAAGCAGGCTCCAGGCTCTGAGCTGTCAGCACAGAGCCCGACGCGGGGCTCGAACTCACGGACCGTGAGATCATGACCTGAGCCGAAGCCGGACGCTTAACCGACTGAGCCACCCAGGTGCCCTCCCCCCCCCCCTTTTTTTTTTTTTTTTTACCTTGAAAGGGCTTCTGTGAACGAAGCCCGAATTCATTCTGGAGTCACTTCCGCTGGTGACAAAATGCTACATGAGTAGGGACTCAGAGCCTCACCCCAAGGCATCTATTCTCCCTCCTTCATAGTCTCCCTGCTGGGAGCCAGGTACTGAACCAGAAATAAGGTTACAACATCCCTGGTCCCGGGAGGCAGCCACTCCCAGCCACCAGGAGAAGATTCCCCCAAACCCCTTCGGTTTTTTTTTTTTTTTTAATTTTTTTTTTCAACGTTTTTATTTATTTTTGGGACAGAGAGAGACAGAGCATGAATGGGGGAGGGGGCAGAGAGAGAGGGAGACACAGAATCGGAAACAGGCTCCAGGCTCTGAGCCATCAGCCCAGAGCCTGACGCGGGGCTCGAACTCACGGACCTCGAGATCGTGACCTGGCTGAAGTCGGACGCTTAACCGACTGCGCCACCCAGGCGCCCCGCCCTTCGGTTTTTTATAAATGTCCTCGGAGGCTCTAAGCAGGGAGACAGAGGGGCACGCCCCACTTGGTCCTTGTGTGGGCTTGGCCTTGTCTTTCTCAGTTCTTTGTTCTTATGGGCTGAATTGTGTCCCCCAAAACTCATGTGTTGGAGCCTCGACCCCTAGTACCACAGAACGTGACTGCGTTTGGAGACTGGGCCTTTAAAGGAGGTAAGTAAGGTAAAATGAGGCCCTTAGGGTGGGCCCTAATCCACTGGGACTGGTGTCCTCATGAGAAGAAATGTCGGGGGGCGCCTGAGTAGCTCAGTCGGTTAAGCGTCCAACTTCGGCTCAGGTCATGATCTCACGGTCTGTGGGTTCGAGCCCCGCGTCGGGCTCTGTGCTGACGGCTCAGAGCCTGGAGCCTGCTTCGGATTCTGTGTCTCCCTCTCTCTCTGCTCCTCCCCAGCCTCCAGAACTACGACATATAAATTTGTTGCTTAAGGTCTTTTTTTTTTTTTTTTAAGTTAACTTATTTTGAGAGGGTAGGAGGGGCAGAGAGAGAGGCAGAGAGAGAGAGTCCCAAGCAGGCTCCTCATTGTCAGTGCAGAGCCCAATGTAGGGCTCCGTCTCACAAACCGTGAGATCATGACCCGAGCCGAGATCAGGAAGTCAGGTGCTTAACTGACTGAGTCCCCCCCCCCCCCCCCCGCACCCAAGTCTCCAATACCCTGCGGTGTTTCGTTACGCCAGCCGGCGCTTATCAACACATTTGTCCCGCACCCCCTTTAGGGAAGCCTTCTTCCGGTGACATTCCCAAAGCCGGTGCAGGCGGCCAGAAGGCCTCTGCCTGGGTGTGATTACCTGGCAGGGGTGGGAGCCCTGGGTGGGGGGCGGGGGAAGACAGCCGCTTGTCCCCCAGCCTGTCCTGGTAGCACAGAATGCGGCTTTGATTGGATTAACTGGTGGTCGGTCACCCAGGGACTCTGCCCTTGCCAGTGCGGGGTCAGCGCAGGGAAGGCCGGAGGTAGTCAGCCAGTGTGGAGGAGGGAGGGAGGAGGCAGCCGGCGGCCCTCTGCCTGGCCCCAGGGGCTGTGGGCTGCAGGGGGGGGGGACGCCTTGCCAGACTGGGGAACCCCGCTCCTCACGCAGCCCCCTCGATCTCCTGGCCTGGCCCCCGGGCGCGCGCAGTTCAGCCCTGGCTCCGTCGGCACTGGAGGCACCTAATGAGCAGAAAAGCACGCCCACCAGAGCCACCCGAGGCCCAGCCCACTCCTGGGCACCGGGCAAGGCAGCCCTTCCTCCCAGGGCTGGCTCTACCCCACGTGAATCCAGGGTGCGCCTGGCCTCGATGCATTTTTTATCTTGCTATATTCTTTCCATTGTCCTGACATGAATAATTTAAAATGACACAGCAAGAAAGGGCAGTCCTTGCCACGCGGGGGAGGCTGTGCCCTCCCCCCCTACACACGCACACACACATGCGCACACGCACCTCCGTTTGGTCTTGCCTCCCGAACGTCTCTTGTGTTTCCGTCTATCTCATTCTTGAACCTTGTTCTTGAACCTTTCTCTAGGGCTCTCTCGTGCTCAACGTGACACGTGAGGCGCATGCACATGGTCACAAGCGCACATCCCCTCCTCCCCTCCTCCCCCCCCCCCCCCCGGGTCTCAGCGGGCCGAGTGTGTGACATTTGTGTGTCTGTCTCTGGGATAGCGCTGTCTCCCTCTCGGTGTGAACTGCCTCATCCGCCTTTCTCTCTGTTTCTCATTTCCCTTCTTTCCTTTGACTGACTCTGCTGTTTGCATATTGAGGGAAAAGGCTGCTTCATTTGTGAAGCGGCCTTATTTGATGACTCCTTTTGCAAGCACACAGCGTGGAACGCTCTTGAGGGGGGCGGTAAGAGCAGGAAGGGAGAAGACAGGCCCGGACAGGCCGACTGGATTCATCATCCTTTCTTCAGAAGGCTGTGAATTTTCAGAAGATATGAGGGGCAAGTTTGAGGTTCACAGACACGCGGGGGCTTTTGTGCGTCACCTGGGCCTTCGGTGACCCGTATGTGGAGCTGCGGCCGGCCACTGGCATTGTCTGGAGAGCAGCCTTGAACCAGGAAGCAGGCTTTATTTGTCAGGAGAGGGCATAGCCAGGATTTCCTGAAGGTTCTGGCCTCTAGCCTGTAACCCAGTGCTGTCCAATAGAAATATAATGCAAGCCACAAATGTGAGCCACATATGGCATTTGGAATGTTCTGGTGGCCACATTAAAAAGGTAAAAAGAAACAGGTGAAATTAATTTCAACAACATATCCTATTTAGCCCAGTTTATCCAAAGTATTATCGTTTCAACATGTAACCGAGAAACAAGATTATTAACGAGATATTTTACATTGTTTTTTTGGAACCAAGTCTTTGACATCCGGTGTGTGTTTTAGGCTTTACAGTACCTCTCAGTTTGGACTGGCCGCATTTCGGGTGCTCCATAGCCACACGTGGTAGGGGTTGCCCAATCGGGCGGCGCTGGCCTCGCCTAGCCGAGCCCCGGGGCCCGGAACTTCGGTTTGGGCCGCGTGAGTGGCCGCGATGTTAATTAGCCCTCCGTATGTATGTATTCTTCCCATAACCATCATTAGTAGTCGTCATTAATTACGGATTCAGTAGCCACAACCACCACGTGTGGCTATGGAGCACCCGAAATGGGGCCAGTCATTCATTATCAGTGTGCTGGCCTCGCTTCCAATTCGAGCAGCGCCCCGTACTGGGGGGATCGCTGACCCACATTCCGTCACTTGGGGGAGCTGAGGGCGGGGTCTCCAGGTACTTTAGGCCTGCCCCCCCCCCCCCCCAGCTAGGGCCTCACCTCCTGGGTGCGTGTTCCCCCTCCTTGCCTTAGGTCCCAGGCACCCCTCCGGCCTTCCCCTTCTATATATAGTGCGCAGTGGTGACAGCTGGTCATCTGATGAGTCATCAGTCACTGTGGGCGTCTCCTGATGGAACCCTGAACATTTATTCACAGGGCGTTTTTGGCAGCCTCCGAGTTCCTCCTAGTAAGTGCTGGCTTTTGGAGGTTGGTCTGAAAAAACCACACGAAGAAGATCGTGGAGTTTGATTAAGCAGTGGGGCCCCCAGGTGAAGGCCTCTGGGTGCTTGGCGGCGAACCGAGGCTTTCTCTGGAACTTTGGCTCTCCCCGCAGCCATCATCCTGGCTCCCTCTATACCCGGCGGGCCCCAGATCGCTGCTGGCAGTGTGGCCCAGAGGTGTGGACTCCTTTGGGAAGAGGCAGAGGGCTCCCCGGAGGAGAGCGTGCAGCCCCCTCTCGTTTCCGTGGCATGTCAGGGACTAAACGTTCGCTTTGGAGCTAGCAACGCTTGGGTTTCATCTGAGCCGCTCCGCTCACCCGCTCTGCCACCCTGGGTAAGTCCCTTCTGAGCGCCGCCGGCTTCCGCTTCCTCCTCCGTGCAACGAGCTCAATACCAGCGAGGACCAGATGAGAACTGTCTGTTCCGCGCGTACCCACAGTCCCTGTTGTTATTGCCAGCCCGCGGGCCCCATGACTTCCATTTCCCCAGAAGCAGACCCTCCGATGAGGATTTCCACGGAAGTGATTTCTTAAGGCTGGGCTCCCAGCAGATACCTGGAAGGGGGGGGGTGGGGTGGGAAGAGGTCAATTTCAGACCAAGTGCCACGGCTCAGTCTTAGTCAGACTGCGGGTGGGAGGGGGGGTGCTCTGGAGGGTGGGTCACACTTCAGAGTCTATCCTGCCTCGGGGCAAGAGAGCTGCGCCGTCATGCTCCTTGACTGGCTAGGGGCTACTCTGAGATTGGGGGCTAGAAACACCCAGATACTTTTGGTTCAATGACAGCGAGCTGCTCCAGGGCAGGCCTCCCGAGTGTCACAGGTGCAGGCTGTCAGAAGTTGGGAGAGGGGCTCTTGTGGTCAGTAGAAGGGACCTGAGGGGTCTGTCTCTCTCCTGTCATCAGTGGCCAGCAGCCCTGCACAACCCAGAGTGGGGTCAGGGAAGGGGAAGGTGGTCAGGGTCAGGAGCAGTTGTGGCGCCCAGGCCTTTCCCCTGGCACCCGGAGGCAGGACTGCCGCTTCTGGCCAAGGCCCGGGGGCACCAGACACAGACTCTAAGTCTCCTCTGCCTCCAGCCCACGAAGGGTCTCTGCTTCAGACCCGCATCCAGCAGGGCCCCAGGGCTCTGTCCAGCTCCCGCCCTCCCTGCCCCAGGCAGCCTGCTCTTTTTCTCATCAACCCACTTCCTGCTTCCTTCCCGCCTCCTTTTCTCCGCCTCTCTGGACCTGTAGCAGCTCAGCCTGAAGGCTTCCACAGGGGCCTCATCGTGCAGCCCCCAGGGCCCTCTCTCTCTCCTTTGCAACCCACCAAACCTTCTGTGCCCTATACCCGGACGGCGACGTGGGGTCTGGAGTCCAGGAAGATGATTTTACCACTGCCCTGTTCTTGGTGCAGCTGGGGTTCTATTTATCCCTGGGGTAGGAATTTGACTTCCTGGTTTTTCTATCCCAATGGAATTCTGTCCCTTCCCCTCCGTTTCTCCCTTTCCCCTCCCCCTTTCCTTTCCCCATCTCCCTTCCTCTCTCCCTCCCCTTCCCGTTCCCCCTTCTCTTTCTCTCCCGCCCCATCTTTTCCCTACCCATTTCCCATTTTGTCCCATCCCCTCCTCTCCTCCCCTCCTCCCTTCCCTCTTCTTTCTCTTTTTCCTCTTCTCTCCCTTCCTTTCTTCCCTTCCCCCCTCTCCCACCCCCAGCCCCCCTTGGTCTGTCCCTCCTTCTCTCCCTCTTTCTCTCTCTAACACACACACACACACACACACACACGCGCGCGCGCGCACACACACACACACACACAGCTTGGCTGTCCTCAGGGTGGCAGTGACCCAGGTGAGAAGGAAGGATGGGTGGCTGTGTGGGAGAGGACTCACGAGCCCACAGGTAAGCAGCAGGCAGGGGCACACACAGCTAGGGTAACAAGAAGAAGCCAAGGGCGTCATTCCGGACCTCAGTTACCCGCCCTGCCAAGCACTTTCACTGCAGTGGTGGTCATTATTATTATCGGCGTTTTACTTTAAAAAAAAAGAAAAATCCCTCAAGCGCGGTCCAGTGAATCGCACCCATTTCTCTGGGCTCCGTCGCACACGATACCTGATAGCAGCGGGATTGGAAAAGGGTCATTCAGACAAGGGTTCTTTGAAAAGCCTGCAGAAATTCGATTTCGCTATTTAAAAATAAAAATACAGTTTCTTTCAGTTGCTCACTCATTTTCCCTCGCGTTGCTGTCGCTTATGAAACGTTGGTTTTGTAGCCTCACGTCCAGTCTGCTGTAGCCCCGCGATTCCGTGGAGCCGGGAGTCGCAAAACTTCCGAGGAGATACGTATGTTCTCTTGGAATCTCACGAGGGGGACCAGAGTCCGAGAGCCACGTGGCAGCCTTAACAGTGACCCTGCACATGCCAAGAGCATAGTCTCCGGCTGACGTGGCCACCCATTGGACCCGGGGCGCTGCTTCGCAATGTTCCCTCTAAGTAAGTGCTTCCGTCCGCGTGAGCCCCCGCCCCCCATGAATGGTGTCCTGGTAACTTAAGGTGGGCCAGCCTCTGCGGCTAAGCTCCGCTGAGGTCAGAGTTGCGGGGTGTGGTGCCCACAATTCCTGGCAGTTAACCTCACACAAAAGGAAAAATGCTCTCCTGGGCACAAACAGCCCCACCTTGCCTGCTCATGGGCAATTTGGTCGTTGTTTTCCATTAGTCACAAAGTGGAGGGGCGGGGGGGGGGGTGGGCAGGGAGTTCAGTGCTGACAGTCATTGCGAACCCATGGGCAGAAAACCAAAAATGCATTGCCTTCTAAGGCACCCTGCTAAGTGCCGGCCTCGGGGTGGTCTTCGGTAAAACTCCACATGGAACACAGACGAATAGATGGACCATCCACAAATCACTTGTTCTTGACCCTGGAACTCCTTTGAGAAGATCGCTTTTCGAGCGGGGCCACTTTTACCCCCAAGGTAGATTCCTCCAAGAGCCAAGGGAAGGCTCCTTCCCCCAGAATGTAGGGCCCTTTGCCTGAGCTTCTCCCTGGCTGGCAGAGTGGGCAGGGCCCACAGCGAGCACAGCCCGCACTGGCGCCCCCAGCTACGACTGTTAGGATTTTGGTGGGGTAGATGGCCCAGCTTCCTCGGCCTTCGGGTGGGCCGAGCTGCAGCGTGTTCCACACTGTCAGTCAGAAGTGTCCCACAGCTGAGGCGCCTGGGTGGCTCCGTCGGTTAGGCGTGTGTCTTTTGGTTTCGGCTCAGGTCATGATCTCAGGGTCGTGAGTTTGAGCCCTGCACCGGGCTCTGCGCTGACAGCGTGGTGCCTGCTTGGGATTCTCTCTCTGCCCCTCCCCTACGTGCGTGTGTGTGTGTGTGTGTGTGTGTGTGTGCGCGCGCGCGCGCGCGCTCTCTCTCTCTCAAAATAAATAAACGACATTTAAAAAAAAGTATCCCACAGCCCTGAGCGCCATTCGCCCGCAGCGGTAGCCTACTGATTAACATATCCCCCAGCCTCCCTCCTAGCTCTCTCTCAGGTCCTCATTGTTCCACTGCTGCTCCCAGGAATCACCTCCAAAGCAACTGCTTGCACGCAGAACCTCGCATCAGATTTTGCTCCTGGAGAAACAAGATGTTTCCCATCCTCATCAAGTCTCCCTGATCTTTCTCACGGCACTCCCTCTAACCAAATAGTCCTTATCACCATCTGTAAGTATGCACTGTCATGTTTATTTGGTTTTTCAATTTTTAAAAGTTTTTTTAGAAAGGGAGAGACAGAACGAGTGGGGGAGAGGAGCAGAGGGGGAGAGAGAGAGAGAGAGAGAGAGAGAGAGAGAGAGAATCTTAAGCAGGCTCCCATGACCTTGGGATCATGACCTCAGCTGAAATCAAAAGTCAGAAGTCAGACGCTCAACCCAGTGAGCCACCCAGGCGCCCCTGTGTGTTTCTTTGTTTAATATCAGTGTCCTCTAGGGGTGCCTGGGTGGCTCAGTCGGTGAAGCGTCCGACTTCAGCTCAGGTCACGATCTCACGGTTTGTGAGTTCAAGCCCCGCGTCGGACTCTGTGCTGCCAGCTTGGGGCCTGGAGCCTGCTTCGGATTCTGTGTCTCCCTCTTTCTCTGCCCCTCCCCCACTCATGCTCTGTCTCTCTCTCTCTCTCTTTCTCTCTCTCTCAAAAATAAATAAACATTTAAAAAAATAAAAAAAATCGGTCTTCTCTAGTAGAGTGCAGGGTACGTGAGGGCAGAGACAGAGTGTCTATTTTGTTCACCTGCTAAATCCTTACACGTGACCCAACCCAGGGCTTGACGTGTTGTGCACAGGCCCGTGCAAGATAAATTCTCTTGAAGGAATGAACGCAACAGCCTTAAGGGAGACAGGGCTTTCCCCTTAGTGGTGGTTTTAAAACACGACCCGTTTTCCGATACCCCTTTTAATGAGAGGTGCGGTCTATCTCTCCTCCCCTCGAATCTGGATGGGATGATGACAGCTTCAAACGAAAGTATGGCAGCGCCGGGTCCTAAAAGGCCAAGTAGCTTCTGCGTTGAGCCCTGAGTGGCTGTCACGTAAGAGCTCTGATCACCCTGAGGCGGCCATGCAGTGAGGAAGCCCAATTCTCATAAAGAGGCCACATGTGGGCGCTCAGATGAACAGTCCCGGTGAGCCCAGACTTTGAGTCACTTCGACCCAAGTGGCCAGACGCGCGAGCGAAGGGTGATGAGCGCAGTCCCCCCAAACGTTCACATCTTTTCCACTGAGACCTCAGACATCGTGGGGCAGAGACACAAGGCGTCGATGCTGTGTCCCGCCCAAATTCCCAGCCCGTCGAGAGCCAGAGCACAAAGAAGCTGGTCTGTGAAGCTGCTACATTTCGAAACTATTTGTTATGCAGAAATAACTGAAGCACCCTTACTGCAAATGTATCAACTCTGCACCCCTTCGGCCATCACTTATCAAGCTCCTACTATGTGCCAGCGCCCGGAAGGGGGGGTGGGGTAGGGTGGGGGGGGGTTGGGGGAACAGAGGAAACATCCCTACCTTTTGGGAACTTACAGATTTGGGGCTGCTGTTGTAACTGTATCTTGCAAAAGCCTACGTGTTGCTTTGTAACAATAACGAGTAGATTTTTCAAAAACCACTTCCAGATGGTGTGGGGGGAGGGGCGCTTCCTGAGCGAGTTGCCAAGGGAAGCTCCAGAGGTAGGTGGATTAGATAACAGAGACCCAGAGCGCTCTATCCTTTGCTGGCTGTGAACCCCGGCTGGCCTTCGAACCGTCCGCCGGCGAGTCGCGCCCTCACACCATGAAGAGACTGAAACCGAGGGGAGCTGAGAGGTGCCATCACCGGGCAGAAGAACCCGGGACGGAGGTGGCGGCCGCCAGTGGGAGGAGGATGGCCCTCGCCCCTTGCAGGCTGGGAGTAAGGCGACCTTGGCAAAGCCGGGGACCACCGGTTGGCTCCCCGGCTCTCTCACCTGACCCCCAGAGCGCAGGTCGGGAAGCAAGCTTGCTCCTACGTGTCCAGGCCTTCTTACCTCCAGGAGTCTGGACTCGGAGAAACGAGTGTGATTTCATCCTGCTAATGTTTCTGTTCCTCTTTCAAAAATAAAGCTGATTTTTGAGACGTCTGCCTGACTCGTGGGACCAGTCATAAAGAGTGTTTTTTCTGGGGGTGGCCCGCCGCTTCTAGGTACTAACTTCGGGAGGGGGGGACGTGCCAGGAGGGAAGTTTGGGAGTCTGGCCTCCTCTGGCTGCTTGGAGGCTTTCCTTCCTGGAAACTTGCTTATGATCACGCTTGAGGATTGGGGCCCGAATAAGGAAGGAGGCCCCCGTAAGGGCACACTTGAGTAAAATAAGGCCCACCGCGCCCCCAGAGCACCGAGGGGCTGAGAACATGGCTGGACCGGGAACCTTCAGAGAAGTCACCTTCCCCGTGGGCTCCTCACTTCGGTCAGCCCTGAAATGGTCACGTCAGGCTCACGTGTTTCTCCGCCACATGCTGAGTGTGCCTCCTCTGTTGCTAAATACTCTGCCTTCCCGATGGCTGAGTGGCTCAGCGGACCCAAGGCCTGAGCATTCAGCTGGGGCTTTGCTGGTCGGCTGTTCAGTAAATACTCAGTGAGCAATGCTTCAGGTACATCCGTAGCTGCTCGTGCGGCTGTGAACAAAACAGACGATCCCCTGCCCTTAAGGAGCTTGCATTTTAGTAAATACTTTAAAGGCGGGCAAAGAGAAAATATTAGGAGAAACACGAACCTGGGGCATTTGGTTTACAATCTTCGGCTGGATGTCCCTCCCGCTGTGATTTCCCGGCTGGCTAACATCTCTTCTCCCCAAGCAGATGCCGGCTTGAAGTCCTACCACCAGTGGCATAAGAATGTTCCAGCACCAAGGCGTCTAGGTGCAAGAGACCGAGATCCACGTCCCTTGTCTAGGTTGACTAAGGTCCACGTTCTCAATGCCAGAAAAGCCACTTCCCAGTTCTAGCTCGTTCTTTCCTGAGCCATTGACAGAACACGCGATGCTGTCTCCAGAGGGCCCCTGATCCCCGACCCCTGTCCCCTTGACTGCTACGGAATAATGTCGTCAGAGACCCGAGTGGCCCCCAGAGACCAACGCATTACAGTAGGAGGCAGAGATTGCTTCATGACCCAGAATTTGCTTATGAATCTCAAAACAATATATACATATATATTTTGGTGGGGGTAGTAACATTTCCTCAGGGTAAAGTTTTAGGGGAGCATTGCTGTTGAGGAGGCCCTCAAAAACAGCACCAAACAAAAGAGCATGTTAAGACATGTATTCCTATTTGGATGGTGGGGTGCTTCCTCTGTTTTGTGGTTCATCCCAGGCTCTCCTCTCCTTCAGATTCCTGACTTCCTCTGGTAAACCCCTCTGGATTCACCTGTCACACTCTGTCAGTCCTGATGCAGACAGCTCTCTGTGTCCAGATCCTGGTGGCATTATATTATCTCCAACTTCTGAGTTGCACTGTTTATTTTCCATCGAAAATTAGACGGGAAGCCGCACCGAGGCGGGGTGGGGGTGGGGGTTCTTTGATGTGTGTCCCATCTTCTAGGGTCTAATTTACTATCTTTGCAGGGCATGCCCTCCAAAAGTTGGCAAGTCCTTAGCCAGCCCGTTTTGAACTCCCCAAGTGGCAGCCAAGCAACTCTTCTTGTCTTCTCGTCTCTCCTCATCACCATCACTGCCGCCCCCCCCCCCCCGCCCCACCACCTTGCAAAGAACGAAGTGCTGCCCTGTGTCTCTGTGGAGGGCATGTGCACACGGGCGCATGTGCGAGTGTTGGGAGTGGGGTGGGGCTGAGGGAGGGCAGGGCTTGAGGCTTTCCTATAGAAATATTTTACCTGCTATTCGCATTTGTGATGCAAACTCTGTTTGCCAGTTATTGTCCTCTTGTCCGTGACTTCTCCCTGGATGGCACGTCGCCCCTCCCACAAGCTGAGGAGCAGAAAGAGAATTGAGGGGGGAGAAATTTGCCCCTCCTCCACTGCGGGGGGGTCCGAGGCGGACTCCCCTGGAGTCAGAGCTCGGCCAGGCCAGGGCGGGAGGGGGGTGGTCCGGAGCCCCTCTCGGTGCCCATGCTTTTGTTATCAGCTTCGGGTTGAATCTGGCTCCCTTGGGGGGGGGGGGCCCGTGGCCTTTCGGAGGCTACCCCGCCACCCACTAGAATGGCTAAAATGAAAAAGACAGATGGTGCCCCTCGGCAGGCGAGAGTAGGGAGAAGCTGGAGTTGTCATCCATTGCTGGTGGGAACGTAGAACAGCACAGCACAGAACGGAAGAGTTTCCGATGAAGCTAAGCACACACCTGTGGTTTGGCAATTTCACTCTCGGGCACCCACCCAAGAGACATGACAACCTAGGTCCGCACGGAGCTCTGCTCATGAATGTTTCTAGCCACTGTGCGCATACTAGCCCCAACCCAGAAACAACCCAGATGTTGATCAGCAGACAAATGCATAAACAAACTAGTACATCCTTGCAGTGGAATGCTACCCAGCAATACAAAGGAATGCGCCACCGATTCGCAACCACAGCCTGGACGCATCTCGCAGACACCATGTTGGACAAAAGGAGCTGCACACAGCCTTCCACCAAATGAGGATACAATGCCAGAAGTCTGCCACTTGGAAGAGGGCCCTCACCCTACCACACTGGCACCCTGATGTCAGAGTTCCAGCCTCCAGAAGGGTGAGCAAAGCATTCCTACTGTGTATATTGCATATGTATAGGTATATGCATATGCATTTGCATAGGGGTCTGTATGTGGGTATGGCATATACACAGTCAAACCTTGGATTGCGAGTAACTTGTTCTGCGAGTGTTCCGCAGGACGAGCAGACATTTCTACTACATTTTAACTTCATAAACGAGCGACGTCTTGCAACTAGGAGTAGTACGTGACACGGAACGTCACGTGATCACAACCGAGCCGATGGTTCTTGAAATTCGCTTTGATATACAAGGGCTTTGGATTACGAGCGTGTTTCTGGAACGAATGATGCTCGTAAACCAAGGTGTTACCGTACATAAAAAGAAGAGGCTGCATGCAGCATGTAGCATGGGTACCATTCCATTGCTTTGAAGTTTAAAAAGAGGCAGAACTAAATTTAGGGCCGTGGCTCTCAACCATGGGTGAGTCTCCACCCCACTGCCCGTTGGGGGACATTTGATTCTGTCTGGGGACATTT
Source organism: Lynx canadensis (assembly GCF_007474595.2). Classification (NCBI taxonomy): domain Eukaryota; kingdom Metazoa; phylum Chordata; class Mammalia; order Carnivora; family Felidae; genus Lynx; species Lynx canadensis. The sequence continues at coordinate 34,617,180 of NC_044321.2, read as the reverse complement.
TTGGTTGTCACAATTGGGAGTGGGTGCTATGGTATCTAGGAGGTCTCCACCAGGGGTCTGCTAAACGTCACAATTAATTGACCCCAAATATCAATCTTGCCGAGGTGGAGAAACCCTGGTCTGCAGAAGCACAAGTCAGAAAAACCTCTTGGGAAGTGCTGACCAGAAGGGGCACAAGGGAAGTTTCTGGAAATGTTCTATATCTGTGTTAATATAGTAGCCACTGGCCACATGTGGCTCCTTAAATTAAAATGAAGTACAACTAAACATTCGGTTCCTTAGTAGCACTAGCCACATTTGAAGTGCCTCAGTAGCCACGGGTGAACATACGGAACATTTTCAACTTTGCCGGAAGTCGTATTGGACAGCGACGTGGGGTAAAAGGTGTATGCACACTTAGAATTTGCACATTTTCTTGCATGCAAATTAGACCCGGTGGGGTGACAAAAGTCTTTGCTGCAGGCGAGGAGTGGAGATGCTGGGGAAATCACAGCCTCCCTTCTGTCCTCCGGGCTGACCCCCATCCGGGACCACGCCTGCCCGCCCATGCATCCGGAAGCTGAGCTAGCCTGTGAAGGGGGGGGGGGAAGGGGCCCGCTGAGATTTCTTCACAGCTGGGCCCCCCCCCCCCCACCCCTAGGGGCAGAAAGCGCCAAGACCATTACCCGCCAGGGAATTCAAGGGCTGTCCTGGCTCCCAGGGGATTTACAAGTGGGTCAAGTGGACCTGAGCAAAGAAAAGGCTCCGTTTCCCCCCACTTTCCCTAGGTAGCCTCCCCCACCAGGTGTGCAGACTCTCCCGGCCGAAATTGCTCTATTCTCGGGCCCCGCCGCCTCGCTCACTCTTCTGGTGTGAGGGTTTTACAATAACAGCATTGTAACCACTTTGAGAAAACCAATAAAAAGGCGGTGACAAAAGAATAGCGAGCCGGCTGGAAATTGCACGCAGCAGCGAAGGCCGGAGCCTTTTGGCGCTGTGTGTTTAATAGCGCTCCCGGCTGCGGGCTGCAAAGACGCACGTGTTTATTTGGGGGATGTGCTGTCGCTTAAATAATGAATCTCACATAAGCTTTTGGATGAATGCAGGGAGCTCTGACTCCCACTGTCGCCGCTCGAGCCTTCTCATCCAAGCGGGGCCAGTAAACAGACGTGCAGCGCCCTGGTCAGACCTGGAAAGTCTGCTGCCCTGCGGTGTGTGATGTGGAGGGAGGAGCATGCTCATTCATTCATTCATTCATTTGGCAACAATACCAACGGGCCACCTATTAAACGGTGAGCCCCATGCTAGGCACTGAGCCCTAAAGAACGCTTTCCCAGCCTGCATCAGCGTACAGCCATCTTGCAGAAAATTCTAGAGGCAACTTTTGGCTGAGGTCAGCACCAGTGCTGGGCCCTGTCCCACTTCTTCTCTGCTGGGTCATGGCCACCCCGTCCACTGACCCTTGGGGGATCCTCATGTTCACCCGGTTTGGCTCCAGTCCGCTCCCCGTCTCCCTTGTTCCTTGCTGCTCCAAAGCGAAACCCGAAGTCCTTTATGTATTTATTCATCTTTAGCTTAAAATAAATTTCAGACTCACAGGAAAGTTTCAGAAATAGTACAAAGAATTCTGATATACCCTTCACCCAGATTCTCTAAAGGTTGGCATTTTACTAATTTCCTTTATTCTCTCTCTGTCGACAGATATACGGTACATAGCTAGCTGGCTTAGCTAGCTATAGATATAGATATTAGTGAACTATTTGAGAATAAGTTGCAGACATGATGACCCTTTACCTCTGATACTTTGGTATGGATTTCTTAAGAAACAAGGATATTCTGTTATATAACCACAATGCAATTATCAAAATCAGGAAATTAACATTGCTATAACAGTGTTATCTAATCTACAGACATTCACATTTCTTCAATTGTCCCGCTACTGCCCTTTATAGCAAAAGAAAAAAATTTTTTTTCCTGTTCCAAGAGCCAATCCAGAATCACCCATTGTGTGCCATTGTCTCTTCTCCCTGGTTTGCTTTAATCTGGGACAGTTCCTCCGTCTTTAGTTTGAGTTTCCTGACCTTGACATTTTTAAAGCATCCAGGTTAGTTATTTTGCAAAATGATCCTTCAACTTGGGTTTGTCTGCTGTTTCCTCAAGATGCCATTCAGGTTCCTCACGTTTGGCAGGAATCCCGTAGAAGTGATGCTGTGTCCTTCTCCGTGCTTTGCAACAGGGGGCATGTGATGTCATTTGGTCAACGGGATGTCTGCTGGATTTCTTCAGTGTAAAGTGATGATTCTCCCCTTTGCAATGAATAGATATCTTATGGCAAAGCCCTTTACTATTTTGAGGGTTTGCGTCACCAGAAGGGATGGCTGGCACAGTGCAGGCAAAATGGCCCCTTGCCTGCGTTTCCAATTCTCTGTAGATGAGATTGCCGAGAAGCTTTTCCAAGACTTCGAAGTCGTATTAATGAAGACGGGGCTTTTGGAAGCTTCCACCAGGACTCCTCCACACTCCCACCATCACCAGCCTCTCTTCCCAGCCCAGAGGTCAGAACAGCAATCTGCAAAACAGCAGGGGTTCTAGGACTTTCAGGTGACACCCTTCCCTCGGGGAACTGAGCTGTTAGTTACCCTGCCCTCCCGGAAATAGTCCCCTGTAGGCATTTCCTTTAAATTCTATCCTTTCAGGGAATTCTGGTTCCCCCGCAGGCTGGTAGATCAGGTGTTAATATCATCATGGTACAGATGAGGAGCCGGAGATCTGGAGAGGTTAAGCTACAATAGACAGACCCCATTGGAGTTCTTTGAATTTGTCTGTGCTCCCCAGCCCACTCCAGAATCAGTATTTGCCTTTCTTTGAAGCCACACAATGATGTGCTGCAGTGCCGTAAATATCAATTTAATTTCCAAAATGGCCGGCATTGTAACCTGAATGTGTCTCATTGCTGATGGTGTGGGAAGGAGCACCTTGACATTTCTGGCTGTGATTTCAAGTATCCTCATGCAATAGTTATAGCTTTCATCCCTCGGAGCACAGAGACACTCAGAAAGAAGGTAGGGAATATAAAGAAAGAGGCCAGCATGAAGACAGACAACTTAGAAAACGGTAGAGCCCGCTTTCCAATAGAGCAGGCCAATAGTTGTTTGTTTGTTTGTTTGTTTGTTTTCCAAACCACATCTTGGGTGGCTAAATAAAAGAGCCCACTCTCATACTCTCTGGTGCAAACCCCCAAACAGTATCAAATGAGTATTTGGGAATCCCGCACTCTGCACGGTCACATACATGTATATGGGATACAGGTGCTTGTGTGCGTGTGTGTGCACCTGCACACGTGACCGTGCACGTATGCCTCTGTGTGTTCAGACGCGGAGCGATATGTATCCACTCGGTGCTATGCAAAAGTATATGAATCATATGGGAACCTATTTAAAATATTGATATTCTCAGTTAAATCAACATGGCACAGGAATGTCATTGCACACACGAGCTCTATTTTGAAGCCAGAGAGGGGAAACAGAGGCTCTTCCTCCTCCCCAAGGGCTGCCTGGAAGCCCAGAATCGGCAACTCGCTACAATAAGCTAGAACGCCCAGAAAGTACACTTGAACTAATGCCTAAAACCTGACGGAGACATACTTCATAGTTAATCTGGTTACTCGGGGTTTATTTCACAGTGAGAAGTTCTTATGATGGAAGGGGCTCCTGCTGGCTTCTCCCAGACACATGACTGAATTAATGAATGAATGAATTCAACTTACCAGAGCAGATTTAAACTGCTTACTGAAACAAAATCTGGTCATTTTTCTTCCTTCCGTTTTCTTTTAAAAGATAAATACGAGCCTCATATGGATGCTGTAAGAGTCATTAATCCTTGATAACCGACTGTTTTATCTTTTGATTAAAAAAAGGCAGCCTGACTGGCAGTGAGCTTACAACGGCAGCCTCATTAACAAGCCAGGTTCAGATGGGGCCTGGCAAATAAACACCCCGTGTTCCATTAACCAGGCAGCACCCAGGAGCTAAGGCCTCGAGCTCCGGGCTTAGCATGCAAGGGGCAGGTATACCGGCTTTGTCCTGCTGAACCAGCAGAAAGCCTCAAGTTTTTTCAAAATGAGTGCTTTCCGCGCCACTACCTGGTTGTCAAATTTTAATGGGTGCTTGTTAACAGGGACTCTGAAATACTGTGATGTATTTGGCCATTGGCAGCTTTCCCCCTGCCGTGGGGGTTGAGGACTTCCTGGGAGGGCTCTAACCCACGCTGCAGCCGCGCGGAGATGCGGGCCCTGGACCTCAGGGCCCCAGACTGAGGACCGCCCAGCTGCGCCCCAGAGATGGCCCCCAGCTCCCGGAGGGTGTGCCCCTGAGGGTGCCACCGGCTCAGCCCAGGAGAGCTTTAGGGTTCCGCTGTGCTGCTCCTCAGGGCTGCTACAAAGTAAAACTCATCTCCTTTAAAAACGGTGGGGCTGGGGGTGGGAGAGCTCTTCCCTCTTTTCCTTCCCTCTTTTTCCTCTCCCTCCTTCCTTTTCTCTAGTCATTTTCCTCTTCTCCACCACCCGCCCGCCCCGCCCTCTGTTTTCCTCCTCCCCTTTCCCCCTCCTCTCTCCTTTCCTTCCCCTCTTTTCTTTCTCTGACCCTCCTCCTCTCCTTACTCCATCCCTCCTTTCCTTTACCCCTCTTCTCCTTACCTTCCCTCCCCCTTTCCTCCCCATCCCTGCCCCCTCTTCCCCCTCCCTCCCTTCCCCTTTCCTCCCCCATTCCTTCCCCCTCCTCCCCTCTCCTTCCCTTCCCCTTTCCTCCCCCATTCCTTCCCCCTCCTCCCCTCTCCTTCCCTTCCCCTTTCCTCCCCCATTCCTCCCCCTCCCTCCCTTCCCCTTTCCTCCCCCATTCCTTCCCCCTCCTCCCCTCTCCTTCCCTTCCCCTTTCCTCCCCCATTCCTTCCCCCTCCTCCCCTCTCCCTCCTTTCCCCTTTCCTCCCCCATTCCTTCCCCCTCCTCCCCCTCCCTCCCTTCCTCTTTCCTCCCCCATTCCTTCCCCCTCCTCCCCTCTCCCTCCTTTCCCCTTTCCTCCCCCATTCCTTCCCCCTCCTCCCCTCTCCTTCCCTTCCCCTTTCCTCCCCCATTCCTTCCCCCTCCTCCCCTCTCCCTCCTTTCCCCTTTCCTCCCCCATTCCTTCCCCCTCCTCCCCCTCCCTCCCTTCCCCTTTCCTCCCCCATTCCTTCCCCCTTCTCCCTTCCCCTTTCCTCCCCTATGCCTTCCCCCTCCTCCCCTCCCCCCTTCCCTTTTCCTCCCCATCCCTGCCCCCTCCTCCCCTCCCTTCCCCTTTCCTCCCCTATGCCTTCCCCCTCCTCCCCTCCCCCCCTCCCCTTTCCTCCCCTATTCCTTCCCCCTCCTCCCCTCCCCTTTCCTCCCCTATTCCTTCTCCCTCCTCCCCTCCCCCCTTCCCCTTTCCTCCCCTATTCCTTCTCCCTCCTCCCCTCCCCCTTCCCCTTTCCTCCCCTATTCCTTCCCCCTCCTCCCCTCCCCCTTCCCCTTTCCTCCCCTATTCCTTCCCCCTCCTCTCCTCCCCTTTCCTCCCCTATTCCTTCCCTCTCCTCCCCTCCACTTTCCTCCCCTATTCCTTCCCCCTCCTCCCGTCCCCTTTCTTCCCCCATTCCTTCCCCCTCCTCTCCTCCCCTTTCCTCCCCTATTCCTTCCCTCTCCTCCCCTCCCCCCTTCCCCTTTCCTCCCCTATTCCTTCTCCCTCCTCCCCTCCCCCTTCCCCTTTCCTCCCCTATTCCTTCCCCCTCCTCCCCTCCCCTTCCTCCCCTATTCCTTCCCCCTCCTCCCCTCCCCTTTTCTCCCCTATTCCTTCCCCCTCCTCCCCTCCCCTTTCCTCCCCTATTCCTTCCCCCTTCTCCCTTCCCCTTTCCTCCCCTATTCCTTCCCCCTCCTCCCCTCCCCTTTCCTCCCCTATTCCTTCTCCCTCCTCCCCTCCCCTTTCCTCCCCTATTCCTTCCCCCTCCTCCCCTCCCCTTTCCTCCCCTATTCCTTCTCCCTCCTCCCCTCCCCCCTTCCCCTTTCCTCCCCTATTCCTTCTCCCTCCTCCCCTCCCCCCTTCCCCTTTCCTCCCCTATTCCTTCCCTCTCCTCCCCTCCCCTTTCCTCCCCTATTCCTTCCCCCTCCTCCCCTCCCCTTTCTTCCCCCATTCCTTCCCCCTCCTCTCCTCCCCTTTCCTCCCCTATTCCTCCCTCTCCTCCCCTCCCCCCTTCCCCTTTCCTCCCCTATTCCTTCTCCCTCCTCCCCTCCCCTCCCTTCCCCTTTCCCTCCTCATCCCTTCCCCCTCCTCCCCTCCTCTCCTTCCCTCCCCTCACCTTCCTCTCCTCTTATTCCCTTCTTCTTTCCCCTCCCCTTCTCCCTTCCCCCTTTCCTTCTCTCCTCTCATTCTCTCCCTCCTGTCCCCTTCTTCCCTAATGTTCAGTCCAAGGCCTCAGAGCAGCCAAATGTCTTCTGTGTGTTGCTAGTAAAATGCCACTTCTCAGTCAGACTCCAGCTCGCCTGCCCGCTCATCCCTCACCCCTCCCGCCCGCCCCCTAGACAAACACTAAGTTAAGCTCGCTTGCCTGCCTGTCAAGGAAGGAAGGGAGATGGCACTTTAATCTGTGGCTGGGTCACAAAACTGGGACTTTCAGGCCTTCAGGGGAGGAGGGTCTGACTACAGGGAGGAGGCAGCCCAGCTGCTGAGCCCAGCCAGCCCCCGCCCCGCCTCCCCCCCACCCTCCCAAGCTGTGCTGCCAGCGGCTGGGCTGTTCGGAGCCAGGGTCTTCACCTGGTTAGTTCAGAGAAGGCCTCCAAGTGAAGTGCTCCGAGGGAGGCCAAGTTCACGTGGACCTGGCAGCGTGTGTGGTGTATGTGCGCGCATATGCTGGTGGTGTGTGTATATGTGTGCACGTGGCACGCGGTGTAGGTGTGCGTGGGGTGTGCGGTACGTGCGTGCAGCTGGTGGCAGTGGTGGGTGCGCTCGCGCGCGCGCGTGCGTGCGTGCGCGTGCGCGCGCGCGCACCCGCGCGCCACGCTCTCGTGTCCCTGGAGAGAAGGAATGAATGTTTTGGCGGGGGAGGAGGGCAACGTTCTGCCTAGAGCCTCCCAGAGCCGCCAGGCACCATCGCGCGTTCAGAAGAGGCAAGAGTGCTTTGCCAGTGGAAAGCTTATTTTGCCCAGCAGGACCAAAAATCCAATTAAAGAAAGAATGAGGGAAATGTGAAGTCTGGACCGAGCGCTGGCACCTCCCCGGCCGGCTTCCTTGGCAGGGATGTGTGCGGAGGGGAAGGCCCAATGACGGCTATGGGGATGGCCGGCCGGGGAGGCTCCCACGCGCCACAGCCAAACACAGTAGCAGCTGCCAGCGGCCAGCCCCGCCTGTCCCCGCCGCCCAGCGCCACGGCCTCCTGCGAGGACCCGCTGGTGGTCCTCGGTGGTGTGCGGAGTGGGGCCCGCCTGGCAGCAGTGGGAGCGCCACCCCGGCCCCGGCTTTCGGGCCATTTCAGCCACCCACCCGCCCGCGCCTATTGACATCGGTGAGAATCGCACAGGCAGATTAAAGGCAGCATATGGCCCCCCAACTGGAAGCCAGCGGAGCTGAACCAACACTGGCAAATTGTGTTCAAACCGCATTGAGAATCCTGGCAGCTGCACCTGGCATGGGGAGCAGCCGGCGACCTGCATACAAAGGGAGTTTTATACACAGGGGGGCGGTGGCGGCGGTAGAGGCTCTCTCCTCCCCCTCCATCCGGATCTGGGCATTGGCCCTGGGAAGGGGGGGGGGGGCTACTTGTCCAGGTTTCTGAACCTGGAGAAAGGAGGCTTTGAGGGTAGCTCCTATTTAGAGTTCAAAGCCAGGACGGTTTATCGGGGTCCCCTACTGCCTCCAGGGCCCCACGCCTATGTGCCCCCTCCCCAGTTGAACAATGGCCGTACCCTCCCAGCCCTGAGGAGTCAGGGAGCCCACAGGGGACAGCAGGAGGCCTACAGCATTCCCTGAAGGGAAAGGTGGCAGTTCATTCCCTTCCAGCCTCTGGGGGAGAGCCCAAGTGAGGGAGCCTCCAAGCACCCCCGTCGCCAGGGTGACATGGAGACTCCTGGCCATCGTTTGCCTCCCTTCCTTCAGCCCCCCAAGTGAAAATTAGGAGGCAGAGGTGCTTTTCTTACCTCCGGAAAGAGGAAAACATTATGTAACTAACATAAAGAAAAACATGATCGGGTCCCATTGGAGGGCGGGGGGACCAATGAACTTGCAATAAACCAGCTGAACCAGGTGGGGGCAGTGTTCGTCAAGTCAACATGCAAGATGAGCCTGGGGTCTAGCACCCTGGTGACCTGAGGCGTGAGGCGGGTCAGCCCAGAACAACTGAGGGTGCCGAGTGGTGAAGCCTGGTGAGCCCAGGGGCATGGGGAATGGTGTGTGTGTGTGTGTGTGTGATGGTGGGTTGGTCTGCCTCGTGGAATAGAGATCATCTCCTGGCCTCATATTCTTTCTCTAGTCTCTGGGAATCTGAATTCTGTTTTTTTCTGAAGGATGCAGGACTGCTGCTACACAAAGTCGTTAAAAAATGCTCTCTTGTCTCTACTTCCTCCTGCCTGGCATTTTGCTTGGTGGGGAGGTCCAGGGAAGAGAAACATCAAAATGCTTTCCACAGCTCGGTTCCCGCACTCTGGGGAGGCAGCGCGTGGGGCCACGGTCGGGCCTGCTTTCTGGAAGCTGCAGGTGACAGTGGCTGGTGACCCCTTCTCCCCGCCACAGAGGCCATACCTCCTTCTCGTCAGGGTCGCCTCCCCTCCCCTGCCACAGCGAGTGGGAAGTAGGATTTCGAGCGACCGTCGGGACGTCCTTAGACGCTGTTCGGTGGAGATTTGGGGAGCCAACCCCGGGCAGGCGAGACGGAGGCTCTCTGGAATCAGGAGACTGGGAGCACCATTGCCAGGACGGCCCTCGGATGTTACGTGTGCCGCTCAGACATGGGACGAAAAGCAACCTAGAGGCCCTGTTACCTTGGCCTGGGTCACAGAGGCGATCTTGTGGCGTGGGGGAGAGAGCCGTTTGGAAAGACCTGCATCTTCGCTGTGCTCTGGGCTGTTGCACGTGAGGGTTTGGGTGGAGGATCCTCAGGACGGCCCTGTCGGAGGGCTCGGTCCAGTCATTTCACTTCTGTGAAGAAACTGCATGAGGCCTTGTCACTTGGCCAAGGTCACTCAGCGGTGGTTGATGGGCTGACCCAGGCTCTCCACGTCTCTGGGCAGACTTTTGCTGTGGGTGTGGCTGCCTTCCCGTCACCCAGTTAGCCGTGGTGGCTGGCCCTCCCTTCGGCTTCCTCCCAGGAGAGAGGTAGGTCACCCGTAAAAGGGAACAGCGGCCCGTCGTTCTCCGGCCGCTCTTTCCTGGGACAAGGCAGCAAAGAAAATGGTGGAAGGGGTCATTTTCGGCCTGCTTCTTCCCACCTATCCCTCTTCCTTCAAACCTTGCTTTTCGCCACATCGCTGTTGATGGGGGCAGGACCCAGGAATCACAATTTCTCTGCAAGGGGATGAATGGGCTGGGGGAGGCTGGCATTTCCACAAACCAGACTGGGAAAGAGCTGGGGTCACCCTGCTCGCCTGACCTCACTCCCCCTCCCCCACTCACACTTTGCAGAAATGCCCCAGCCGAGGATGTGGGCCGTGTTATAGGTCTCCGTGGGAAGACTTCATGCTAGGACGTTCAGTATCGCTGGCCTTCATTTCTGGAAGCTGTACTCCTGCCTGGGGGCATCTTGTGCCTTTAATGGCCAAAGTAGCTGCTGGTTTGGGCAACCAGCTTTCTTTTCTGTTTGGAAAGTCAACGCCCCCGTGCAGTGACGGACATATGTTGTACGTGGACAAGCTGGGGGGCAGTCGTGGCCCTCAATTTTCTCACGGCCCCTTGCATTTTACCCCTGCTGTAGTCCCCCTCCCACACTGACTCCGGGCTTGGCCGTGTGACTCGCATTGGCCACGGGACGCGATCCGATATGATTAGCACGGGTTGCAAAAGTGCCTTTGCATCGGGGCTTGCCCTTTCTTGGTGTTTCTGAGGCCCTTGCAACTGTCCGCGTGTGAATATACCTGGGGTACAGCAACATGGGCCTGGATTAGGCAGGTGGAGGTATGTGGCCCACGCGGGTGACAGCCAGCCCTGGCCACAAGGCATGAGTGAGGCCCTCCGAGACCAGTCAGTGCCACGTGACCTGCCAGCTGACCACAGCTACGTGCGTGAGCCCAGGTGAGTCCGGTCGAACCATCCAGCCTAGCACAGCCCAAGCTCTAGGCTCGTGAACCGATAAATGGTTGCTGTTTCAAGCCACTGAGTTTGGGGGCGTTTTCCCATTGTGGTAGAATGTAAATTACATACAAGTTGCCGCTTTAGCCATTAAAAAGTTTTTTTAATGTTTATTTTTGAGAGAGAGAGAGAGAGAGACAGAGCATGAACGGGGGAGGGGCAGAGAGAGAGGGAGACACAGAATCTGAAACGGGCTCCAGGCTCCGAGCTGTCCGCACAGAGCCCACCGCGGGGCTCGAACTCACAGACCGCGAGATCAGGACCCGAGCCGAAGTCGGACGCTCAACCGACTGCCCGCCCCCCCCCCCCCCCGCGCGCCCCCTACTTTTGCCGTTTTTAAGCGTCCAGTTACGCAAGTATCACCACCATGTCTCTCCAGGACTTGTTCAATGTTTGAGAAGGTTCTTTACATAGCAAAGCACAACGCTTTCCGAGCGGTGGGGCTTGCCCCCGCCTGCCTGACTGCCTGGCGGTGAGTCCGCCTCTGAGAGGAGCCGGGTGGGAGGCTCGGGCCGGGCCTGGAGCTCTAGCACGCCACCCAGCCTGAGCTGGAAGAGAAGCCCCTCCCGGTGGCCACTCTACCCCTCACCAGCTGCGGGTCCCACCGTGGAGCCTGCCCACTTCTCGGGAATCGAGGCAGCTCCTGGTGGCCGAGGCGGCGGATGAGCCAACGCACCTCTGGCCTCCCTCCCTCAGGCACATTCGCTGGCGATCCTGCGGGAGCGGGAAGGACAGACACAGCGTCTCCATGGTGGGTGGCGCAGAAATTCCTAGGAGCTCAGGGGAGGGACACGCCTGGGCTTGGTGTTTACAGAGCCGTCGCCCGGGGCCTGGCACCTGACCTCGCGCTCCAGGATGAGCTGTGACAGCTGCTGCCGCAGCCCTTCTGTCCTTGCCACTTCCTAGCTGTGTGACTTTGAATGAGGCACTTAAGCTTTCTGGGCCCGTGTTTTCATCTGGGAAACCAAGATAAGGGCAGTGCCCTGACCTAGAGCAAGGATTAGAGGGGCCAGTGCTGGGCATCCTTACAGGTGTTCATTACTTATTTACTTATTTTGAGAGAGAGAGAGCAAGAGAACGCACACGTGGGGGAGGGGCAGAGAGAGAGAGAGAGAGAGAGGGAGAGAGAGAGAATCCCAAGCAGGCTCCGCGATATCAGTGCAGAGCCTGACGTGGGGCTCGAACTCACGAATCGCGAGATCACGACCTGAGCGGAAATCAAGCGCTGGACGCTTAGCCGACCGAGCCCCCCCAGGCGCCCCCAGATGTTAATGTGTGCGGCAGCTCAGATCCCCTGCCCCTGCCCCTATCTTTGTCTTACCTCATACTTTGTGGGAAGGGGGCTTTAGAAAGAAAAGAGACAGGGACTTGGTTAGTACCAAAAATTACGGCTTGAGAGACGCCTTCGGTACCAGCCAGAGAAACACTCATTGGTCCCTTGCACGTGACGATCTATGGTTTTCTTCAGACTTGACGTTCAGGTTAGGACCCTGGGGTGGCCTGAAGGTGTGGAAATAAATAGCCGGGTGGGGGATGAGGGAAGAAGGAGGGGGTGAAGGAACTTTTGGATGCTTTGCCAGACTGCTATAATATTCATTTTCTTCAGCTGCTTAGGTACTAGAACTTCTGATTTTTGGTTAGGCACACAGTCATCTAGAAGAAACACGATGTTTCCCGCCCTCTCTTACTGTTAGGTATGGCTAAGCCACGAAATACTAGCCAATGTGATGGAACAGGACTCATTACTTTCGGTGTGTTCACCGACCACCCTGGCTTTTGTGGCTTAAAATAGGCATTTTATTGTGCTCGTAGATTATGTGGGTCAGGAATTCGGGCAGGGCTTGGCTGGGCAATTCTTTCGCTCTTGGTGGTGTTGGCTGAGGTCACTCAGTGGTACTCAGCCGGCTGAAGGGCTGGTCTGGAAGACCCAAGACAGCTTCACTTGCCGGTCTGGAGGCCGAAACGGATTACTAAAGATTGGGGGTGCCAGCCAGAGCGTCTATGCATGGCTTCTCTGTGTGCTTGGCGTCCTCACAGCATGGCGGCCTCAGGGGTCGTTGGATGCCTTCCACGAGCCCCAGGCAGGAATGTTCGGGGAACAAGGAGGAAACCGCATGACCTTTGAAGCTCCACTCACAGAAGTCTCTTAGCATCACTTCTTCCAACTCCATTGGCCCAAACTGTCACAATCACGCGCAGAGTCCAGCGGAGGGGAACGGACGTCCCCCGTCCTTGACGGGAGGAATGTCGAAGTCGCATTGCACAAGAGCACGAGGGATGAGAGACACTGCTGTGGCCCCTCTGGAAAATACCACCTGCCACAGCCCCTGGGGGTTCAGGGAGCAAGGCCACCATACCAGCCCCGACTGCCTAGCTTGGAATTTGAGAAGAAACACGCCTTCGGCTCATCTGAGCCGTTCTTTTTTTTTGATCCTTGTTGCTCAGAGTCAAACCCCGTGCTAACTCAGAGAGCTCTGCGCCCCGCGGGCTTGAAGGGACTGGAGAAAAGTGAAGGACGGTGTAGCCATTTTCTGAACTTGGTATGAGTTCGTGCTTGGCTAAAATTAAGATGTTATCTGGGTACACATTAGCCGTATGCACACGGGAGTGTTAGACAACCGTAGGGATATTTCAAGGGCCATGGAATGAAGAGAGACCTCCCCTGGTGCAAACCCAAGACACTTTGCTTCAGGTCTCAGTCTGGGGAAGCCTTATTCTGAGGGTCCCCTGTCCCCAGTCCGATAAGGCCCCAGAGCTTGTCCCTGGTGGCTGTAACTGAGGGAACCTATGGTCCTGGCGGGAGGTTGAATAAAGCGGTCATCTTATCCCTTGCCAGAGGTTTCCAATTCCAGTGTGAGAGAAGGGGTGGGGGGCGACCAGGAGGCCGATCCCCAGCACTTCCTGGGGTATCATGGGGCCAGAGGCCGGCTCTGGCGGCCGAGGGCTGAAGGTCACTTGTCCCAGGTCTCTGAAGCAGGGGAGTGTGGCGGTGGTGGTAGTGAGCAGGAATGTTCCAGAGTCTCTATCAGCCAGTGGCTGAGATGAAACACAGCTACCAGGTCACCACAGGTGAGGAATGTCCCTTTTGGCCTAGACTTGATCCAGGAGCTCAGAATCTACCGGCTGATGAAGTTGCCCGGACTCAGGAGAGAGTGAGAGGAACGTTTCAGCAGAGCGGCTCACCTGGAAGCTTCCACAGCCGCGCTGCTGAGTCCTTACTTGCTGCTCCCTAGCGGTGTGGCCTTGGTTGGGTGACGTCACTGTGCCCAAGTTTCCTCATCTGTGAAAAGGGCCCTACCTCACGGAGCTGTTGACAGAGTGAGACAGTGGACGTTCAAGTGCTTAGCCTGATGATTTAGCCGCGGAGATTCTAGATCGGCAAGCCCAGGGTGAGGTGGGGGGCGGTCTGGTTGGTTCCTTGGGCCCTCCGGGTAGCTGGGCCCTGGTTTCCTCGCAATGTTGTCCGAAGCACCAGGAGGCTGGTCCCTCTTTGCACGCACGACGCAAACCTCTAGTTGTATCCCGACTCCCAACAGCTCATGCCAAAGTCAAGGGGTGGGGACATGTACTCCGTCTCTGGTGAGAAAATCTGCAAAGTCACACGTCCAAGGGGTGCGGGTGGGATCATTCTAATGCAGGGAGGGGAGAAGGATTGGGCGACAATGATCCATCTATCGCTGTATCCGACAGCCTGTAAACCATCCCTCGAAACCATATGAAATCGACCAAAACCAGTGTCCAAAGTCCCTACGTCAGCAGTTACAAAATGTGCGTGCGCGCGTGCGCGTGTGGTGGGGAGCCAGCGGGGCAGATGGGGGGCTCGCTATACCTCCCCACCCCCCACGAACCCCTGCCCTAACCTAAGTACCTTGTAACTTGCTGCCCTGGACTCAATAAATATTTGTTGACCGACTGATAAATACCGGCTGACATTCACAGGGACAAAGCGAATCCCGGTGGGGTTTGGACTGCGTGTCAATGAATCCGAAGATGACCTCCTGGCTGTGAGTAATGGCGAGGCCCCACCTCCAGGATCTATCTCAGGAAGAGTTTCTGGCGTTCCTTCTTCTCCTCCCTGCCCCCCAAGCCGACAGCCTCATAGTGGCCCATCCTGTGTCTCTCCTCCGGGAGGTACGGTTTTTCTCTGGATTCCCCCCACCCGGGTAGGACGTCTGGGTCTGGCACGATGCGCCCTCCCACCATCACCTCCTGAGCTGTCTACACCGCCCAAGCGTTTCTGGGCTTCGCCGCGTCGGGCAGCCACCGGGTGGATGTGTTTTCAGACGCGGTTATCTATGTCGAGACCCCGGCCGCCGTGGGTGATGGCAGGATGTGTGCGAGGCACGGTCCGCGCCGGGAGGAGTGGGGATAAGACACACGTGTCCGCCAGATGCCGGGGCCGCGAAACCAGGGGGGTGCGCGGGTGGGACGGATGGGGGGTGCGCTCTGCGTGGGGGAAGCAGTTGCCTCTCTGTAATCATTTAGGACCCGGGGAGTCCGGTCAAATGCTGGTGAAGGGCTGCTAAGAGCAGAGCGGGGGGGCCTTCTGCCTCTGCCTCCCAAGGAGGAGAGCCAAGACGGGGAACCAGCGGGAGCCAGGACGGCCGGTCTGCACATCAAAGGAAGGCTGCAAGCTTTAAGTCCTGGGGGTAGAGTTTTGCTGGCGAGGGATCCCATTTGTTTTTATTCTTATTTTAAAATAATTATTATTTCTTCCCAGCGATCAAAGTAAATCATGCCCTATTGTGGAAAATTTAGGACCGACAGAAAAGGGTAACAAAGACAGTAAAAACTACCTGTAATTCCCTAGGCAGACATTAGCGCCGTTAACATTTTAACGCGGCTCCTTCCAGCCTCTCGTGTGTGGAGAGGAACCTTGCTCTCTGGGTTCAAGTCGGTGCCCTTTAACACGAGCTGTGGCATTTTAGAGAAGTTATTTTACTCCTCTGTGCCTCAGCTTTCCCGTCTTTAAAATGGGGAGGTGAGGGGTGCCTGGTTGGCTCAGTCGGGGGAGCGTGCAACTCTTTAAATTTATTTATTTTTAATGTTTTTTTAAATTTAGTTTTGAGACAGAGGGAGACAGAGCATGAGCAGGGGAGGGGCAGAGAGAGAGGGAGACACAGAATCCGAAGCAGGCTCCAGGCTCCGAGCTGTCAGCACAGAGGCCCACGCGGGGCTCGAACTCACGGACTGTGAGATCATGACGTGAGCCGAAGTCGGACGCTCAACCGACGGAGCCACCCAGGCGCCCCTGGGGGAGTGTGCGACCCTTGATCTCAGGTTGTGAGTTCGAGCCCCACGTTGGGTGTAACGATTACTTAAAGATAAAATCTTAAAGAAAATAATAAAATGGGGATATGAATAGTACTTTCTGTATAGGGATGTTGCCAGGATGGAATGAGCTGATTCTTGTTAAGTGCTGGCATATAGTAAGTGCTTAATAAATGCTAAGCTCTTATCAGCAGATTTCCACGTATCACAATTAGATCAAGCCCTTTAAAATTTTTATACGCCGTTTGCTTTCTCATCTCAAGTTTATTATAAGCTTTTTCCTCCACGATTAAAAACTCTTACGGAGCGTCATTTTGGGTGGCTTCAGAATTTGCGCCCCATGGAATTCATCATAAATCAAATTCGTCATGATTTCTTCAGCGATTTTCTTGTGGCTGGACACTGAGGCTATTCTCATGGTTTTGTTAATATAAATAATACTGCGATGAACATCTTTGTCAGGGGCTCCTTGAATTTGTTCACAACATTTTTATCTTGCTATGAAAGTGTAATGTACTTGTTCTAGAAAAAAAAAAAAACAAAACAACACACCAGGAAGGAGGTGTTCTGGGCCAGCCTGCAGTCTGTCTTAGAGGCTCCACCCAGCGCCTGGCAGCATAAACACGGCCAGAGTTAAATAACAACCCCCGACAATATGCAGGACGTCACAGGGCTTTAAGTGATTAATTGCCAACTAAGCACTACGAGTTTCCTAACCAGCAATGTTTGCTCCAAGTGACCAGCTGGGACGTGGAGAGTCTTTAGGGTTTTTAAAGAACGCTTTGTTCTGCTGTGTGACAGGTTTTCCGGAGTCTTTACCAGCCAGGAAGCTTCCTTTCCTAAGGGCCTTTCGGATGAGGGGAGCTCTAAATATCCTCGGTCGGGAGGTCCCTCTCCCTCACCCTGTCCTCTGGCCCCAGTCAATCTGGAGGCTGACTTAGAGGTTAGAGCCTGCTCTGGTCTCAGCCCATCGCCCAGATCTCCTCTGCAAGCCGTGTATACCCCGTGCCGCTCAGATGACTCCCGCCCCACTGCAGGAGGGAGGGTCTTGGGCAGGCCTGAAAGGGATGTGCCCAACCCAGAGCGAGTTCAGAGAAGGAGGGACCGCTCTGAAGAGAGAACCTGGGGCCCGTCAGGAGCTTCCGAAAGCGCGTGGGCTACGCAGGCGGAAGGAGTTGAGGTACAAGGGCTGTGGCTGTTTCTTGCCATCCCTGTGTGTGTGTGCGATGCTTCTCCCATCAAGAGGAAAGGGGCGCCTGGGTGGCTCGGGGGCGGGGGGTTGAGTGTGGGACTGTTGATTTCAGCTCAGCTCATGATCTCACGGTTCATGGGTTTGAGCCCCGCCTCGGGCTCTCTGCTGTCAGCACAGAGCCCGCTTCGGATCCTCTGTCTCCCTCTCTCTCTGCCCCTCCCCAGCTCGCACGCTCTCTCTCAGAAATACATAAACATTTAAAAGAAGAAGAAGAAGAAGAAGAAGAAGAAGAAGAAGAAAGAGCTAGTCTATTTCCCCTCCCCTTGAACCTGGCCTCGTGACTTGCTTGGGCCAACAAGAATGCAGTAGAAATGTTGCCGGGGGCCTTAAGAGGTCTGACGGTGTCTGCTTTCGGTCCCTTGAAGAGAATGCCAGCTGTGAAGCCCCAGCTATCCTGCTGGGGAGGGACCGAGCGGAGGAGAACACTTCAGCCAACAGCACCGGCTGCCAAAGATGTGAATGAGGCCAGCGGGGTTGGCCCAGACCCAGCCAGACTCCCGACCCAGTGCAGTCACAGGAGTGACCCCAGCTGATGCCACGGGCGACGGAAGAACTACCCGCCGAGCCACGCCGGCCCATCAGTCGTGCAAAGAAGTCAACGGCCGTTTTAAGCCATGACGTTCGGGGGTGCTTCTCAGGCCGCAGTAGATAACCCAAATCACCGCTGTTTCAAATACAGTTTGCGAGCGTAATTTGTTCTAGAAACATGCTTGTAATGCAAAGCCCTCGTATATCAAAGCGGATTTCCGGCACGCTTGGCTCCGTTGTGATCACGTGACATGCGGCGGCTCGGTCGACTTGTGTTGCAAGACATCGCTCGTTTATCAAGTTAAAATTTATTAGAAAAGCCGGCCTGTCTTGTGGAACACCCGCAGAACAAGTTAGTCGCAATCCAAGGTTTGCCTGGATTTGAAAGGCTGTTTCGGGGAAGAGGAGTAAGAGGGGCCCTCGCAGACCCCAGGGCTCAGTAGAGGCCGGGACCCTGAGACATTGACAGCCATCTAGTAAGGGGACCGCGTGTGACCTCGCTGCACTCCCTGCAAAACACCAAGGAAAGGCTGAGGCTGCCTGTCAGTGTCTGGAAGGGGACTCGGGGGACCAGGCGGCTGGCACACTGTCCCCGCCTGGAGCTCCTTTGATCTTTTGCTTCTCTCCGGGTTCATTCTACCCGCTCCCCTCAGAAGGCGCTCTGATGCCCCGCCACAGGCCCCTGCTGGGAGACAAGCCCAGCCTCCTTCCTGCCCCGTCACTGTGGGCTTTTGTCGGCCTAGGCATTTTCCAAGTTGATATGCCACGTCTTTCCGAAGGCTTGTCGCGTGACCTTGCTCCTTTGGAGCACATGCCCCCCACCGTCGTCCACGGCGCCCACATTTCAAGCTCTCTAAAGAGACAGACCCTGTTTTATTTATTTCGCTAGCCACCTAGAGGCTGGATCTTCCCTCCCTTGGCCCTACCCGGGTAGGGTCTGCAGTTCCGAAGGGGACTGGCCGGGAGCAAGTCCCAGAGGGCGAGGACAGGCCGACCCCAGGGCGCGATCTCCTGAGCTCAGCGGCCAGGGACTGGTTTGCCCCATCTGTCCTCCACGGCCGTGGCTGCCGTGGGTGTTCGGGAGGGCCTCTGTCAAGCTTGCATGCGGAGCTCGGAGAATCTTCCTCAGAGAAGCAGGATGTGTATACACACACGCGCACACACACACACACACACACTCAGCACTCAAGCACGGAGACCGCCTCAGGGGAGACACCGTCTGCAGGAACCAGACTCCACAGCCTCCCCAGGGACTCGTCACCGCGTCTCTCGTCAAAATGTCACTTGTCAGGCGTGGTTCTAGCTCAGCGGAACTCACCCCCTCGCTCACGCTGAAGGAAGGGCCTCTGAGGGGAGCGGGCTCCGCGGAGTTTCCAGGCGGAGGCTGCCTGTCTTGTCCTTGGCAATTTCTTGGACTCGCCCCAGGAACCCTAATGAGCCTCCAGCGTGAGGAACAGCCGCCGCGGTGGTTATCAGAGGGACCATACAGGGCTTCGGGAACCAGCCCGTCTTCCGCCGCGCCTGGGGCATCGTTCGGGCTACCTCTCCCCAATTCCTGGAGAGGAACAGGTTTGAGCAGCACTTGCTCTCCCCTCTCTGTACAAAGAAAAGGAAGAGAAAAAAAAGGGGGCATCTCGGATCAGTGGGGGCAGAGGCCGGGAGGGGATGGGAGTGGGGGAAAGTGATCTGAGGGTAGGCAGGCGGGGAATGGCCTCTGCCTCCGGGGCCCCAGGCCTGCTCCAAGGGGTCTCTCGATAGAAGGAGGGGGGCCCTAGAGCCACTTGTGGTTCGGGAGCCTCTCATCTGATGCCATGGGGGTCTTGTCTTCTGTGAGCAGTTCTCCTGCGCTGGGCTGGTCTTGCAGCCCCCCCACCCCCACCCCCCCACCCCAGCCCAGGGCAGCCAAGCCTGTGGCAAGCCTTCACAGCTGCTCTCCCTGGACACCTGCAGGAGAAAGTTCCAGATCTGCACTCACACAGGCTCCTCAATGAACAATGTGGCCAGCGTCCGCTTTGTCGGCCTGAGTTCTAGAGAGCCCCCGGAGAGAGCAAGCACATGAACGAACGCTGGGCCAGCCCAACCAGCGACACCCTGGGCTGCGATCTGGCACCTAGCGCCGCCTCCTGTCCTAGGACCTCGGCTCAGCTGATGGGCCCCGGGGGCGGCGGAGGCTCCCAACCCGCCCCTTCCTGCTGATTCTTCTGCTCCCCAACCTGGCCCTCAGTACTTAGGCCTCCCTGGACAGAAACGGGGAGCTGTTGCTCATTCAGCCGGGGAGCGGAGTCAGCGTGGTTTGTGATTCTCTGCCCTGCCTCTGTGTTCAGTGACAAGTCGGTAGCTTCGAATCGGCTGTGGTAGAAGGATATCCTCTACCGAAATTGGCAAATGTTAGAAATTGAGCCTCCCCCCCCCCCCCCCCACCAGAGCCATCGGTTGCTTAGACCCGCACCTCGGGCAGCTGAAGGGCGGCCTTGAGAACGTGGGCGGGGCCAGGCACAAGCTCCAGCAGGCCTTGGGTAGGCTCTTCTCCAGAGGCAGCCTCCCTGGCTGTTTACCTAAGCTGTTCTCAGGTATTTCGACCCCCCCCCCCCCCCGCCCCCGGCTACAAACATCATTTTTCAGGTTCTTGAGCCTCGAGAGAGAGCAAAGCTCACCTTGAAAGCCAGAGAAAAACTCGCTTTTGCCTTGGGCGTCTCGGACGGGCAGTCCCGGGACAGGAAGTCAGGCTGCGGCAGAGAGGGGCATCGAACCGGAACCTCCCTTCTCTGACGCCGCTTGCCAACACCCCTTTTCTTTCTGTTCCTTGCCATTTTAGGTCTGGGTTTTTGCTCAGGACATTGCTCTCCCTGGAATAATTTCCTGCCCTACCCACTTGGTAAACGCTTCCTGTCCCTTTAATTCTGCTGGAAGGGGTCACCTTCTTGGGAAGCCTTTACCAACTCCCAGCTTTACCCTTCCCCACCCCCGCCCCCACTACTCGCCCTGGGCTCCTACCTACCTACTGGGTCCTCCACTGAAACAGCTGTCACTTGCTTGTGGAGCTATAGTCTCCCCCCGCCCCCTAGGTTGTGACTTTTGGTCCCTCTCTTTCCAGGGCATTTCTTTGACAAATATTTTCTGAGCACCCATTCTGTGCGTGGTACAGGCGCAGGGGTGTGATGGTGAGTGAGGGAGCTTGGCCTCCACTCCCATGGGGCGGCCAGTCGGCAGGGAAGCGTGACAGTTACAGAGGCAGTTGTGATCAACGGTGACGCGCACAGTCCCCCGGAACTGGGGACCCCGGCAGCATGCAGCGGGGATATCCACTCCAGTGGGAGACGGGAGTATCCGGTAAGGCTTCCTGGGAGAGGTGACTTTTCATCTGAGGCTTCCAGGAGGAGCAGAGCTCACTAGATGGGTGAGGAGTTGAGAGGGAGGGGGTCAGGAGCACGCGCAGACCTGGGGGCACGGGGAAGGGGGCAGATGTTGGGGCTGGGTGGTGGTGGGCTGATAGGTAGAGTGGGAGAACTGGCTGCGGAGACAAATCCGTCAAGAAGTTCAGCTGCAAAGGACCAGGGAAAGAAGTGGGGGGGGGGGGCGGTGCACAGCTGGAAGGGGATAAGAGAGAGAAGAGCATGTTAATGGCCGATGGGAAGGGTGAGAACGGTGTCATAAGGGAGGGAGGGTTTCGAGTTTTGCTGTATAAAACAGGATACGACACAATAAAACAAAACTAAGCGAAACAAGAAAACAATTCGGTTCTTTGGCTGCATTAGCCACATTTTAGGTGCTCGGCAGCCACAGGTGGCTAGTGGCTAGGAAAGCACAGATACAGAATAGCTCCAGCATCCCAAAGAGATCTGTTGCACAGCGTGCCCTAGACTTCGAGCAGCTGGGATCCAGAGTCCAAGAGCAGGACCGGCTGTGGGACGGGCAAGGAGATGCTCTCCCGTTAGAACCAGAGGGCGGGTGGACAGGACGGGATGGACAGATGTCGGGGAGTCTAGTCTGTGACTCCCATGGTCTCCTTGAAGCAGAGGGGGAGGGGCAGGTGGGGGGCTGATGTGGACGCTGAGTGGAGAATGGGGAGCGGTGCCACAGGGGGTAGGGTAGGCTGGAAAGCAGCTGACCAGGAAGACGTCACATGACTAGCAGAGAAGGGCCAGCTTGGATTCCTAGTGGACTGATGTTAATCTAGGCAGCCGTGGCAATGGCACAGGGGGACCGAGGACCCTCAAAAACGTGGCTGGCTGGAGGGAGGGGGCCCAGAGCCGAGGGCCTCAGAGGACGGGTGGCTTTGTGTCTGGTGACAGGGAGGCCCTTGATGTGCCCAGGAAGTTGGGGGCCGAGGAGAAGTCACTGGAACGGGAGATCTAGCTATCAACCGCTGAGAAGCAAACTCGCAAGATGTCGTGACTGACAACATCAACATTTAGTTTGCTCATGAATTGCTACTTGGACCGTGCTCGGCAGGGATAGCTTGTTGATTCCACTCAGCGTCAGCTGGGCAGCTTTCAGTGACGGCACTTGGCGTTGAGTAGGGTGGCGCAGGGGCAGGGGGTTGGAATCATTTGAAGGCTTACTCGTTCACCTATCTGGTGGCTGGTGGCTGGCGGTTTGCTGGGACGTGAACTGGGGCCGTTGGCCGGAACACCCTCCTTGGCGGTTTCATGTGGCCTGGGCTTCCTTATAACATGGTGCCTGGGTTCGAAGGGTTACTGAGAGAGAGAGAGAGAGAGAGAGAGTCAGATGGATGCCGTATCTCCTTTTACTATCTAGACTAGGAAGTCAGCAGCACGGCTGGGGCCCCATTCTACCCGTGGAGGCGGTCGCAAAGGATGGGCCAGGTTCACATGAAGGAGGAACAGACTCTTCCTCTTGAAGGGGGCTGGTGGCAAAGTTCTGGAAGACCAGAGCCGCGTGGGACCAGAAATAGTGCTGTGGCCATTTCTGGAAAGTGCAACGTGTCACGGAGCCCAAGGAGCGAGAAGCCAAGGTCTTATCTGTTCCCAGGAGAGGAGATAAAGACGTTGGGCCAAGGTCAAATTCCTTCGATTCACTCATCCCACTAAGATTTATTGAGCACCTACTATGTTCCAAGCTCTGTTTTAGGTGCTGGGGATACACCTGGACAAAAATCCCAGCTCTTAAGGAGATGACGTGGTCGTGGGGAAGACTCAGTAAGAACAAGGCGCCCCCCCCCCCCCCGGGGGCGCTGAGTCTTTGCCCCAGGTGACCACCTAGTTCGTAGCCGCGCAGGAACCGGGCCAGCAAAACAGGGGGCACGTTTGACCCCGTATCCCCAAGGACTCTTCTCCCTGTCCAGCTTCCGAGCTCAACAGACCTGGGGCTCCTCGGAGAACAGTACCCCAGGGTTTGTGTCTCCGCACCATGGTTCTACTCCCACAGAAAGCTGAAGGGGCCCAGAAGGAGCGGGTTTGAGCTGGAGAGGGCCCAGGGAGGAAAGAACGTGGGGATTTAATTGGACTCAGCGAACCCTTCCCGGACCAGCCGGCGCAAACCCGCGGAGGCGGCCGCCCGTGCCCGGCTCTGATCCGGGCCTGGGGCGCTCGGTTGAAGCGTGGCTGCGGAGGGAGGGTGAGCGGGCAGTCCCGGGGCCGCCGTCCCCCGGCACCCCCGCGCCTCCCTCACTACCTGCCGGGGCTGAAAAAAAAGCCACCGGGACCGGGCTGCGGGGCGTGGTGTGAGGACAGAAGGGGCGGGGCCGAGGCGGCGATGGGGGCTCGGTGGGGGGGGGGAGGGCCGGAGATCGGGGCCAGGGTGGGGGGGCGCCCGCCGCGTCTCGGACCACAAAGGGCGGGGGAGCTCGCCCGGCGGTCGTAGCGAGCGGTATTGATTGAGGGGCGGGCGCAGCGAGCGCGCCGAGAGCGGCTCCATCCATTAGGGCCGCTGTTCGCCTCCAATTAGAAAAAAAATCATTACTCAGCAGCCGGCAGCGGCCTGCGCGCCGCCCGGGACCGCCTGCGAGCGAGCGAGCGAGGGAACGGCGGGCCTCCCCCCACCCCCGCGCTCCCCACCCCCAGCCCCCGGCGCCCCGCCTCTCCCGGCCCTAATGACAACTATTAGAACTGCCTCCCCGCACCCACCGCCCGGCGAGCACAAAAGCGCGAGATTCATTTGGTAATCGGGGTAATTACAGCGGGGCGCGGGGGCGCACGCGGCGATGGCGGGCGCGCCGGCGGAATGCTAAGGGGCCGGGCGCGCCGCCCGTTCCCGCCCCGCCGCCCTCCCCGCCCGGCCCCTCGCCCGCGCGGCGCCTGGGGCCACGTCGCCCCGCCGGCCGCCCGCGCCCTGCCCCCACCCCGGGCCGCGGGAAGGGGGCCGCCCGGGGGCTCCGGGGCGCGGGACGGAAAGCCCCCCCCCCCTCCAGGACCACCCCCCCGCCCGGCTGGCCGGCGGCCTCGGCGGCGCTCCGGACAAGATTTGCCACGTCCGGGAGCCGGAGAGCCCCGCCGAGGTCCGCACGCATAATAAATACCGTGTGTAATGTATTTACTCTGCTGCCCCCGGTTAATTTACACACCCGCGCCGCGCCGTGCGCCCTCCCCCGCGCGCGCCCCGGCCTGTCGTTCCTATTTACGGGCGCGAGGCGCCGTCCCTCGAGAGGGCTTTTTTTTTTTTCTTTTTCTTTTCTTTTCTTTCTTTCTTTTTTTTTTTTTTTTAGAGCTTTAGGATGGATGCAACGTGTCATTAAACCTGAAAGGGGCTGTTACTTATCAGTAATGGTGTTTTCCACAGGCCTTTCTCCTCACCTGCACGGGCACAGGTACCACCTGGGTGGTGGGTAGGGGGCGGGGGTGCAGGAAGGTCCCGATGTGTTGTGGTGGGGGGGGGCGGTAAGCTCTACGTGGGCTTACCCGGCGGGAGGCGGCCCGGGCGTCGCTGGAGGCCACCCCCACCCCCAAACCGCTCTCCACCACCTGGAGGCAGCCCCGCTTTTGCCTGGCACCAGGCTGCACCCCGCGGGAGGATTCGTCCAGAGCGGCCTCGGACAGCGGTGTGCAGGGGACTCCGCAGAAAGGCTTCCCCCTCCGCAGCCGGCAAGAAATGCAGCCTCTCGGTTGCGCGGCTCCTGCAGCAGAGAGGCCTTGTGAGCAACAGCCCTTATCTGGGGCGATTTCCCATCTGCCTCTCTGGGAAGCTGGATTGCCCTCCTGCACGGGGCTTATCTGGCCGGGAAGGGGAGGCCGGCCCAGCCATCCGCGTGCTCACTGGGCCTTGCGTGTTCTTAATGACCCAGAACAGAGTCCTCAGAGGTGAAAAACAAAACCCTGCACCCCCTTAACCCTTCCGTGCCCATCCTGGCCTGGGAGATTTCTTATCACAGATGCCTTTCTTGGTTTCAGCCAGGGACTGCCCGTTCTATCTACCTCAGTCCCACCAGGCCAAAACTTTAGACTGGCCTCCCACTGCTGGAGGAGGAGGAGGAGGAGGAGGAGGAGGAGGAGGAGGAGGAAGGTTAATCCCAAGACAGCCCTTGGAGGACTGGGAGTGGGGAGGGGCAAAGCCCTGAAAGTGTGGGCAGAGTTTTGAAAAGGTATGCATTTTTCGGAGGGGAGGGTTCCTCAAGGGGTCTGTGCTAGCCCCCAAAGGTTAAGAACCATCTGCCAGCCGTTTGACCCTGCTCGGGTCTTATCTCGGGCCTAACTTCATTATCAGGAAGAATGAGGCTACCCCGAAGTGGCTGTTGTGATTAAAACAATGAGATAATGCTTTAATATTTGTAAACTGTACAGGGTTCTACAAAGGTAAATTATTAATGAAGCCAAAGATGGCTGTGTGTGTGTGTGTGTGTGTGTGTGTGTGTATGCTCATGTACTTGTGAATTGGTGGTTTGGGAGGGGGGGTGTGGGGGGGCACTGGGATTACAGTCTCCATTTTTAGGGGACTTCTGAGGCCCCCATCTCTCTACCTTAGAACCAAGTGGGATTGATCTGGAATGTTGCCCCTGTCCTTTGAAAACAGGAAGCTTGCTTGCAGGGGGCTCGATGGAGGGAGTGGGAAGCAAGGTCTTCCTGTTCAAGCCCCTCTTGTCCACAGGAGCCTCGTGGCCTTCCTTGGGCACATAGTAGTCATCTGCGCCCAGCCGGTGCTCAGGACACTTTTGTGCAATAATTAAATCGATGGCTGGGGAGCCCAGTGGTCTCGGGCCAGCCCCACCTTCTTTCTATATTTGCAAATAGAAGAGGACTCTGGACTCTTTCCAACTTGAATGTAATCATCTCTAGGGGTGGAGGCCCCTTGGTCCCCGGATGGTTGGATCCTTTCTGATCCTGTATCTACCTTCAAGGAGCTCAAAGATTAAGATAACCAGACTCCAAGGTATTTAGCATCCTCATAGAGATGGGGGTAATTCTCTTCATTCTCATAGTAAGAAACTAGAAGGGGGAAAAGTTTATCTGAGGTCATGAGGCCAGGATTAGAGCCAGCGCCCCTCCCTGGTCCATTCTCTTGCACAAAAGGATGGTGGCAGCCATGGGAGGGCACCGCCCAGGCTTCCCTTCAGTGAAGAATGTTCTGGAAGGAGTGTCTGTTAGCTGACGGCCCCCAGCTGTTGCATTTTCCCTTTGGGATCTGCTGCAGCAGTCCTGCTGAGGCCACACTTTGTCCAGGCTGTTCCCACCCAATGACAGCACGACGGGGACGGGGCGGCTGGTGGCAGGGGGGTGTGGGTGCGCCCAGAGCTGGGCCATTCTGCCTGACGCAGGACCCCTCCGATGGGCCGTCTTTGCTCTGGGGCTCCACGTCAGCCTGCCAGAGACTCTTCCAGAGTTTCACTATATCTGCGGCCCTTCCCACCCAGCCTCCTTCCTTCCCTCTCCTTTCTCAAGGGTCAGACTTGCATCGCGGTCTCCCCTCCTATTCCTGTCCCTCCCCACTTTATCCTTCACAGGCATTTCCCCCCCAGTAAATCTCTTGAACTTCTAGTTCCATCTCAGTGTCTGCTCCCTGGAGGGCCCGAACTGCCACAGTTCCAGTTGCTCCGGGGTAAGGCCGGGCGCATCTCTGCCCAGGGCCCCTGTTGCCAGAAAGGCTGGCTCTGCCCGCCAGCTTACCGGGCTGCTCTTGGAAAGTCAGTCCCAGGACCAGACTGTTCTCTGACCCAGAACACTTGCTGAATGGCCACTCTGAGCATGAGTCTGAGAACCGAATGCCGACCGCTGCAGATCCGTACATTGAATCAAAGACTCCCCAGACTGGCTTCCGCCTGGGGCCAAGGTGAGCCAGGAGGCTGGGAGGCCCTGCTCTGTTAGAGACACAGACAGAAATCATACTGAAAGGATGGGAATCCGGGAGAAGAGGCATCATTGGCAAACAAAGGGACTGCTAGAGCCTTTGCCTGCTCAAGGAAAGTGGAGGGTTGTTTTATTAAGGAGGGGGCAGAGGTCATTAGCTTGGAGAATGTGTCATATTTGACATAAGGAGAGAGTGGTAATTTGAGGCTGGAGAGCAAAGCCTCCTCTGCGCTCTGGCCTGGGAGATGCAACCCGCAGATGCTCTTTGCTGGGGAGAAAGGACGGGCCCTCGACGATGAAGAGAGTGGCAGGGAGGGACGCGTTGGGAAGGTCCGATGTCCTGCCGGCCGCTCCAGGGCCACCTCGGTTCATCCCCCGACCTTTGTAAAGAAGAAAAGTCTGCCAACTGTCACTTCTCCATCACTGGCAGCTCCGAGGGCTCCCGGGACCGAGGCCAGCACCCGGCGCTCCCCCCCCCCCCGCTTGGTTCTTTTCTTTCTGGAGCCAAATTTCACTCGATGGTGCCAGGCTGCAGCCCCATGGGGACAGTGCCTTTGGTCATAAGGGGGGCGGGAGTATCTCCAGACCTTCCTCCGTTCCTGGGCAGTCCACTTCCAGGGGGCCACTGGGCACCGTGGGTCTCCCGAGGTTCCGGGGGGAGGAGAGCCAGAGACCACAGGGGAGAGACATGGGAATGTGCTCCTCCTGAGATCTACGTCCACTCCTGCCCCCCTCCCCCGCCCCCAAACATGGGCTACGGACAGAAGGTTACAAGGGGTAGCGAGCCGAGCCTCTGGAGGACTGGAACAGCTGCCTTGGATCGGGGGTGCTGGCTCTGAGTGCCTCGTCGCGGGGGCGGGGAGCCCCGAGGACCGGAGGCCTGCCTGAGCCACCTCCCCCGGGGCCCACCCCTGCCTGCTTCGCCACCAAGGCTTCTTCCTTCCAGTTCTCCAGGCTGGTGTGGGTCTTGGCTTGGGCCACGCCCTCAGCCTCAAACACGCTTATCTAACTTCTACCCATCCTAAGCTCCAGGAAGTTAGGGCAACCCCCACGGTAAACAAAGCCAAACGTTTTCTTTCTCTGGAGCCTTTACTGTGCTAACTGAATCTTGGGTGTGTGGGGGGTGGGCGGGTGCCAGTCTTTTCCAGAGTGGCCACAAAAGGCCTCTGCCTGTCCCCCGTATCTATTAACCCTCTTCCAGAACCGGGTGAAGGGAATTTGGGGAAATGCTTCTTGGAGAGAAGTGGTGGGGGGCGGGGGGGGGGCGGTGCAGCTTTCTCCCCTAGGTCCTGCTTTCTAGGTAGTGGCCCAGAAACCCCTTTCTCCACAAGATGGGGAGGCAATACAGTCCCCCATCCCGTGGCCCCACTTCTCCCCACGTGGACCCTCTGCATGGGCTTACCCCACGAGGGAGAAACCGCAGTCACCAGCCCAGTCCCTTTCTTGTCACACTGGCAGGGTCAGATCCAAGTTTGGGGACCTCAAATCTATAGATGAGTTTTGGGACCTAACTGCTTAGGGCCCTGCCAGGGCCTTGGGAAGGGTCTGTGCAGGTGAAGGGTCCTGAACAATAGTCTTTATTAGCATGAGCGGTAAACCCCACCCCTGCGCAGAGGCTTACTTATGGACGTATGTGTAGCTAAGATATATCCGTACGTGAAGCGTGGGTCAAAGGGATGCTTTGGGACAGCTCTCCTTTGGCTCTTTGGCGTAGGTCTGCCGGGCCGCCACCCGTCTCCCTCTAGGCGGTTTGTTCTGTGGATTCCAGGAGGCGGACCCTCACAGACTGGATCCCTCGGGGAGTCTTGGCCACCGGCTTCTGGTCGGGTTTGGGCAGTGAGATGCACCCAGCAGGCAATCTGGCTGGCAAGAGTCTAGAGGTAGGGGGATTTATTTCCCCAGCTGGGCTGCAGTTTGGTGGTGTTCCTGTGCCCACCGCAGCCCTCCCGTATAGCTGTCTTCCGCTCTGCAAACAGCCCGAGCTCTTGCCCCCTGCAGCCCAGGGCCTGGTAGCATCCTGCGACCGTCACTTGTCCCAGGGCACTTCCCTATCCCTCGTGGTTTCTGCCGTCTGCCCACACCTCTGTAAATAGTCCCTTTGCTAAACTCCGTCCAATTAACCCTCTTGTTGAGCGTGCCCACAGACAGCAGGGGTGGTGCCCTGGGCGGTCCCCAAGCCATCGCCCCAATCCCAGAGAGGAGATCTTGAGATCCCCACCGGCCAATCTGACTATGCCAGTGTTAGGTGTCAGTTACGTGGGGGTGGGCTTTCCACAGCAGTCCAGAGCCTGGCTGTGGACCCCCCCGACTCACCACCGCCCCGGCATTTGGCACTGAGACTGGCTTATCTGTTGCGGGCTCCCCCTTCCCGAGTGTCCGGACGAGGTTATGGGAGGAGCAGGACCCCTTTGCCGTCCAACTTTCTGTCTGTTTTCTTGGGTTGGGAAGACATTGTAATTTTGAGGAATGTGATAGAATTGCCCAAAGTACATGAAAATTGGCCACGTGGATTATGAAGCTTTAAGTGCTGGTTTCAGCACTGTGCCGGTAGATGGGTGACAACTGGCCGCCCCACTCCCCTTGCCCAAAGCCCTGATTTGTAGCGTCTGTTGATTTCCACGAGGTAGATACTCACCAAGGCCAGTCTCAAGACACTCATGCAATGGCTCTGACCGTGGAGTTGGGAAGAGGTGTGCAATAGCACACCATTAAATAGCATTTCCACCCCACCGATTGGACAGATTAACGTCAGAAACGTAGGCAGTTGTGAACTGTAGCGAAGTCATTAGGAAAGCGTGAGTTTTGGGTGTTTCCTACCATTGTTTTCAACGTGGTTTATTCAATTGTAAGTTTTGAGTCGTTTACATTTAAATTAAACTTACATTATTTTAATTTGTGTTAATGGGCGTCCTCCACCATTGGCTTACTAAACTCGTGCAAATTTAGTGATTGGCTCTCCGAGAACCAGCACTCTCCGGCTCCAGCGCCCCCATAGAAGGGTTCTATTTGCTCTGTGGCTATGGGAAGAAAAATTAGTTTTCATCAAGATAGAAAACAAAAACAAAGGAAGGTTACGAGTATTTCAATTGCGCCACCTTGTGGCACAACCTAACACCACCACCCCCCCCCCCCCCCCCCTTATCCGAACTCCCCCATTTTGGTCGTGTGGTGTGTATGTCTCCGATGACCAAGTGCCCCCGTTTGCCTGGGACCGGTCCTGGTTTCTGCCCACTGCCCTGGTTTAGCCATCGGTTGGACCCCTTTATGTTGCCAAAAGTGTCCTGGCTCGCACAGCCGGTGATTGAGTGAGTCACCCTACTTTTACCCCACTAGACTGTAACTTCCTTGAGGGCAGGGGCTGTCTTGTTTGCCGCTGTCTCCCTCTGGCCGAGGAGGCATGCAATCATATCTGTTCAACGAGCGGTGAAAGTCGGAGCTACGGAAAGAGCGTTCCTGCCTCGTTGGGTACATCGATAACGCCCGGGATTTGGAAATCTTTTCGTTGCGCAGAGATTTTTATTGTAATGCGGTTGGCCCCGTAATCTCCGACCCCGCCGTCCTCCGCGCATAAAAAGCCAGGCGGATAGACGTCAGAGCCTAGTCTCCCGGGGGCGTGCGGCAGCCAGAGGGTGTTGGTCTGGCCATCTGGTGCAGGAACAGTCGAGCCGTGTGGGAGCCCAGCTGGCACGGGAATCCTTGGCTGTCCCCGGCAAACAGCATGGGGAGGAGAGCTGTGGGATCAATAGTAATTTCCTTCAGAAGAACGGCGATGTAGCGCTGTTGGCAGTGGCATTGGGCTTTCCCTGGCACGGAGGTCTCTAAATGCACTTGGCCCTCTTCGCTGCAGAACGCTGGACAGGGAAGGGAACAAGGACAGGACTTTCTTGGCCTGAGCCCAAGAGAGGTTGCCAGGTTGGCTGTGGAAGCAAGCTTTCTCTGTGCCTGCCTGTCATCGGCATAAGCCACGTAGACACTCTGAGGCACTGACAGAGTGGAAATCGTGGAAGCTGGAACATTCCCATGGGCCTGCCCGCACCTCTCAGGCGACATCCATCTACTCAGCGCTTAGGGAGGGACTTCCGTGTGCCAGGAACGGTGCTCTGGGCCCGGGCGGTAAAGGCGATCCCTACTTCTCACTGTCTGGAGAGGGAGGCTAAGGCGCTATCTGACGTTTCTGGAGCGGGGCCGTCGATACTGAAATAGGGGTGAGTCCCAGGTGCCCGGGTAGCACGTAGGAGTCTGGGAAGGATGGATCGGGCTGGAGCGGCCAATCAAAGGGTGAACAGGAGTTTTGTTGGACGGGGTAGTGGGTGTCGTGGCGCACCACCCAGATCCCCCCTTTAAGAGAGGGGGCCGCCCCCTCAGAATCGCCCTTAGCTCGTGGGCGCTGAGCTGCCTTACCCAAGGTAGCGCCCCCCTCCCTGGGGGCCAACTTGTATTCAACGACTGGCGTATGGGAGGGAGGATACAAGGGTTCCCCCTCTTGCCTCAGTCTGGGACATCCCTGAAAGGCCATCGTCGCTCCAGAACTTTCCATGGGGTTGGCGGAAGCTTCTGTCGCAACGGCATGGTAGTTCGATTTCTCTGCCCCATCCTGCTGCCCTCACCCCCTCACAGGTGCTGTCCCCTCCAGTCAACCTGCTGTACATTGGTCTCTATCTCCGGGCCCATCTCCCAGGCAACCCGGCATAAGCCAGGGAGGGAGGGCCAGTCCTTCTCAGGGACAGAGAGCCTGCAGATTGCCCGGAGCGGGGCCAGGCAGGTGTTAGCCGCGACGCTGAAGAGTCTGGATTTCCTCCTGTGCACGCGAATCAGGGCTGTGATGTGGACCCAGTGATGAACTGGTAGCAGAGAGGGGCCAGTTAGTACCAGGAGATCCAGGGAAGGGAGAGAGTGGTTACATTGGGTATAAGGAAAATGGAGAAGGGGGCCTGTGGGCACCAGAGGTATCGGGAAAGTCTGCAGTCCGGACAGTATGAAGCCGAAAAAGAATCCTGGAAAG
Source organism: Lynx canadensis (assembly GCF_007474595.2). Taxonomy (NCBI): domain Eukaryota; kingdom Metazoa; phylum Chordata; class Mammalia; order Carnivora; family Felidae; genus Lynx; species Lynx canadensis. The sequence continues at coordinate 34,585,578 of NC_044321.2, read as the reverse complement.
CAGATCCTTGGTCCCTAATTTGCAGTGATCAGTGAGGCTTCGTGGCATTAAAGGTCTCGCGTTGCTATGGTTCCGCCCGTGGCATGGCCTGCAAATGTTACTTTTAGCCGCCTCGTCGGCCTTTTGGCACTTCTTTAATATAATTTCTATGCCCCTGCACTGGGCCGCACGCTTCCCCAGCCTCTTAACTTTTCTAGGTTGTTGCTGTGCCCAGTTTGAGCCGGACAAGCAAGAAGGAGCAAAGCTCTGCAACCAGGTGGATGCGGGTTCAGATCCCTCACACTGTGTGGTAGCAGAACCAAGGGCAACCTCCTTAACCCTGTTTCCTCGTCTGGAGAATGGACACAATGAGATAAAGCGCGTAAACGCTTAGCGCAGGGCCTGGCATATAGCGAGCACGCCATAAAGACCTACCTTCGTTTCCGAGCCGTTTTTGCTTCATTTGCTCTCATTTGCACCTTCTTCATCAGAAATGCTCGATGAGAGGCGCCTGGGTGGCTCTGTCGGTCAAGCGTCCGACTTCGGCTCAGGTCATGATCTCGCGGTCCGTGGGTTCGAGCCCCGCGTCGGGCTCTGTGCTGACGGCTCGGAGCCTGGAGCCCGCTCCGGATTCTGTGTCTCCCTCTCTCTCTGCCCCTCCCCCGCTCGCGCTCTGCCTGTGTCTCTCTCTCAAAAATAAACATTTTTTTAGAAAATGTAAAAATTGTCTGATGAGTATCTATGTGGTGTGCGGGTAGGGGGAGGTGGGGTTGGGGTGGGAAGCGTTGGCGGTAGTCCTAGGCGCAGAAGTCACAAACGGCCCCTTCGCTTGGGTCCTTCAGAGATTCAGCCTCTCCTGAAGTTGTCCCCGCGGGCGACAACCTAACAGAAGAAGCACGCTCGCCTCTATTGCCTCCACTTGCCAGACGGGAAGACTGAGGTCTGGTGTGAAACTGACTTGACCGGGTTACCAGGGAGAGCCGGAGGTCCTGAGCCCCGGCCTTCCAGGTCTCACGGCGCGACGTGCAGGTTTATATAATCTCTGGAGGCTCACCCTTGCTGCTTCTGCAGCTGGTTCTCCCGGTGTCCCCAAAAGGTGTGAAAGAAGCCTACGGCTTTGGGGTGGGGGCGGGGCTGCCTCCTGGAGCCCCGAGAGCCGAGAGAGCCCGCCAGGAATGGCTCCCGTTTGTTCCTCGGCTCGGCTCGCCAGAAGGGCACCTCCCTCCTCCCCACTGATGTCAGCCGATGACGTCTGGGCCGCATTCAGGCCATGCTGTCATTTGTCCCATGCTCATTCAGCTGATTAAAAGTCATCAATTGTTTTTTAAGCCACCAGCAGGCGAGCCACCAGGCGCCATTTGTTACTGCTTGGCCATGCTGTGCGATGCTGTTTAAACTCACTGAGCAAAGCTTTCGGAAAGCAGAGGCCAAAAGCGTTTTTTGGAGGAAAGAAAATAGGAGAGAAATGAGTGGGCCTACGTCTCTGCCGAAAGGAACAATCGGGACCCGTGGCGGAGGGGCCGGTCCCCTTTTTAGCAACTCCCACACAGTTCTTTACAGGGACCTTCATGTCTCTCTCTGGCGAGCTCATCACCGCTGTGGCTAACACATGGTTCATTCGGGGACTTTTTACCTAGTTACCCCACCTCTGAGTTTTGCCCTTAGCTTTTTGGCCAGGTTAATGTTCCCCAAACACAACTCAAGGCCACCCCTGCTCGGATACCTTCGGTGGCCGCCCATGGCTTATGAAACGAGGAATAGAGCTGTTGCCTGGCGGGGAGGTTTTGCATTCTCCGTGGGGCGGCCCGGGTCCCCCTCTGGCCTCCTTGGCCACCGGGTTTCAGCCGAGGCCCACCTTTCGGTCCCCCTCAGACATGACCCCTGTTTGGTTGTCCCTGTTCATGCTGCTTCTGCGCGAGATAGCGCACTACTCCCCGCCCCCGCCCCTGCTGGGCGTATTGAACACTGAGGATCTTTCGAGGCCTGTTTGGGAAACCGTCTCTATCCTGGTGTCTTTACTGAGGCCACAAGTCTGTGTCCTCTTCCCCCCCTTCCAACCACATGGGCAGCAGACGCTACCGATGCCTCACCCTATCCCCTTGCGTCCCCCATTTCTGTGCACACAGCTGCCAGCACCCGTGTCCCCATGCCTGGGGGCTGTCTCTGGCCACCCAGCAGGCCGCAAGTGCCAGGGGATTAATTCTCCCTGGGAGCCGCCCTGGACTGATGACTGCCGGAAGCTGGTGGATAAACACCCCAGCTCCCTCACCCCGTGGTAGAACATTCTGGAGTGATTGTTCTGTGCAGCCTCTCAGAGGTCCCCAGCTGGACTGAGTCCCAGTAACCCAGGCCGGTAACCTGCCCTTTGCTGCCTCCTCCCAGATAAACCACTTGCGCTCAGATCCCTGTCTCTGTAGGGGCTCCTGGGGGACCCAAGTTTAGAAGGCACGTTACTTCATTTGTTCTAGTCTGTTGTCCTGCTTTGGTCTATCTTGGTCCTGCTGAACTGGCCTCGGAGGCCCTGCAGATCCCAACACGGTGCTGGGCCCACAGCAGGTCCCCTGAGGTGGGCGAGTGGTGAGTGTTGAGTGGCTCCATCTGGATCAGACAGCCCTCTAAATGACATAAGCTGACTTCGTGTTTTGATGGATCGGTCTCTGTGCTGCCCCTCCCCCCGCTGCCTGGCCGGCTCTTGCTCTGGAAATCTCTTTTAGCCAAGATCCCCCCAACCGTCCCCTTCCCCCCCTTTCAAGTTGGCCCATCCCGAGAGCTCCCTTCTCTGAAATGCTACTGAATTTTAATAGTGCCACTCAGCCTCGCCGTTGCCCCTTTATTTTGTCTCGTGTGTTCGTTTTCTCTCTCCTCTGAGCGCTCGCATTCTCAAGGGAGAGGCCCACAATCCCAAGGGCTCCCTGTTGTTCGTCACTTCTACACCCGGGAGGTATCATAAGGTCTGACTCCATATGAATCAGGGAAGCTTCGTGTCATTGGCAGAAACATCTGTTTTTCCAGCCATAGCTCAGAATTTTCCCGAGTGAGAGGCTTGTAAGTAAACTCAAGGCCAAGGCCAAGTTTGTTGTTGATAGGGGCAGCAGGGGTGGGGAGCACAGAGACGGGGAAGGAGGGAGGGGTTGGATGACCCAGTGGCCGTGACCCACCTTGGCCCTGTGAGCTCTACAGCCCTATTCTTGGACTTGAGCGAGATGTCATGGATCCCACGGAGGAGGGGTGGGGTGACTCTTATCCGGCTGAACGCGGCTTCCCCTTCAGCAGTCCTGCCAGAGCTGGGCTACATCAGGCAACGTAGAAAGCCAACAAACACAGGGAAGAAAGCCTTACATGGACAGTGATTCCAGAATGCTCCCCTGAGGGCCACTCTCCTCATTTCCAACCTTCCTTATCAGATGAAGGAAATGTGTCTTGTTCAGGCGAGGAGGACACCGGTGTTTTATCTTCGGGCCGAGGTCAAAGGGGCACAGCGAACCTCTCCAGGCCTGGAGTCGCCGCCGAGCACCTGGAAAGAGCATTTTCTCCCTTGGAGACGCGGTTTGCATTTCCACCTCGGCTCCAAACAGAAAGCCAGGCCGGCCTCGAGCTATACCGTGGAAAAACAACCTCTGTGCAGCAGTGGCTCTCACATCTATGCTGACTTTTCCAGACCACGGACTGGGACGTGCCGACGCACAAGTATGGGTGGATTTATGTCAAGACGGAGGCAGGAGGTGTGGCCCTTGAGTGCGCAGTGTCCTTCGGCTTCCAGGAATGGGTTTCTCTGCAGCGGCCTGAACTCCAACGGGCGTGCGGGACAGGAAAGGCCTAGCTTCCTTAGTATATGGAGCTGCTGTTACCCTGGAAACAGCCCTTCTGGCCTACAGGGCCTAATAACATTCCTCAAAGTTTTCAGGGGTCGCGAGTTTTGGAATGATTACAGAAACGTAGCCTCGTGGGGGCAGAGCTCGGCGGGGGTAACACCCTGTGTCGGGAGTTGGGCCCGTGAAGAAAAAAACACAGCCAAACGAAGGAGAAAATGCAGCCGGTGGTCTAGAAAGACTTTGGGGGCGCAGAATCGTAGCTGCAGGACGGGAAACTTCTATGCATCTCTGGCATCTTAGCCGAGAACTCCTTGAAGTAGCCCTCTCGGGGCGGCAGCTAGGGCGTAGATTCAGGTATTTCTGAATTTTAGAATGCCCTTGGCCACGGACGGGGTCGGGGGGGGGGGAGGGGGGGCTCCTCCTTCTCCAAACATCTGCTCCCTGGGTGGCCGCAGCCATGCAGTGCTGGAGGAAGGCAGAAGTTGTCACGCTGGAGAACTGTTCGGTAATGAACTGACCGCGGTGAAATGTGTCCCCACGCAGACATCCCTCTGGGCTTCCCAGGCGCGGGTCCAGGGCGCGGAGCACAGCCCAGGGCAGTGCCGAACGATTGTAAAGCAAAATCTGGAGCGCTGCTGGGTCTCCTGAGGTCAATGAAAGCGGGGCCCAGGACAGCTGCTCCGGTCGCACAAGGAGCCAGGAGAATCAGGACCTGGCCGACAGTTAGCCGGGTTCTCAACCAGAGAGGCGACCCCCAAGCAGGAGGCAGGATGGGAGTTTCTAAAAGAGGGCCCTTTGAAGAACAAAGACTCAAGAGAGACCCTTGGGATAACTGATGACGCCTTTGAATCTTCTTGCTAAAATGACCCTCTTTAAGATGGGCCGCTAGATGTTTTCGTGGGGGAAGGGGAGGGGAAAGCTTTGAACTTCCAACCGAACTTGTTAGCGCTTTGTTACGGCTAAGAATTCGTGCGCAGTTGCGCTTCGAAGCTCCATTTGGTTACAGACAAGACAACTTGCTTCGATGATTCAGGTGTCATTTTCGAGATCAAGTCCCAGGTAACATTGTTTTCTCCTGATCGACTCTGGAACGTTGGTCTCTGAAGTGGTTTCACTCTGAGTGGGTTTCCCTTGGGTTGGTGGACTTGTGGTGACAAGGTCTCCAGGATTTCCAGGAGCTGAGGGGCCCAGGGGGCTTTGGTTTCCTTTGGCAGCGGAGGGCGATGGAAGGGTGTGGGCCGCTTGTGCCCCCCACCAGGATGGGGGAGGCCTTTAGGGTCCAGCGCTCAGGGACTGAGCATGGAAGCTTGCTCAACCTCCTTGACGTCACTGGCAAGATGTCAGAGAGGCTCCTTAAGTGTCGCCTCTTCCAATCGTCAGCACCCCCCCCCCCAGTCATCTCAGTAAACAGCTACCCCTTCCTCCCAAACCTTGTTGGCCTCACTGTCAACAACCCCCCCCCTCTCCCCCCCCCCCCACCAGACTGTTTTCACGGGTGGTTGCTGACGGGCTGGGCCCAGAGTCTCTGCTGTGACTCCTGGCTGTGTCACCCCTGCCCCCTGCAGTCAAGTCTCAGTGACGAAGCCAGCATGCCTCTGTCAGGTCACATCACTCGGCTGCTCAAAGCTGTCCAAAGTTTCCCAGCGCACTCAGAGTGAAAGCAGCACTAAGGGCAACTCTATTGTCCCTTAGAGGTGTCAACCCAGCAGTCACCTGCTTGACCTCATCCTCTCTTCCTGCTTTGATTCCTCTGCTTCAGCCAAGCTGGGTGGGGGGAGGGCCTGTGTGGGCGGGTGGGTGGGAACGCAGCTGGCCAGGTCTGCTCTGGCCTCAGGACCCTTGCACTTCCTCTGCCCTCTGCCTGGAATGCTCTCCCCACCTCAGTTAATGCAGGCTGATCTCTGCCTCCGTCAAGTCTTCACGCAGATGTCAGCTCCAGCGTGAGAATTTCCTGCGCCGTCTCGAAAAGCCCCAGGCAGACGCTACCCTTCCTCCCTGTTTCTTGTAGCCCTTGGCATTGTTATCGTCTGACCCGCTCTATAGTTTATGTGGTGGTCTCATTTCTGGCCTTTCTCTCTCACCAAAATGGCAGCCTCTGAGAAGGCAGAGATTTTCTTTAAACGGGTTTCGTTTCTTACGGTATTTTTAGCACCTAGTTCAGCGTCGATGTTTGTCGAATCCATGAACGTGTGGGGCTCGGGGCAAAGGTGGGCATCGCGCCTGGGTCACGCAAGTGGGGCGAGAGTGGGAGAAAGAACCGTTCTCTTCCCCACTGCCCCCAGTTCCTGACCCCGTCACCTCCGACCCCTATCCTGTCTCTGACCGTGGCCTGGTCTAGCCACGCTGAGCGCCGCCCACCCCGCCCCCAGGGGAAGTCCTGTAAGCAGGCGCGTCAGAAAGGGGGCCTCCCTCCCCACCGTGGCTGGAGGGCCCCTGGGCAGAGCAGAGAGGCCTTCTCGGGGGTTTCGGGGAAATAACCCGGGGAACTCTGGCTAGCCCTCGGTTCAGGGGTAGAGTGGTAACAACCACTAGATGTATGCAGACCCTTTTATATCCACCACAGCCCCTAGAGCGGGTGCTCCGGCCTTCACAGATGGTTTTCCTGGGGTTTTGTTGAGCGAAAGGGAAAAAAGACACCGCAGCAGGTGTCTACACTGGCCAATACCAGTGAAAGCAGGATGGGCGGTCTGACCTCAGGGAGTTCCTAGAACTTGCTTCGCATCTCCCAGAGCCCTCCCCCTCTGCCCTGGCCTGCAGGTTTCTTCTTTTGGAGAGCCCTTCTTGACCCGGAAGTGCCCGCCCCACGCCAGGGGGGTGGGAGAGGAAATTTGCCTCATTGCCAGCCTGCTTCCTCAGCGTGGGGGAGCTTTAAACAAAATCCCTATGCCTGGGCCTCGCCTCACTCGAATTAAACCGTAATCTCTGAGGAAGGGACCCAGGCTGCTGCCTTGGAAAAAGTCCCCGGGGGGACTTCGCTGGGCAGCGAAGTCTGAGGCCCTGACCTACTGACCTTTGCCATTGGGTCCCCTCCCCTCGGCCAGTTCACATCTTGCCAGCTTTCCAGGCCCATCTCCCAGCCCTTCCATTTGCAAAAAGCCTCTGGAAACAGGGTCCGATCCCACTGAGAGCTTTGCTCACTCGCTCAGGTGCGCCAGGGCTTTCCCTTTCTTACAGGTCACTCTGTGTTCGAAGTGGCTGTTTGGTAATTAATCACTCTTTCCTGGGCCTGATCTGACCTTGCGTGGTTATTTATCTTCCCGGGGGCGTTTACTGCCTTGACTCGAACCCGGGTTATATACACGCTCCTCTCACTTAACCCCGGGTTCCATTGGGTACAAAATCAACACAACAAAGAATTTCCGACTGCCCACGCCCCCGCTTTGGAATGGAGGGGGTGGAGAGGTGAGGAAGACATTCCTGGTCCTCCCGGATCCGCTGGGGGAGGACAGAGCTGCCCATAGATCATTCGAATGCCAGGCAGGCAGCGATAAGAGTTCGTTCTCTGGAGGCACACGGACTCCTGGAGGGAAGCTGGCCGCGAAGGAAGTCGTGCATCTGGGACCCATCGCTGGCCCCCAGTTTCAGGAAGGGAGGCCCAGGTGCATTTGGGAAACACAGGGGCACCTCTCGGGGGGGGGGGGCTGTTTCCAGGCTCCTAGCACAGGGTAGGCCCACATTAAACACGTGTTGATTGGTTGAAGATAGACCTGGAGGCAGCCTTGGAGCTTCCGGGGGCAACACACTGCCTGGGACTGTGAGGACTCCCCAGGAATGACCTCCTTTCTCCCACACGTGAGGGTACCAGAGCCAGAGGGAAGAAGTGAGTTCTGGAAGGCCGCTCAGTGAGCTCCTGATAGAACCAGGCCCCAAATCCAGCCCTGCTGCCCCCCTCTCCTGCCGGGGCCTCTGGCCACTTCCTGGAAGGCAGGATTCTTAAACTGATTCTTCCTGATTCACGTCAGGAAGTCCGTGAACTTGGATGGGGAAAAAAAACCTACTGTCTTTATTTTCACTAACTTCTAAATGAAATCTATTATTTCCTTTCGCGGACGTAGGAAAGAAACCACAGTGCTGTTGGCAATGGCTGGAAAGTTGTCACCAACAGAAATCACGGCTATCTTGTTATCACATTATGAAGGAGAGGTCCAAGGACCATTTACGCTCATCAGTGTGAAATCGCGGCGGTGATCTTACCTTGTTAGCGAATGCATTAAATAAGCACCTATAAGACTACATCACCAAATGTTTTGATGCCTGCTTCAGTATAATTGGCTTGCTTTGCGACGCCATGGTATTTTATTATGTGCATTTAAAGCATTATTCTGAGAAGGGGTCCATGGGTTTGACTAGTCAATGGATGCCGAAGGCGTCCGTGGCACCACAAGGATGAGGAAACTTCCTTAAGGACTGCTCTCCATGAAACACACAGGACGTCTTCCCCTGAAGACTCAGTTTGACGGGAGGGTCAGCGCTTGGTTTTGGCGACAACAGGGCCAGGTTGCCTTCTTAGGTGTTACTCACGTTCTCTCTGAACTTTGGGCTCCTTCCACGAAATAGGGATAATAATTGTGTCTGCCTTTCAGGCTGTTCTGCGGTGAGAACACGCTTAAGATGTTGTTTGGGTCTTGGCCCAGGGTCAGCACATTCAACCCATGCTGGTGGTAGTGGTTAAATCCCAGTGTGCTGGCTCTCAGGGTCTTGGGTTGGCCAGAATCATTCCCTTCTCTTGGCCAATTCAAGAAGAAGATTAAAAAAAAAACAACAACAACAACCTTTGCTAATTTGTCAAAATTTGTTTCAAACCTCAGTTCCCAGGTATCAGAAATTATCGCCTGAGGCCATGTGACATCTATCTATCTATCTATCTATCTGTCTATCTATATTTTTAACTCAAAGCTTAACTTCTGTATCACAAAGCACACTGACCTTAAGTGTAGAGCTCCATACATTTTCACGTATGTATAGATTGGTGTAATCACCAGCCAGGTCAAGATATAGAACATTCCCAGCATTCCAGAAGGTTCCTTCTTGCCCCTTCTCAGTCAACACTACCCTACCTGCTTCACCGCCATCCTGAGTTCTATCACTGTTGATTAGTTTTGCCTGTTCTGGAACTTTGCATACTTTGAATCAGAACATAGGTACTCTTTCATGCCTGGCTCTTTGCATTCGGAATGTCTGTGAGGTCTGTCTGGGTTGTGGCACGTATTGGTGGCTCTATTTTTTTTCCCCCCATTGCTAAGTAGTATTCCATTGTATGAATACACCACAACTTATTTATCCATTCTCCTGTGGATGGCAATTTGGGCTGTTTCCATTTTTTTGACTCCTTTGAATAAAGTTGCCATAAATGTTCACACGCATGTCTTTGTGTGGGCACATGAACTCATTTCTCCTGGGTATTTCTAGGAGCGGAATCCCTGGCTCGGAATATTTGCATGTGCTTAGTTTTAGCTCCAATTACTTTTTGAGAGATGGATTCTATAAGAACGGGGCTTCGATAGTCGTAGCAGGTGCGACAGCTGCCCCGCGAACCAGGGTTTTCCCCCCGCACTCACCTTCCCGCCGAACGTTTTCCTAGACACGAGGCAGCAGGAATTTCAGCACCACGGTTTAAAAAAGGTTGATATTCTTGTTGCCAGTAATCAGTTCGTTTACCACGCATGGCTCCCTGTGTTAGCCCGCAGAAGAGGAAGACAGAAGTGGAAGAGGGTGAATGAGAAGGTACACAAACACAGGAAAGAACTTACCAAGGGAGCTCAGAAGCCACATGCAGACTGCTGACATGCCCTTGGAGTAGATTAGACCAAGCCCAAGTGACCTTCGGTCTCCGGAGAAGGAGGCTCCCCGCTCTCTGCTTCCTCCTCAGACAGCCCTGCCGGGCGGCACATCCCTCAAGGTGACCACCCAGGGCTGATCAACCTGGCCTCCGTCTCCTCTTCTGCGTTTTTAATTAAGCAGTTGGCATGTCACAGCTCAGTCGCCTTTTACTACCAGGCTCCTGCCTCTCACGCTTAACAAATGGCTTCTTCACAGGAGGGAGCTTTTCTGGAAACCCCGTCTCTGGGGCCTCCGATTAAGTCGCATCTTTATGCCTGGCACCTTCTTAAGCAGGGTGAACCCCAGGTGGTCGACACCAGGCAGGCATCACCTGGGAGCTTGGTAGAAATGCCAGTTCCTGGGCCCCACCCCGGACCCCAGGGTCAGAAGCTTCTGGGATGGGGCCCAGTAACCGCTGTTTTAAACGAGACCTCTGGGAGATTCTGATGCCCCCTGAGGTTTGAGGACCATGGATCCACCCAAGTTTACAACCTTGGCCGCCCGCTAGAACCACCTGGGGATTTAAATATTCTGCTTCCCGGGCCACCTCCAGGGATGCCGATGTAATTGGTCTGGGACGTAGTCTGGGTTTACGCATTTTTCGGGTTCCCTAGGTGACTGCAACGTGCCACCAACGTGGGAAACCCTGCATCTCGGAGAAAGCTCTTTTGTTCTAGTCTCTCCCTCTGCCTCCTGGAGCCCGGGGTCAATGGCTGCAGGACTCTGCGGTGTTGGTGCCAGGGCACCTGCGCACAGAGCCGACCGTGTGCATCTCCTTCGGTTTGTGCGTTCAGTGAAGCCCCCGGGGTTCAGTGAGGTCACGCTGGTGGCTTGACATCATGTAGGGTCGGAGCATTGACACCACAGAAATGGGCAAATGCTACAGACAGAGCGGGGCTGGCAGGCCCAGAGAACCTTACTCCCGGGCAGGTACCCTGCGTGGGGCACCCAGCCCTGGCTCTGGATGGGGAAGGTCTGGAGCTGGCTGAGCGAGACTCACTTAAAGCAAGAGAAGTCCCATTAAAAAGGTATTAAAGGAGGGGTGTCTGAGTGGCTCAGTCTAGCCTGCTGGGCTAGGCACCCGGATGGCGGTGGGTGAAGGGCTTGCCCTGGCCTAGTCGGCCTCCTGGACATCTGGACATGGCTCATCTCACCCTGACCTTCCCACCAGGGGTGCCCAGTGGCAGCGTGGTGGCCAGGTGGGTTGGCACGAGGCGGGACTGTGCATGAGCTGAGGCTCCGAGCCCCCGACTCATGCTCTAGTCCCGTTAGACCTCACGTACACAACACAAATCCAAAGATCAAATTATTTGGAATTTCAAGATGGCCGCCACAGAGCGTTATACCTCCAGGACCGGACCCTTCTGAGCCCGGGACCCTGTGTGACTGCACTAGTCGCAGCGGGACTGCACTTGTCGCAGACCCATGGAGCCTGGTCTGTGTGGTGATATGACTCATTCTCAACAGGTTCAATTTTGCAAGACTTGCTTCTCCGGTTTGGCCCCCAACTCAAGAGTGCCGTCCCCACCAACTGGACACCCACCATGGGCAGCAGGGGTCTAAGAGAATGGATTGAACTCACACCTAGACAAAAGTAGGACACAATAGGGCCACTATTGATTGTCCTATAGAGTGAACTTTTCATTAAAACGATCACGTGAATGATTTAACTAACCCCCCACCTAGCAGTCTCTGGTAGTGAGTGCATCACCAAGAGGGACAAGATCAAGACCTTGAGAGAGGACCACAGAGCTCGTGGTACATGAGTTGAGGGGGTTGAGATCACAACCTAACTTAATAAGTCTTTTTTTTTTTTCCCTAGGGCACTGGAATGACACATGGTCCTATCCCTTCTGTGTCTTCAACTGCTTTTACGGAAGCTTGGGTAACAGGAACCTCCAATGAGACCATCTTGGGGCGCCTGGGTGGCTCAGTTGGTTGGACGTCTGACTTTGGCTCCGGTCATGATCTCACTGTTTGTGGGTTCGAGCCCCATGTCGGGCTCTGTGCTGGCAGCTCAGAGCTTGGAGCCTGCCTCAGATTCTGTGTCTCCCTCTCTCTCTGCCCCGTCTCCGCTCTCGCTCTCTTTCTCTCTCAAATATAAATAAAAATATTAAAAAACAATTTTAGGGACGCCTGGGTGGCTCAGTCAGTTAAGCGTCCGACTTCAGCTCAGGTCATGATGTCACGGTTCGTGAGTTCAAGCCCCGCGTTGGGCTCTGCGCTGACAGCTCAGAGCTTAGAGCCTGCTTCAGATTCTGTATCTCCCTCTCTCTCTGCCCCTCCCCTGCTCGCGTTCTGTCTCTCTTTCAAAAATAAATAAACAGTAAAAAAAATATTTTAAAACAATTTTAAATGAGACCATCTCATACCCTTGTCACCTCTGTTTTATTTATTTATTTATTTATTATAGTTTTATTTATTTATTTATTTTGGGGGAGAGAGAGAGAGAATGAGCAGAGGAGGGGCAGAGAGAGAAGGAGAGAGATAATCCCAAGCAGGCTCCACACCGTCAGCGCAAAGCCGCCTGATGCGGGGCTCGAACTCAGGAACGGCTAGAACTCAAGAACGGTGAGATCATGACCTGAGCCGAAATCAAGAGTCGGACACTTAACTAACTGAGCCACCCAAGCGCCCTTTTGTCACCTCTGCTTTAAAAAAGCAACAGCTGCACTCTGCCTCTAGATGCTTTGTGAGCTTCACGCTGTCTCTGCTCCCTTTTCTCAGCTTTGGTCAGGTCAGCAGGGGAGGGGCTGGGGCAGGGGTAAGGGACAACTGGCAAAATGCTATCCTTTTCCAAAATGCTGCATACGTTACCCCCCCCCCCCCCCCCCCGCCCTCCCGAAAGCTGCCTTCCAGAAAGCAGAAGGATTTCCTTAGAAACTACCTTCTTAACTTCTCTCCAGTAACCCGTTCCCCACTGTTGTGCCAGCTTGGATAGAAAAGTGATTTTTGCATGGAGTAGCTAATTATTGCCGTGAAGTAGCCAACGCTCTTAAAACAGCTTAAAACCTGCTTCGGGCCTTTGGGATTTTTAAAGGGATTTTTTTTTTTTTTTTTTTTTTTTTTACCACTTGTCCCCTCCAAACGTTTAACATTACAGTACATTTGAATGAAACAGGATGTTTTGCCTTTTTTTTTTTTCTTCTTTTTTTTAAACAATAGGTTATACAGAGGTTCCCTGGCCGCCTGCTTCCTTTTTTGGAGATCCTGGTGTGAAAAGAAAAGCCATTTACTTTTTGCCCCGGAGGAGGAGGAGGAGGGTGGGGCGGGGGCCTGGCTGGTGACAGCAGAGAGGCGAGTCATTTCGCCTTTTGTCTGTGAGCTGTCTTGGGTGGAGGGCTTCTGCACGTGAGGTTAATTGCCCAGTCGTAACTCTGGTCGTTAAAATTCAAGAGGTGTGCGCTGTAAGACACTTGAGGTAGATGAACTGTCCTGTAACTTTTTATATATGGCACCCCCCCCCCCCCATTTTTGTTCCCACTGCCGTTGGCTTAAGCCAATTAGAACTCAGTGAGAAGGCCAGGCAGTCTTCCCTCTGCCAGTCTGGGAAGCTCCAGAAAGTTCCCCTCCGCTCTCTTGTGAGCGAATGCCTGCTTCCAGCCACAAAGGGTTTGTGTTTTCAATTCAAAAAGACAGCCGCCCAATGCCTGAAATTGACATGAAATTGTGTGTCCACTCTACCTGAAGAAAAAATAAATAAAGCCACCTCTTCTTTTCCCTATCCTCACAGGTCTGATTTAAATGGAGATCTAATTTTTGTATTGTCAGGTTTTTTTCCTCTCTTTCTCAGTGCCTTTCTTTTCTTCCCACCCTCCCCCCCCTTTTTAAAAGTAATCTCTATACCCAACGTGGGGCTCGAACTTGCCACCTGGAGATGGAGAGTCAGCGTGCTCCTCTGGTTGAGCCAGCCAGGCACCTCTCCCTGTTGCCTTTCATGCTCCTTCTTGAAGCGGGGTTCCTTTTGATATTTGTCTTCTGGGTTCAGTAATTCACAGCGGTCGAACCTGAGGCATTTTCTCCAACTAAATATTACATAAAAGCCCCCCTCCCCCCCCACCCCCCAAAAGGCCTAGAACACTTGCCCCTTCTGGCCAAGATTCTTTCAAGTGGTCAGCAAATGGCCTCCTTATTGGCTCTGTCCCTTGGAGTCCTCCGCCTCTGCCGTGTTGCCATCTTGTGAACATTTAAGAGCAAAATGGAGAATGACAGAACCTCATCTCCCGGGGCCATGGAGGGACGCACAGCCTCGGAGATGCTCTCCCATCTGTGGGGAAGCTCTCGTTTCACTGGCTGTGCTCCTTCTCTCATTCAGAGCTACAGTCCACATGGATCAGATTCTTAGCATTAAAAAATAAGCCAGCAGAGCCTGAAGGTGAGGAAGGAAGGGAGGTGAGGTGAGGCAGGAAGGAAGCCGAAATCAGGGTCATGTTGGGTAAGAGGGGGGAGCCTGCTTTCATTGGGGCAAACATGGCGTCGCGAATCCTTCCCTCGCTTTCATCGCCTCTCCCCACTTCCCCTGCCACACGTGGGATAAGATCTGTCGGCGGAGCTGTGCCGGATCGGTTTGTACCAACTTGTGAGCGCCCATTGTATATGTCTCTTCCCAACTCTGAGTTTTCAGGGGGATTAGCAGGACGTTCCCTCCCCCGCCCACTGCCCCCCCCCCCCCCGCCCCAACGTTGAAACTCACTCTTTAACCACTCCACACCCTTGTTGGTGAGCTGACTCTTTTCGTATCCACACATGTTGCGGCGTGGTGGTTGAAGGCCAAGGCAGGTAAGTCAGACAAATCGTGGCTTACAATTTGACTTTGTGCAAATTGCCTCACCCCTTTGAGGCTTGGATCCCATCTGTAAGTGGGAATGATGAGCCAGCCACCCGCCCGCCCCCCCCCCCCCCCCCCCACCAGCCAGAGTGCTGTTGTGACAACCACATGAGAAAATACAGTGCTTGGCATTTAATAAATGCTTAATAAATATTAGCTATTGTTATTATCGGTAATGACACCCAGCAACGGTTTTCATCAACAACTCCCATCTCATTATTGGCAGAAAGAACTCGAGTTTAATTGTCCTGGATCCAAAGCCATTGTTTGCGGTAGGGATTCCACAGCTTGTACCTGGCGCTTGGCTTATAACCCGGGCACTAATCACCTGGGTCACCTTGGAGCACATTTGGCACTAGTTGAGCTTGGAGGATTCATTAGGAAGCCACACGATCAGAGATTAAAGACTTAAAAAAAATGATTTAGGTGGGTGTTTAGTTATAATTATCTTAAATTGGAAAGAATGCTCCTGATAGAGATTATTGCAACCCTGCTTGATGGCCCAGAACCACCGTGGCATTTGGATCACTCCCTCCTCTCAAAGTTGCGCTGCCCGTCAACCCCCCCCCCCACCCCCCGCCCCTGCGAGTCTCTGCCGGGGGCGGGGGCACCTTCTAGTTCTACTTGGACCTGGTTCTAATCAGCTCATTTGCCCCGGGAGGATGTCAGTCCTGTCCCCAGTTCCATTCACCGTGAAACCTGCATTTCCAACCCTCCCCCGGCAACCCGAGGAGCTCTGTGCCAGGAGCCCGAGACAAACAGCGATTACGGACAGTTTTACTATTTTTTTTTACGTTTATTTATTTTGAAACAGAGAGAGAGAGAGAACGCGAGCAGGGCAGGGGCGGAGAGAGGGAGACAGAATCCCCAAGCAGGCTCAGCTATGTCAGCGTGGAACCCAACATGGGGCTCGAATCCACGGACCGTGAGGTCATGGACTGGACCGAAGTTGGGTGTTCTTGGCTTTCTTTGGGTTCGCTGACACCTTTGAGAATCTAATGAAAGGTATAGACCTCCTCCTTGGAAAAAGCACACACACATACACACACACACTTTTGTCTACAGCATATGAATCTTTGCCTTGGATGCTCCAAATTCTGTCCTGCTGTGACTCACTTCAGTGTCAAGGTCTCTCTTGGTCCCCACAGAATGATTTTCCTTGAATGGCATCTAAAGGTTCTTCCTCGGTCTATTTCAAAGGAAGTTACGAGAAAGTCCCTACGGTTGTGGAGAGGTATACATTATTCACGTCATCACCTTATCATAGTACGTGTGTGACTAAGAAAGTCTTGTGGGTAAGGGGAGGATGCTGTACATAATATTATTTTTATGATAATCCATGGTGAAAACTGGCCTTCATTTAAAAAAAAGTGTTTATTTATTTTGAGAGAGAGAGAGAGAGCATGGATAGGAGAGGGGCAGGAGGAGGGGAGACAGAGAATCCCGAGCAGGCTCCGTGCTGAGCCCGACGAGGGGCTTGATCCCCGAACTGTGAGATCACGACCTGAACTGAGATCAAGAGGCAGACGCTGAACTGACTGAGCCACCCGGGCCTCCCGAAGACCTGCTCTCTTGATCTGTATGTTAGAAATAGTTGTGCTTCTCTTGACTTGGCTGCTTCTATCATCAGGTGTGTAAATCACAGCGTGATCTGTCTTCTTTTTTCGCACGGGGGGCCGGGGAACCCAGCCTCAAACTTGTGCTCCGCTTCTCGGGAGCATAGTGGGTTTTGTGGCAGGTGTTTTGTGCGGTCACTTCGTTCTTGGCTCTGCCTTACTTTCTTATCCTTGTTTCCCCTTTGTTTCATTTGTTCTTATTTACTTGTAATTTATTTTATGCTGTCCTATTATCATATGCATCTTTGCAAACCCTAAACACATCCTTGGAACCAGGCAGATATAAATCAATAAAGACGCACGGTGGCTAATGGAAGCTCTGGACAGCTTTCTTGTGGCTACGTCTGTCCCTGAATATATAGGCTCATTTTGTGGGGGTGCAGAGGGCGGCTGAGGAGGGGGTGAGAGAAGGCCTGAGGGTCTTTAAGCAGGACGGTTGGCATGACTAGGAAATCTACCCTTACCTGCACAGAAGGAAGTACAGGGCATCACAATGTTTCTATCTGCCAACTAAAAGCAATGATCAAACCCTCCCCACCTCATGGGAGAAAGTATGTACTTAAAAAAATGAGGTCGCTTAAAAAAAAAGTTATTTGATTATGGAGAGTTTTGACTACACCTGAAGGTAGATTAAACAGTATAACGAGCCCCTACGGACCCCTCACCCAGCCCCAATAACCATCAACTCATGGCCAATCTTGCCCTATCCATATGCATTTCCTGTGTGATTTTGATTTTTAATTTTTTAAGCTAAGTATAATATATATATACAAAAAAGCACGCATGGCATGAGTAAACACTGAGCACATTTTCATACATTGGACATACCCGTGAAACCAGCACAAAGAACAAGAAACTGAATATGGCCACCCCTCCCCCCACCCCCCTGGAACTGCTCTCTGCCCCTTCTTCCTCCCTCCAGACTCACTGCCCTCCTGACTTTTAATGTCATGGATGAGTTTTGCCTGGTTTTGACCCGTACATAAAAGGAATTGGACAGTATGGACTCTTGAGTCTGGCTTCTGACGCTCAGTATTATGTCGGTGAGATTCATTTACGAGTAGCTCATTTCTTTTCATTGGTGAGTGGTATTCCCTTGTATGGATGTGCTATGGGTTAGCCATTCCCTTTTATAAAATGCTTTTTTTTATTTTGGAGAAAGAGAGAGAGAGAGACGGAGCACAAGTCGGGGAGAGGCAGAGAGAGAGGGAGACACAGAATCCGAAGCGGGCTCCAGGCTCTGAGCTGTCAGCACAGAGCCCGTCGCCGGGCTTGAACTCACGGACCACGAGATCATGACCTGAGCCGAAGTCGGACGCTCAACCGACTGAGCCACCCAGACGCCCCTAGCCATTCCCTTTTTATTTGGCCTTTGTGTAGTGACCGTTTGAGGCCACTGGGAATAGCTGCTGTGAATATTCCAGTAAGCATCTTTGGCTGAACATACAGGGGTGTACCCGACCTTTTTTGTGATTCTGAAGCCAATCTTGGGAACCGTAGCATCTCACCCATCATCGTTTTGGCATCTCTGCAAGAGGATGGAACCACAGTAACAGGTGACTGACAGTTTAGGGGATAAATATCTAAAAATTAATAATAAAATCAAAGAATTCCTTAATACAATCAAATATCCAGTCAAGGTTTGACTCTCCAGTTGTAAGATGACTATTAAGGCCTTGGAGCAAATCATTTACAGGAGTGAGTACCCCGAAGTGCCTAGTGAGGAGGGACTTTTATCGATCCCAGCTTTGCTTGTAGGTGAGCTTTCTGCCGAGTGAGGGGTGTGGCCTGGGACCCGCAGCCGCCACGAGAGGCTGGAGTGCAGATCCCTCCCCTTATCTTCGAGCTCACTCTCCCCCCACTCCTCTCTGTGAATTGGTTCAGCCAAGGCCATGACTCTCCAAGACTCAAACGGGAGGAAGAAGGCACTTCTCTCCCCGACCTGCTGTGTGACAGTCGCCAGGCTAGAAGACAGCCATGGAAACAGCTCAGAGAAAATACTTCCTTCCGTAGCCTTCATTTTTCAAACATTGATTTTTACATTTGTTTGTTTGTTTATTTTTTCCAAAGCCTTGGTGATGTCTCAAGACTCATTATGCCTTTAATTTTTTTTTTTTAAATTTTTCTTGAATATTTATTTTTGAGAGAGAGAGACAGAGCATGAGCAGGGGAAGGGCAGAGAGAGAGAGGGAGACCCAGAATCTGAAGCAGGCTCCAGGCTCCGAGCTGTCAGCACAGAGCCCATCGCGGGGCCTGAATTCACGAGCCGTGAGATCATGACCTGAGCCATGTCAGACGCTCAACCGACTGAGCCACCCAGGCGCCCCGACTTTTACTTTTTAAAAAATCTTTTAATGATAGGGACGCCTGGGTGGCTCAGGCGGTTGAGCGTCCAACCCTCGGTTTCGGCTCAGGTCGTGATTGCAGGGTTGCGGGATTGAGCCCCGTGTCGGGCTCCATGCTGAGTGTGGAGCATGCTTAAAGTTCTCTCTCTCTCTCTCTCTCTCTCTCTCTCCCCCCCCGACCTTCTTCCCCACTTGCACACTCTCTCTCTAAGATCAGAATCAAAATAAAATACAATAAAACGCCACAGCTTGTGATTATGGAATTTTCCCGACATGCGCAGAGGTAGAGGGAAGAAGGTCATGAGCCCCCATGTCGCCATTAGCTGGGTTCAGCGGTCGTCCTGTAGCATTCATGAAGAAACGAATTTGTGTTTCAAGGTTACTGTTGTATTGTCATCCTTCTTCATTCTCCGTTGAAATGATAGAAAGGTAACAAGTGGACGTGTTGGTGGGGGGTCGGTCCCAGGGAGTCAGCGTGCTTCCAGATCAATCAGTTGATACTTGCTAAAGTGGGGTGATAGGTCCAGAGGGATTCATACAGTATTAAAAAAATTGAGGGCGCCTGGGTGGCTCAGTCGGTTGAGCGTCTGACTTCAGCTCAGGTCATGGTTTCACGGCTCGTGGGTTCAAGCCCCACGTCGGGTTCTGTGCTGACAGCTCGGAGCCCGGAGCCTGCATCGGATTCTGTGTCTCCCTCTCTCTCTGCCCCTCCCCTGCTCATGTTCTGTCTCTCTCTCTTTCAAAAATAAATAGTTTAAAGAATCTAAAAAAATACTTAAAAAAATTAATGGTGGTAAGATACCCATAACATGAAATTTACTATCTGAACCATTTTAAAAATTTTATTTATTTTGAGAGAGAGAGAGAGAGAGAGAGAGAGAGAGAGCATGAGTGAGAGAGCATGGGGGACGGGGAGAGAGAGGGAGACAGAGAGAGAATCCCAAGCGGGCTCCACCCTTTCAGGACAGAGCCCTACTTGGGGCTCAAACTCATGAACATCATGACCTGAGCCCAAATCAGGAGTCGGAGGCTTAACCGACTGAGCCACCCGGGTGTCCCTACCATCTGACGTTTTGGAGTGGCCATCTCAGCACTCTTAGGCATGTTGACATTGTTGTATCACCAACCTCCAGAATTCTTTTCATCTTGCAACTCTACACCCATCGAACACCAGCTCCCTGTTTGTCTTCTTGTGAGTGGCTTGTTTCATTCAGCATAATGCTCACTGTAACATTTTATCTACTTTTGTATAGACGTGCAATTTTTCATACTAAGAGGTTGTGAAACCAAAAGCCTAGCCGGGAAGCTGGGAAAGTTGTCATCAGTTGGCCAGAAATTTTGGGAATATGTAAGGGGGGAAGGATCCTCACAGCAGTGCTGAAGATCCCAAAATTCCACACAGGCAAAAGAGCGCTCTCTCTCTCTCTCTCTCTCTCTCTCTCTCTCTCTCTCAAAGGTGAGTTTTCTGGAGAATTCTGGAAGAGTCCCAAGACCAGAGGCAGCAAGGGCTGGAGGAGGGAGGGTGGGCTGTGGGGGTGTTGGTGAGGTTTCAAGTTCAGGACTGTACCCTTGACCCCAGCTCTCAGAAAGCTAGCTCCTGGTACTTGCTTCCAGGCCAAAGCCATGAGAACAACTCTCCGGTGTGGGAGGCTGTCATCCGGAAAGAGGAAAGGGCGTCGCGAGAAGGGCATGACCCCATAGCCGTGGCCATCAGGGAAGGGAGCCCCCACGCTTGGAGAACAAGCTCGCAAACGTCAACGGAGAAAGGCCATCCAAGGCCTTCGTCACCACAACAGTCATGAGCATTCAGGCTTCCACAACCGGAACTGGCTTTCACGGTCGTGAGAGAAGACATTTTTCACTGGAGTTTAGGAAACGCACACCAGCCCCCACTGTAGACCAGCCTGGACCTTCATCTCTGACGGGAACAGAGAGGAAAGAATTATCAAACATATTCGAGGAAAACTAACATTGTGACAGAGAGGCACCAAACTAAACAAACGAGAGAACTAATCCCCACAGAATTCTCCCAGGGTATAGACAGATATTTAAATGAAGTAGGAGTGTTATCCATAAATCAAGAGCTGACTGCCGTCAAAAGAACATGTCAGAGTTCTCGGGATGAAATCAGACCCTTGGATGGAGTGGCCGACCACCGTGGCTGAAGATTGCGTTGACGACTGGGCTCGAGGAGTCTCTCAGGAAGTGCAAAAAGACAAGATGTATTTCCTTTTATTATTTTTTAAAGATTTATTTATTTTCGAGAGGCAGAGTGAGTCAGAGCACGAGCGGGGGAGGGGCAGAGAGAGAGGGAGACACAGGACCCGACGCAGGCTCCAGGTTCCGAGCCGTCCGCACACAGCCCGATGCGGGGTTCGAACTCACGGACCGCGAGATCGTGACCTGAGCCGAAGTCGGACGCTTAACCGACTGAGCCACCCAGGCGCCATATATATATATGTATAGATATATATTTTTTTAAAGCACAAGAGAAAAATTAAGAGACATGGATCTGGAGCTGAAATTCAAATATCGATCTAATAGGAGTTTTCAGAAGCAAAGAACAGACAGCCCGTAGGAGAGGAAATTATCAAAGTAATACTAGAACAAGCAGTTTCCCGGAGCTGGAGGGAAACTTCAAGCCTCAGATTTAGAGGGCAGACCGAGTGCCAAACAGGAAGACTTCTAAAAGACTCATCTCTAAGGGCATCACCATTTTGGATTCCAAAGGTAATTAAAAAGAAAAAAAGTCCAAACCTTCCAGAAAGATAAAAAAATAGAAATCTGATGCTGACCATGTCCGCGGGGAAGCCGGAAGACAAGGGTGCGATGTCTTCAAAAATCTGAGGGAAGATGACTTTGAGATCTGAATTCTGTAAGTGTATCAGGCGGGGTCCAACCGCGAAGAGAGATCCCGGCGGCCGGATGCCATGGGAGCCAGGAGCAGGGAGGTTTTCTCTTTCTCTTGCCTTCGACCTCCTACCGCGGCCTCCCTCCGATGGGCAGAACCTGCCAGAAAGGCACCTGGGAAACGTCTGCAGTCTCCCAGCCCCAGCGGTTCAGAGCACGCTTTGACAGGGGGGTGAAGGGCTGAGACAACAAATAAATACCACACGCTGGTCGGTGCGAGCTCAACCGTGAGGGTAGATTAAAGATGTTATTGGATGTGAAAGGGACTTGGGAAGTTTTCCGCTTTCTGAGGGGATCATTTTGCGGTGCTCTCCGTTCGAGAAGAGAGTGAGCGGGCGGACAGACGAGGGAGGCAGAGAATGGGCGAACGTGGCCAAGACAGAGACGGACGTCCCGCACGTGTTGCGCGACCGGTGAGGGAGCCGGTGTCGTGGCGCTGCCTGTTTGCCTCCTCATGGGGCAGCTTGGCGGGCAGGGGAGGGAGGAAGCGGGGGAGGGAAGGTCTAGGATGATGGTATCTGAGTGTGGTTTCATCAGGCATTGAGATGGGGCTGAGAGAGAGAGAGAGAGAGAGAGAGAAATAGACACACACACACACACACACACACACACAGCGGATTCCCAAGGGACCATTTTGGCCCTAACCCCAGAACCCTTCCACATGCCTTTTTAGCGAGGGACGATGGGCCCAGGGGTGTTTAAGGGAGCCCTCTGCTGCGAGCAGCCCCACTGTGGCCTTCTAGGCCCTTGTTCTGGCCTCTCTTTGGTCCCACCGCCCAGCCACCGTTCCGGGGCCTGCCCCGTGTTCGTCCCCCATCACGACCCGGGGCCGACCAGATCCAGATCATTTGCTATTTCATGTGTGCTTTCCTACGAGGTAATGGGTTAACCGGAGGAACGAAGCACCAGCTTTAGGCTGTCAGGCTATTGGTGGCCAGTGGAAGGGAGCCAGGGCTATGTCCGGACTCGTCACATCGTGGCAGAGGGGCCACAGCTTTTACACACGCGTCTCCAGGGAGGAGGGTCAGGTGAAGACCAGAGAGAAATGGAGGTGGGAGAAGAGACGGCCCGAGCAGGTTGGGCAGGGCACAGGCCCTTTATTTATTTATTTATTTATTTATTTATTTTTTAAAAGTTTTTAATGTTTTATTTATTTTTTGACGGAGAGAGAGACAGAACACGAGCGGGGGAGGGGCAGAGAGAGAGGGAGACCCAGAACCCGAAGCAGGCTCCAGGCTCCGAGCTGTCAGCACAGAGCCCGACGCGGGGCTCGAACCCACGAGCCGTGACGTCATGACCTGAGGCGGAGTCGGACGCTCGACCGACTGAGCCACCCAGGCGCCCCTCTAATGACCTCATTTTAACTTAATTGCTTCTTTTGGACCCTAGCTCCAAA
Source organism: Lynx canadensis (assembly GCF_007474595.2). Classification (NCBI taxonomy): domain Eukaryota; kingdom Metazoa; phylum Chordata; class Mammalia; order Carnivora; family Felidae; genus Lynx; species Lynx canadensis. The sequence goes on along the minus strand of NC_044321.2, from coordinate 34,562,872 downwards.
TACAGTCCCATTCTGAGGTACTAGGGGTAGGACTTCAGCATATGAATTGTAGGGAGGTACGGTGAAGCCTGTAACACCACCAGAACTCCAATGTTATGCATGACGGAAGTGTACCCAGCTAAAAACATAGACTTCCCAGCCTCCCTTGCAGCTACTGGTCAACAAGATGCAAGCTGGCATTCTTGGGTGGGATTTCCGGAAAGCCCCTTGGAAGGGAGGCCGAATCAGCTTGGGGAGCCCCCCCTCCCCCTTTACCTTTCCTCTTTATCCCTCCTGCGATTCTGATGCGATGGCTGGGGTTCCGGTGGCCGCCTTAAGAGCAGGGGGTTGATGGTCACCCCCTTGAGAAGAAGGGGGAAGGGGCTGCGTCCTCGGTGTCCTCGTGGAGTGTCCCTAGCTGCCCTGGACGGCCTGCCTCTGGAGCGATCCTACGGGAGAGAAAAAGAGATCCCTCTCTCGTTTAAGCTACCCGTTTTCAGGCCTGCGTTACCGCAGTTGAACATAATATCTAATTGTCAGCGCAATCAGAAGTACTTTGATTTTCCGGTGCTAGAAACGTGTTGCCTGTAGCCTGACAGGGCAGCCTGTAGGGCCGTAGGCCCGGCAGGAGGAGGACCAGGCCGGGCAAACGGGCTCTGGCACCTGACGGAAAAGAAGCAGGGAGAGACGCTCCGCGCTGATGACTCTGTGGCTGAGACATTGGCAGGCGGCGTTAGCCCCTCGGAGGATCTCGAAACAGACGGTGTTTGAAGTGGGGTGGGGATGCCATCCTGCGTCTTCTAAGAAGCACCTGAGGATAAGAGCTCTGGAAGCTGAGGTGTCTGTAAAAGTGACATGCCGAGAATCGCTAACTGGCTGTGAAGGCTCCTCGGGTCCTTTATGTTCCCTCTGCGTGCAGCGGCAGGCCCCTCCGCTTAGGCAGACGTTGTCCTACCCTCGAGGGGTCAGCGTGAGTGGCGTTTGTCTGGTGGGGTGTCACCCGTGGGGAGGGAGGGCTGTCACGGCACAGAGCGTGTGGGCAAGGCTTTGCAGCGGCATCCTCTCCCCGGGCACGCACTCAACATACCAAATGAACCTGAAGCCGGGATTCGTACATGACAGCAGGGAGATAAGCAGGAAAGAAAAGGCGCGCGAGGGGGATGATGAATATTCTATTTGTGACATTTTTCCTGTATTCAGTCAAATAGAAGAAAGTGTTCAAATAACGAGCAGTCACTTTGGTGGCTAGTGTGGCAGTTCCTGGGTAACGCGGCGCTTAAGCCGCCTCCTTCTGAGGAGGGGTGGCCGTTTGGGGGGTGCTGGGGGCAGAGGAGGGGGGCGTGGGAGCGGGCCTAGGGGAGGGGCTCCGGGAGAAGCTTCCACACCCACGTCTGCCCCTGACTTTGGCCGGAGAGGCTCCTGAGCCTGTCTTGCTCTGCTCTTCCTCCCGAGAAAGGAACGGAGGGGACGGTGTCCCGCGCGCGGCGGAGAGGAGCCTCCTAGTCCGGGTCCATCCTTGCCTTTTCTACGCTGCTCCGTCTCACGGGGAGCTGGACGTCCCCGCTCCCTTGTGCTCTGGCTTCCTGGTAGGTTTGGCCAATGGGGAAAAACTGACGGAAGTCCCAGGGCAGGAAGAGGGAAGAAGTCGGGGTATTTCTTCCCTGTTCTCTGTGTTGGACGGCATCCCTTCCACGGCTCTTCCATCTCTCCCACGGCCTCAGTTTCCTCCGATACAGTGTGTCTCCTTTTGTCCTTTCAGGCTGGAGGTGTGGTTGCGGGGTCGGGCGGGCCCCCTCGCACCTCTATCATTGCCATGAGGAGCACTTTCCCCTGGTGGCTGCTGGCCCTCCACTTGGATTCTTTTTTCTTAATGTTCCTTTATTTTTTTTTGAGAGACAGGGAGAGAAAGACTGTGCATGAGAGCAGGGGAAGGGGCAGAGAGAGAGAGAGAGAGAGGATCCCAAAGCAGGCACCCCGCGGTCAGCACGGAGCCCGACGTGGGGCTTGACCCCACGAACCGTGAGATCATGACCCGAGCCCAAATCAGGAGTCAGACGCGTAACCGACTGAGCCACCCGGGTGCCCCTGGCCCTGCACGTGTGACCCCGCGTCAGACTTGACCCCAATCTGCAGTGAGGAGACGTGGCCAGGTAGATGGCAGCCGGAAGCAAAGCTGCCCCGTGGAGCCCAACTGAAATGAGTAATGTTTTAAGCTACCAAATTTGAGGCAGCTCGTTACGCAGCCAAAGCTGACTCATACACCACCCATTCCGAGCTTCCTCTATAACAAACATTTACTATATCTTCAGGCAAGCTGAAGCTTGAGAGAATCATTCAGGGTAGTGACAGTTCAAGGAAAGGAAACACAAGATACTTTCGGGAGGGGCTATTATGTGCCAGGCCCTGAGCAAGATGCTCTGCATATGCGACCTTCCGAATGCTCGGAAAACCTCATGAGCTATGTACTGTTTTTGCCTTTTTACAGATGAGGAGGAGGAGGTCGAACAGCATTCATACCGATCACCCTGAAGGTCGTAAGCTCTCCTCTCTGGGGGCCACTCGGGTGCCCATTTGCCCTCCTGTCCAGGCCTGCGGTCCCACGCGTTCTCCGTGGCTACGCCCCAAGAACCAGGGAGCACCTCCTAGCCCTCACCATCTGTGGGTGGGTTATCCTCACCGAACTTGGCTCCATGAAAGTCTCCCAGAGAGCTGCCAGATTGAAACTGCTTCCCGGGGACTCAGACATTTCTGGGAAGCTCTGGGTGAGTTTATTTCACCAGGATACGCTCATCTGTTTTAGGACAGTTCCTACAAGGATGAGATTAGGTCCACTGAGGGCTAATTGCGTCCAGTGATGTCTGTAGGACACGAAGCTCATAGCTTTGTTTGAAGCTTCACATGGATTGCTAACTTAAATGAAAACCCACTTTGAGGCGGGCACCACGCCAGGAGCTCGGAATACAGATGCGTAAGTTACAATCGGACTGAAATTTGAATTTTAGTAGTATCATTTTTTCTTTCCGTAGGGCTACCTAAAACGTCCTTATGGTTTTTAGCTCCCTCTGAAGAACTAAAAGGGAGTGGCATTTGGGGGCCACCCATGTCTCTTTTGGGAATGATGACAAAAGAAAGGGTCTCAGGCAGACAAAAGATGGGCATTTTCTCTCTCTCAGCTCCCGAGCACGGTCCAAGAGTAATCAATAAGGGTTGGTTGGATGCCTTTCCTGAAAGTTCTGCTTAGCATGTAAGAAAACTAGTTTATGTGCTCTCTCTGTTGTTTTTCAAATGGATGACAAGGGAAGTTCTGTGATGGGCAAGTCTATCCGTATTCCAGTTAACTCTCCAGGGCTATCACTGAGCTCTGCAATTCAGGGTTGGGACGGCTATAGGAATCTTCTGGCTCGGAAAACAACAGCCCGTTGCCACTATGGAGTCCATCCCGCGATGCTGTGTCCTGTGTCCTGCGGTACACCGAAAGCCTGCTCTGAATCATGGCGGGGGGGGCGGTTTGGAAAAGTACACATGCCCTGGCCACACCCCAGATTTACTGAATTCAAATCTGGAGTCAGAAGAGTTGCATTAAAAAAATGTTTCTTTATTTTGAGAGGGGGGGAGGGGAAGAGAGAGAGGTGGTGGGGGAGGGGAGAGAGAATTCCAAGCAGGCTCTGAGCTGTCAGCGCAGAACCCGACTCGGGGCTCGAACCCCCGAACCGTGAGATCACGACCTGAGCTGAAATCAAGAGTCGGACGCTTAACCGACTGAGCTCCCCAGGCACCCCAGAAGAACTACACTTTTATTTATTTATTTATTTATTTATTTATTTTTTTCAACGTTTATTTATTTTTGGGACAGAGAGAGACAGAGCATGAACGGGCGAGGGGCAGAGAGAGAGGGAGACACAGAATCGGAAACAGGCTCCAGGCTCTGAGCCATCAGCCCAGAGCCCGACGCGGGGCTCGAACTCCCGGACCGCGAGATCGTGACCTGGCTGAAGTCGGACGCTTAACCGACTGCGCCACCCAGGCGCCCCGAGAACTACACTTTTAGTATGTCCCCAATTCTCACCCCCCTCCCCCCACCTTAATATTTGCTACTTGGCATTTCAATTCCTGGATGGAAAACCTCTAGAGTTTTCTCCCTACAAATCTCAAAACACGGGTTATAAAAGGAGGAGGATACAGTGGTGGCTATTTCTTCTGCTGAACGAACCGTCACAAAGGTTGGTGGCATTAAACGACAGCTTATTGTCGCTCATGGGTCTGTGGGTCGACAGAGCTCAGCTGGGTGGTTTTGTCTGCGTGGAGTCTCTCACGCCGCTGCGCTTAGAAGGGCAGCTGGGGCTGGAATCTTCCGAAGGCTCGCGTGGGCCGGACCTGCAAGGGGGCTTCTTCACTCCTGTGTCTAGCACCCCAGTGTTCCTGCACATGGCCTCTCTCCCTCTAACAGAATCGCCTGGGCTTCCTTCACTGTAGGCTCAGGGCTCCAAGAGGCCTATGTTTCCCATTCCTCCTACGTCCCCATTTTCAGTGTAAGTGGTTGGTTAATAATAGAGGGATGTAACACGAGATCGAATACGATGGGGTCCTTTGGTCGTCTGTGTTTCCTCCCAACACCATGGCTTGCTTCTTGCATTTGGAGCAAGTACCGTTTCAAATGGACAGCATAGCCTCTTAGGGCACAGCTCCCTTACTTAGTTGTAGGCAACACATACCTACTTTGCATTTGCTTTGGGTCTTGCTGAATTCCATGCAATGCAGGCTCATCAGAATTGTGTGCTCATGGGGCATCGCGAATACCGACGCTAACGGGGCGACAAGAAATAGCGGACACACATATTGTATGTATCTCTTCTACTCATGCACAAGCTCCTTCGTCCCATCAGACTTCAGTCGCACAGCTCAGGTTCAAACATAACATTACCAAGAATCTCGAGGTGGTGACAGCAGAGCCTTAAGCCAAACAACGAGGCCATTCTGATCACGGGGCCCTGTACACCTGCCTAGACCGCACGCCCATGAAGTTGGCCCTGGGCGTATACCTACACAGCGGTAGGCTGGGAAATGTTTAACCACTGCGCATCTAAAAAAAAAAAAAAAAAAAAAAGACAAAAGACAAAAAAAAAGAAAAGCCCTGATTGGTAGCATTTGCCGCCACGGCGGATTTCAAGCGATCAACATGATGTCACTGAATGCGGAACTGGAAGGACATGTGAACCGTTGGCTCTGGAATGTTGGTATGAGCTGGCTCCAGAACACGGCGGCTCCAGAACAGAGGGAAAGGAATTAATGGTGGCTATCTTTGGAGACAAGCTAGTACTATCCAATAACCCTAAAAAAAGAGACAGACAGAGAGTTATATGTACGGTGTGTGTGTGTGTGTGTGTGTGTGTGTGTAATAAAAAGCCCTGAAAGGGTATATACTGAAATGTTAACAGTGATTATTTCTTGGTCATAGGATTAGAGGTGATAATAATACAATAATTATTTTTGCTTATCTGTAGTATCCACATTTTCCAAAATAGATACGCATTACCTCCGTAATACAAAATGATAAAAAGCATCCACAAAATGTCTCGAAAAAGTTAGTACGATCTTTAAAGCATAGGTTTTGGTAGCGCAAGTCTGTAATAGTTGCTACATGCCATGAATAATTTACAAATTAAATTGATTTTAAAGCACAGCTAAAATAAATTTGATAAGATGGGGCACAGTTATGTTCTTTCTTATCATTCACATTTGTACATTTTATAGTCAATGAAGAGTGACAGCCACTATTTAGAATTCCAGCAAAGAACAACCATAACTGTTTGTCACCTGCTCAGCGTCTAAACAATGGCCCAGCTGCTCACCTGCCCAGCCCGGACAGGAGCAAGGGGAACCAGAGTCCACACTAAATAACCGAGTTTATGACCGCCAAGGCAGAAAGGAGGAGAGGACGGTCCCTTTGGAGAACCGGGGAGAACAGTAAGGAGGGTTGAAATATGTCCGTGAGCCCTAAGGGGAGGGGAGAACGAAGGGAGGGGGTGTCACCGTGTATCAAAATCTTGCCCGGAGGCCATGAAATAGAGTTTCATAAAGATGAGGAGACAGGGAAACATTTCAGGCCAGGAGCCGGTGAACGAATAACAGAGCGAGAGTCTGAGAGGGAAAGGACCCAAATGACGAATCCCAGAGAGACCCCTGGGAGTAACTAGGCCTGTAATGAGCCTGCGTCCGGCGTCCAAGCGAACGCTGAATGACCACAGAACGGGGCCAAGAGATCCCTAATTATCCTGGGGGTGGGTGAGGAATTGCAACATTCTAATAACATGAGCTGGGTCAACGAGGAAACTTGCTGGATGCCACTAGGTCCCTTTCGCCAAAGCAAAGGCCCCCGGAGGAAGCCCCTTGGCCGGGGGGAGGGGCTGACCTCTGGTTTGGTAGAAGGGACGAGAATTCAGGGTCTGGCTCATCTACGTTGCTGTGTTCGCTGAAACGCCAGGGACTCGGCCGGCTACTCCAGCACTGTGGTGTGCACGAATCCCCCCGGGAGCTGGTTACCACGCAGATTCGGATTCAGCAGGGCTGCCCACGCTGCCGGTGTGGGGGCCACAGTAGCTGGGTCGCGATGGCCAGATAGGACGGTTTCCCGTTCCAGGGTCGGGTTCCAATGAGCCTGGGCCTGGCGGGCGCTGCTGGCTTTTGCAGTGGGCCCGGCCTGAGGTCGGGAGGAAGGAGCCAGGGCAATCTCCCTACATCCCTACTTCCTGTTTGGGTGTTCGGTTTCTCTCCCGCCCGCTCTCGCCTTCGCCTCTCCCCGTCTTTCCTTCTGTGCGCGCCTTCCTCTTTGCAGCAGCCTTGTCATTATTGCAGATTTATTTTTAGAGTCAAGGCCACAGAGTTGCAGATTCGGCAAGGCCTAAAACAAATCGACAAACGGAAAGTGTTTGTCTCTGAAGCGGTGTGAATGAGGGCCTTGCTAGCCGGGTCTGTCAAGAAGCTCTTATCTCGCCTTGTTTTCCCCAGTCGCCCACGTGGGCTGCCTCTTTCTGCCCCCGCCCCCCTCCCAGATCGGGAGGGAGGTTGAAACGCAAGAAGCAACTGAAATCTCATCATCTTCTCTCCCCCCACCCCCGCCCAACCCCCACCCAGTGCGATGTTGCCAAGCCCCGCTTTGAGCTGACCTCCACGGCAGAGGCGGCAGGGTTCCGGAAGAGGGGCAAATAGAAATAAGCTAAAGTTGGCCCATGTCTGGGCCCCCAACCCTGAGTCAAGGGATCAGGGTCAAAAAGTAACGCTCGTAAAATTCAGTGAGTACAAGCTAGCGAGGCTGGAGGTAGGGGTTGTGGTGATGGGGTTTGTGAGAATTTTCTTTCCTTTGCTTTGGGTTTCTAACTGGGGACCCGATGATAGAGCCTTTCCAAGCCCAACCGTTGGGAAGTGTGAGGCGAATAAGACAGAGCAGCAGCTCGGCCGACTCTGGTTCATCTCCCAAGGTCCCTTCTTTGGGGTTCTGGGGCCAGGTCCCCCCCCAGCTCCACTGCTGTGCTTACCTTAGGTGGCAATTACTTTGTCCCTGTTGGGTTCTTCAAAATCTGGGAGACCCCAGGGACCAGGTCAAGACCACCTTTGCATCCCCAGGGCATCCCGCGTGGCAGGCAATGTGCCGTGTGCATCCCGACAGATGGAAGGAGACTACGAAGCTAGCATTTACGGAATGCTTCCGGGTACTGAGTACCACGCTCAATGTTTATATGTAAATTTCATTAGCTTCCTTAACGCTCACAACGCTCTCAGGTAAGTAGTACATCCATTCTACAGAGCAGGAAACAGAGGACCGGGTGGCATCAGAGTGGGTTCCTTCTAATATATGGACTTCCAGTCGTGTGTGCTTTGGACTGTGAGTACAGCGGGACGCTAAACAACATTAGGGCATCGCTCACCTAGAGAGTGTGTAGAAAGTGCCCGTTCCAGAAAGATCTGGAGCTGGGGGCAGGTCGAACAAGTCGTACTGGTGATTCCAAAGTGGCGGGTCCTGGACCCCACTTTGAAGAGCTTGGCTCTGACCTCTGATTCCTGGTGCCATAGGGACTGCTAGTGCCCCACCGGTAGCTTCCCAGGTCTTTCGGCTTGAGAGCATTCCGGGATTGGCCACCTGCAGTTGGGGAACTTGATCCCTTCAACCGATGACCATCAAAGAGTTAATGGATGGGGGTGCCTGGGTGGCTCAGTAGGTTAGGCTTCTGACTCTTGGTTTCGGCTCAGGTCATGATCCCACGTTTCATGAGTTTGAGCCCTGCGTCGGGCTCTGTGCTGACAGTGAGCCTGCTTGAGATTCTCTCTCTCTCTCTCTCTCTCTCTCTCTCTCTCTCTCTCTGCCCCTCCCCCACTCGCACACTCTCTGTCTCTCTCAAAAGAAATAAATAAACTTAAAAAAAGTTAAGGGATGAATCCTGAGCTTCCTCTTGCCCATTGGTGGGCTGATTCAGAGGTGTGCCCCCTACCGTCTATTAGAAGTACCCACCAGGATTGAGCCCCGGTTGCCCAGTGTGGAAACCAGCTCATGAATCCCGCCTTCATTACCTTCCCTCTTCTCTCCATCTCAGTTCCTCATTTCCCTGCTGATGCTTCCTGGGCTCACCTCCGCAGTACAACACTGACCCCCAAGTCCTTGTGTCAGGCTTTCCTTTTGGGGGAACTCGAATTAGGATAGCTGGTCTGCACGATAAGCAGGAGGTCCTCATCTGACAGCACCTCTCTCGCAAGCGATGGCGCAAACCGGTTGTCCAAACGTCCTGTAGGCAGAAGGTGGGGGACACTAGCAGGGGAAAGGGACAGAAAGAGCAGTTGGGAGAGCCACAGGCCAACGTGGCCCCTCCATAGTCCTGCAAGATGGCAGCACCATCACATCCCGTGCAGGGACCACAGCGGTCCTTGGGAACACGGGCACAAAGCAGAGAAGGTAGTCCGCAGAGAGAATTGAACGCAGGGTCAGCTCCGTGGGAGCGGGACACGACTGGGTGCTCACTGCAGTCAAGTCGGGTCTGGCGTCCAGCAGGTACTAAGTGCTTGTTGAATGACTGAACGAATCACAGAAAAAGGGTGAAAACCATGGGGTCCCATAGAATGGGAAGCTGTTGATGGGTCTCCACTGCCTCATTCAGTGGAGCTGAATCCTTGGTCCAATGCCAAGTTTCTGTCATCCTCATCCAACATTTCCCCCACCCGGCTGAAGCTGGTTTGTCCCATGCAACCGAAAGAACTTTCACGGAGATAATAGTATAACGTTAATGACCGTGGCAAGGACAGTACCCTGTTCCTACGGAATCCATTGCCTTGTCTTCTTGAGTCCAAGCTTCCTTGGCACCATGTGGCAGAGTTCTAGCCCATGGAAATTGGGTGGAAGTGATGTACCCCAACCATAAAAATCTCCCATTCAGGATCCTTCATTTTCATTTCCTAGCCTGCTTGGACCTTGGAAGCCACATATTGAAGCTGGTTGTACTATTTCCCACCAGGTGGAGGACACTTGGGCCCTGAGTCACCCTGTGGAAGACTGACCCCCCAAACACCTGATTGGCATGTGCCCTGAGTGAGAAAGAAGCCTTTAAACAAAAATTTTTTTAACGCTTATTTATTTTTGAGAGACAGGTCACGAGCGGGGGAGGGGCAGGGAGAGAGGGAGACACAGAATCGGAAGCAGGCTCCAGGCTCCTCGCCGCCGTCAGCACAGGGCCCGACGCGAGACTTGAACCCACGGACCGCGAGATCACGACCCGAGCCGGAGTCAGATGCCTAACCGACCGAGCCCCCCAGGTGCTCACAGAGAAACCTTTCATACGTTTCGTCGAGCCGTTGGGATTTGTGGGATGTTTGTTACAGCTGCTTGCCTGTTCTTGACTAACTGAAGCGCCTTCTATCCTCGGAAGAAGGAGCAGCCTCTGAACCGAAAGCTTCCCGGACGCGTTTTCTCCGATGCCGATGGAAAATGGGAGGCTGTCGCTCTCACCCCACACTTCTAGAATTCCTCGAGGGGTCTTTGAAGGTGAAAACAAACAAGCATTCGGCACAGACCCTCCAGCTGCGTCAGTTACGGAGAGGCCGCTGTGAACAGGGAGCAGCGGCGGTGGCCCCGATTCCGCAACTCCCCCCCCCCCCCCCCCCCGCCTCCAACTTAATCAAACAGTGATTTTGAATAGAAACAGGTTTGCGGTTTTATTTTTCACTGGCCTAAGACAGATGGTTACGATGCCAAAATCTTACATTATTTATGAGGCTGTGCAACGGTGGGGAAAGGACTGGCTTGCCGGTTCCAGGTCTGTGCCACGCGGGCGGGCCATGCTGCCTTTCGCAGCCCGTGTCCTGCTTTGTAAAGTGAAGGGAGGGACGGTGTGAGCAACAGACAGTTTTCTGACGTGCTTTTCTGGGCTAATAGCCTAGAATTTAGCATCTGCATGTCTGGAGGAAGGGGGAGAGATGCATTTTGGAGATGAAACGGAAACGGTGCTGCGGCTTGCGATCCGTGATTGAAATCTCCAGCTTGTCTGTCTCCCCCGCCCCGAGACCGAGCAAACAGGCATCGAGACGCGGCAGCGTGAGAGCCCTGAAGCCTGTCCTTCAGGCTCCTGGGGGACAGCACGGTGGAAGGGAAGGGCTGCCGCGAGGGAAAGAAAAAGGCCGGAGCCGGGGAGGCCCTGGCACGGGACCAGAGCTGTCACCGTCTGGGCATCTGGGCTCAGCGAGCCCCCGAGGTCAGCTGTCTCCCCAGGGTGGAGAGCAGCCAGTTCACATACTGTCTCAACTGCCAGTCGCCGCCAAGTCACGGCAAAGTATACAAGGTACCAAAGGCGGCCCGTGTCGCCCACATCCGCTTTTCCGACTGAAGCCCAGGCCCCCCGGAGGGGCCCCGGCGCCCGGGACTTGCCGTCTGCACATGCGGGCGGGGGGGGGGGGGACGGTTTACCCTTTTGTTGCGGACCACGCGCCCCTTTGGCGTCTGATGAAGCCGGGGGACCCCTTCTCAGAATAACGTGCTTAAAGGTATACACCGGGATTACAGAGGAAGCAATCCCACTGGGACGCGGCCGCCCAAATATTTTCAAACGACTTTGTGATGCAGTAAATATATGTGCTTCTTTACAAATGCCTTCAGCCACGAGATTTCGGGGCAGATCTAATAACTGCTATCATTTCATCCTAGTGAGGAGTGTAAGCGATCTGTGGCGAGATCTGCAGTGACTCTGATGTGCTGTAAAGATAGCTGTGGTTTCTACTGGTGACAGTCATAGCGACTGCTGACGCTACCCTGGTTTGTTGCCCACGCTCACAATGGAAGGAAGTGCTCGATTTCAGTTAGAGGTTAGTAAAACCGAAGATGTCATTTTTTTTTTTCCCCTCCCATCCAGGGTGGTGGACCCTTGAATCATATGCACAAACCCCTTGGCCTGGCAGGCAGTGGCTGCTAGGGGACAGGGGCACGCTGCGGACACGGACGGGCGGTGGAGAGGTCCTTCCCTCGCCTGTCAGCGGGGCAGGTAGGACTAGACTGGATTGGCCAATCCGAGCAAAGTGCTGTCATGTGTCGTGTAGCGTCCCCTCCCCAGCCCCGTGGTAAGAATGGCTAATTGCTGATGGCTCAGCGCCCCACAGAGCCAAGAGACTTCAGGCAGCCACCGCTAAATGGTCCGAGCTGGCACCCGATCTGCCATTCCAGGGCTGGAAGCTGTCTGAGGTCCGTTTCTGCCCTGACCTGATATGATTACCCCCATGATTCAAACACGGTCCCTGCCCTCAAGGAACTTCGGAACTGATGAGCATCTTAAGGCTCGGTGCCTAGCGAGGGGGCGGTCGGAGGAGGGGGGACATCTCTGCACGGTTCCTCACCAGGCATTCCGTCATTTCACAGTCGGGGCATCGATTTTACTTTTCGACGTGTAATTTCCACCTCCTGGATTCCATTATCACTCGCTCAATATCCGACAACTCGCCATTTCTCTGGCCACCGCTCTGAGACTCATGCATTGCTGAGCATAAGCAGAAGACATTGCCTAAAACGCATTACTACCTGGACGTAATGATTGGGTTTTACACAGCCAAGACCTTGGTGGTTCTGTATATAAGCAATCATTCCGCCTGCTTCCTTTCCAGTCACGTGGACTCCCCAGCAGGAACTGAGAATTAACTCCCTGTGCTCAGGTCCCCGGCCCGGACTACCCCAGCCTCTCCGTCCAAGCTGCTTCTGCCTTCTGTTTCGGGGATGCTGCCGTTAACGGATTCTCTGGAAGACACCCAAATCTGTCCACCCAGAGCTGCTGGAAGCGTTTCTTTATGAACGCAATGAGGACGTACGATGCAGTGGCAGAATCCAGCCATTCTCCAAGTGCGCACCCCAGCCCTACGGCATCAGCGTCACCTGGAAGCTTGTTAGAAAAGTGCGTTCTCGGGGCGCCGGGGTGGCTCAGTCGGTTAGGCGTCTGACTGCGGCTCGGGTCATGATCTCGCGGTTCGTGAGTTCGAGCCCGGCGTCGGGCTCTGTGCTGATCTGCTGCGGAACCTGCTTGGGATTCTCTCTCTCTCTCCCTCTCTCTCTCTGCTCTGTCTCTCTCTCTCGCGCTCAAAATAAATAAATAAACTTAAGAGACAAGAAAAATGAATTCTCTTCGGGACACTGATTTCATTTCTCTTGGATGACTGCGATGGTGATTTCACAATGTGCATCAAAACATTAAGTCGAACGTCTGAAATATACACAACTTTTTATTTGTCAGTGATACCTCAATAAAGACGGGGGCAAAAAAAAAAAGTTAATTGTTGGCCCCGGGTTAGACCCACTAAATCAGAAATCTGGGGCAGGGTGGGCACCTGGGGTTCTCCAGGGGCTTCTGAGGTGCCAAAGACACTGCTTTGGGCGAAGATTTAGAACCTTTGGCTTGAGACCCACTTTGACCACACCTTGGCCTCGGTGTTTCCTTTTTTGGGCCTCAGTCGCCTCTTCTGCAAAATGGAAGCCACAGCACTCAGCTTCCTTGCCTCACAAGAGGAATGACTCTCGGACGGCGAACGTAAGACCCGTTTGCAAAGCCAAGGCGAGGCCGCTGTTATCATTATCAGCTACTCCGTTGCAGGATGTTTGTGGGTGGTTGGGGAGGGTTAGGAATTTTAAGCTGAGGGACTTCAACTCCACCCGGGTTGAAGAAACATGGGGATCACTGTTTTCCACAGCAGAGACTCCCGGGGCTCAGCACCACCCCTTCCCCCAGCTTGTCTGGCTGAGGCCGTGTCACCATCCCCCTGCTGACTGGCTTCCTGGGGAGCTGAGTCCCTCACCTGAAAGTCACAAGCATTTGAATCCCTCTCCCCACCCCCCCAGCCCAACCCCAGGCCTGTCTCCGGGCTCCTCTCGTTAACAGAGTTTCTAATTCCAGGCCACTTAAAATTCCAGGGACTGGGCCACCCGGGGGTGGGGGCCGGGTGGGGGAGAGGACGGGACAGGAGCCCTGACCTAGTGACCGTTTTCACTTGCAGCTGCCGCGGGCTTGGACCTGTGCGAAGCCCTCTCTTTGGGCAGCCCCAGAAAGAATACCTGGGGCCTCCTTCTACTTCACTTACCGTGGGACATTGGCGACCCTGGCCAGATCCAAGCGTTCCTTAGATGAACGTAGGGTACACTTTAATCTTCTCAATAACCCTATTCAACAGAGCTGGGGCAAATTCAGCCGTCTGGCTCCAGACCCCCTGCTCTTTTTTTTTTTTAATATTAATTTTTATTATTTTTGAAAGAGAGAGAGAGAGAGACAGACAGACAGACAGACCGTGAGCAGGGGAGGGGCAGAGAGGGAGGCAAAGAATCCAAAGCAGGCTCCAGGCTCTGAGCTGTCAGCACAGAGCCCGACGTGGGGCTCGAACTCACAAACTTTGAGATCATGACCCGGGCCGAAGTCGGACGCTCAACCGACTGAGCCCCCCAGGCGCCCCCAGAGCCCGTGCTCTTAACTGTGATGCTAAACCATCCCCCCTCCCTGGAAGGACCTTGGGGACAGGAAGAAACAGATGTCCTCTAGCCTGTGTGAGGGATTTTGTGATTTCTCGGGAGCTGGAACATTCTTCTCTGAAGAATCTCATCTTAAAACAATGTTCTGCCCCCGGGGAAGGACGTTTTAAGTTTGGATGTGATAGAAGGAATCAGAAAATAGAAAATAAAGGTTAACTGCACAGATCATCAAAAATGCTTAACGCAAAGACGAAAAAAAACTAAGCCACGCTCCGATCAAATTATAAAGGGAAACCCGATTGAGGACAACACGTATAGTTGATGCAGTTATTTCATGAAAGCTCATTTTATGACTTGATCTTAGTAAATGAGCAAAATCCACAGGTAGCTGAAGAGGGAAATATAAGATATACATTTAATTTCTAGGTTTCTGTTATGCGAACATAATCCAAAAATAGAAAACAATTTTATGTCCAGTTCCCAAAAACATTTAAAGCGTTGTGCCCGCAACAGCCACCGCTGGAGAGGTCAGGATAGCGAGAATCCACGGGTGTGTAGCTCGTGGCAGTTTAAACGGGTGCAGTGATGACTGCTGTCCCCTGTGTCTTGGTGGCCTTCCTCCTGGAATTTATCCAAAAGAAGGGGAAAAGTAGGTAAATGAGCTGCTAGGATATGCCCTTCCTCTTCCTACCGTGGGCTGTCGACGAAGCCAGCCACCGTGGTGGCCTCACGCTCGGGGCTCTTGAAGCCATCCAGTGGCTCCGACATCCGGACTGAGGGGATGGAGGTCGGGGCATTCTCGAATCCCCTCTCCTGTTGAACTCCATCCACTCTTGTGTACTGGCTGAATCCCGGGGTAATTATTGCTGGGAATGACTGACACCTGAAAAAAACACACGGGCCAGGAAGCACATGAAAAGAGGCTCCAACATCGTTAGTCATTAGGGAAATGCAAATCGACACCGCAGTGAGGATGGCTAGGATTTACGAAAAAAAAAAAAAAAAAAAAAAAAAAAAAGGAAAATAACAAGTGTTGGCAAGGATGTGGAGAAATAGAAACCCCGTGGGAACATAACCGGTGTAGCTGCTGCGGACGAGAGGCAGGGCCTCAAAAAGTTAAACACAGACTTGCTGCGGGATTAGCAATTTCATGCGGAAGCGTGTACCCGAGGGAATCGAAAACGTACGTCCACCCAAAAAACGTGGGCACGCATGTTCATGGAGAGCCCGCCCCGAATCGAAACGGCCCAAATGTTCATCAGCTGGTGAAGGGGTCCACGAAACGAGGTCTAGCCACGCGGTGTTAGCATCCCGCCACAGAAAGGAATAAAAGACTCAGCTGCTACATCCTGGATGGACCTTGAAGACGCGATGCTGAGTGATAGAAGCCAGGGACACAAGGCCACCTCTTGTGTGATTCCATTTGTATGAGGTGTCCGCAGTCGGCACGTCTACAGGAACCGGAAGGAGATCGGGAGTTGTCGGGGGCTGGGGAGGGGAGAAGGGAGAGTGGCTGCTTCATGGGTACCGGATTTCTTGTCGGGAGATGAAATGTTCTAGCGTTGCAAAGCGGTGAGGCTTGCACAACGTTGTAAAGGCACCGAATGCCGCCGCCGTGTACATGCTGAGATGCTTCGCATGGCGAATTTTACGTGATGTGAATTTTACCTCAAGAAAAGCAAATATGGCTAACTACCCCTGCTATGGATCGGTGGCTATGGTAGGAAGGCCCCCTTATTACTTTTAATGCTTAGACCAAGCCTTTGGGGACTGAGGCAGGTATTAATATCTTAATTTTAAGGGCACCTGTGTGGTTCAGGCGGTTGAGCGTCCGACCGGCACACGTGTGTGCATGTGTGTGTGTTGGCGCGGCTGGTTTTTTGTTTTTTGTTTTAACTTTTTTGATGTGTATTTATTTTTGAGAGAGGGAGAGACAGAGCGCGAATGGGGGAGGGGCAGAGAGAGAGGGAGACACAGAACCCGAAGCGGGCTCCGGGCTCCGAGCTGTCAGCACGGAGCCTGATGCGGGGCTCGAACTCACAGGCCGTGAGATCATGACCTGAGCCGAAGTCAGACGCTTCACCGACTGAGCCACCCAGGCGCCCCCGCCGTGGCTATTTCTACCTCAACCTCTTCCCCCAGCTGCACACCCTGACAGGCTGACTTCATCACAGGCTAGCTGGGGAGCCTTGAACATTCCAGCCTCAGGTGCCAGGTAAGGGGCAACCAGGACAGGGGACCCAGTAAGACAGAACATTCTCCAAGAGCATGAGGGCCCCGCCTGAGGGCTTCACAGAAATGCCTGATTATTAATCTGACCAGGAAAGATTTGGGGGGTGGATTAGTTGTTAGACATTCTTCCCCGACACCTCTGAGGGATTTAACACAAGCCAGATCACAATAGCAGTGGGGGAATTTTCTAACCCAAATCTGACGACTTAAGGGCAAGGGCCTGCTGTAATCTAGAAAATTTACCCTTCTACCCCTTGTCCCAGCCTCCGGGGCAACTTCTTGGTCAGCCCAGGGGGTTGGTGAGGGTGTATGGGTACATGTGGATATCAGGTGTCCCTGCGACCAAGACCACCCAAATGAGGGTGACTTTGAGCTGATTCTTGCCTGGCTTCCTGCTGGACCTCCCAGAATGCTCTAGAACAAAGAGGACAGGTCTGAGGGCTCTCGCTGGAACTCCAGTGTGGCAGATGGCCTCCCTGAGCTGGTCTACGGGCTTGCTGGCTTTCAGTCCCGTGTGCTTGTCTCATACACACAGCTGACTGACCTCCTTCTCAATGTGTGTGTGTGTGTGTGTGTGTGTGTGTGTGTGTGTGTGTGTGAATGAGAGAGAAGCAAATAAAATGCCTCAGGAGGGTGGGTCCCTGTTCCGTGCACTTAGACTGCCAGCCTGGTACCTGCCTTGAGGACTCTGGGCAAAGCCCTGGCCCACCAAGGAGCAGGGCCATCTGGAGAGGGAGGAGGGGAGGGTGTCTCTGAGTCCGTGACCTTGGCCTCTAGGCCTTTGGGTGACTCTCCTGGGCGTCTGGCTGGATTTGGCGAGCTCTGTAGCTGCTGAGTCCGTCGGGGCTGCCCCGGGGCCGTCTCCCGCCTTCTCTGCCACATTCTTTTTCTCAGACAAACAGATTCCTTTGCTCACTGGAACAGCGGAGCGGGAGGACCAGCTGTAAAAACAAACACACGGCAGCTGACTGGAGGGCTGTGGGCTGTTTTCTGGGGTCTGCCTGGGCCTAGAACTCCCGGCCGCAGTGGGTGCCCTGGCTTGAACCCAGGGAGGGGAGGGGGGGCCTGTCCCTTTGCTGCCTGGGTGTGGGCCAGCCCTGCTCCTGGGGTTCTCTTTACAAAGGCGGTCCTCAGAGGCTCTTGGCAGTCTTGCTCTCCAAGCCCCCTGACGGGCTGTGACTGTCTCCAGCCAAACCTGGAGAGAAAATATTTAGAGAAAGGCCTTTCCTAAGCAGAATCGGCTCTTGGAGCCTTGGGAGTGGTCCCGGGCCTCCCTTCGGAGACACCCCGGGCTGCCCTGAGTGGGCAAAGCAGGCCATGGTAGGGTCGTGGACCCTCCCCAAGTCTGGGCCGCGAGGACAGCTTATTACGTCTCCGATTGTATTTCGCAGTGAGCGATGAACCACACGCCTATTGGAAAATCTCCTCAGAGGTAAGGAAACAGACCCAGACAGCGGTGGTGGTCCACGGCCCGTCAGAACATTCTCTCCTCTCCCTCCTTGGTGCGGAACACCCAGGCCGGGCTGTACACGGTGTGAGGTTGTCAACCACACGGTCGGGGCCCCACCCGATCGCTCTCGGCTCTGCAAGCCGCACGCAACTTCCCGCCCCACGCAGCCCTCCCGGAGCCTGGCGTGTGGTGAGTGGGAGCCGTGCCCAGCCCAAAGCCCAAGCATGCCTGCCCAGCCAGGAATCCCTCAGGAGTGTCCGGGCCTCCCGATGCGGAGCAACGCCTTCCAGTGCTAGGTTTGGGGTTGTCTATACGTTTAACTGACCAGCCTTTTCTCGTGCCCCGGCTGTCATGGCGAGACCGCAGCCTGGGTGGCTGAAACAACACACATGTACTTTTCTCGCAGTTCTGGAGGCCGTAAGTCTGGGATCGAGGGGTCAGCAGCGTTGGTTTCTTCTGACGCCTCCTTCTCTCGTTGGCTTGTAGATGGTCGTCCCTTCCTTACCTCCTCACATCTTCTCTCTGTGCATGTCTGTGTCCTAATGTCCTCTTTTATAAGGACACCGGTCAGATTGGATCGGGGCCCACCCCAATGACCTCATTTTCCCTGAATCACCTCTGTAAAGGCCTTATCTCGGATATAGTCACATTCTGAAGTCCTGGGGGGGTTTGGGCTTCAACGTATGATTTTCAGGGGGACACAGTTCAACCCATAACAACCAGACTCCTCCTGGCCCGCCAGAAACGGAGAGGGCCAATGTCCCCTTGCTGAATTCTGCCGTGCTTTCTCGGCAATCTGGGCTATGTCTGTGAGGCCCGGGGCCGCAGGCACGGCCTAGCACGGGGCCAGCACGCCAGAGGCAGGAGGCCTCACGGGCCACCTCATCACAGAGGCACTCCCTCATCTGACAGGGGAGGGGGCAGGCCCAGAGCGAGGAGGGATCTGGTCGGTGTCACCCAGCCCAACTTGGATGGGGGGGGGGACTTGTGTTTCCCAAGGGCCAGGCCCGGGTCCCGTGTCTGCACCCTGCCACCTTGCCCCACCGTGTCTCTTCTTCCCACTCCTGCCTGCAGGCCTGCTTCCCACCCCTCCTAGCTCCCCGCTACCCCTCTCCCCCCCCGCCCCCAGTTGTGGCCTAGCAGATGCTGCTTCCACAGCTTTCCTCGAAGAAGGGAGAGAGTGAGGCCTGCCTTCCTGGAGGGCCAGCCCCCACTTTTGCTGGCGGTTGCCCCAGGTCCGGCCACGCTCTCTCTCGGGATGGGCCTGGGCAAATCTCCTGGTCACGCCCCCCTCCCATCTCCTACCCCCCAGGCACTGCGGGTGACGGGGGCTGGGTTCTTCGAGAAACAGACTCTGAGATGGAGTTTAGCTGCGGGGTGTTTATTAAGGAGGACCGTTGGGGTCCACACCTGAGGAAGGGTGAGGACAGAACTGGGGTGGGCAGAGGGAGGAGCCTCAGCTGGGCCCAAGGGGAGCTCTGTAGCCCAATGGCCCCTCAGAGCGGTCCCCAGATGATACTCCCCATCAGTCATTGGGTGTGGGCTGCCCGGGAGGGTGTGGCCGTGGCCAAGAGCTCTCAGTAGGTGAGTCAGACCTTGCAAAGGGAGCTGGATGGTGCGTCGCAGTGCCTGCCACGAGGGATGATGATGTCACTTGTAAGTGCTTTGAAAGAAACTCTGAGCCAGCTATCTCGCCAGTCCCCGACAGGTGCCTTGCCCCCAGTGGGTGCTGCCTGATAACCTGTGGAATGGTGCCATCATCTGAGACCCGCCCCAGAGACCTTAAGGAGTGTGTCCCTGGGGGCGTCTGGGTGGCTCAGTAGGTTGAGCGTCTGACCCTTATTTCGGCGCAGGTCATGATCTCACGGTTCGTGGGATCGAGCCCCTCACCGGGCTCTGCACTGACAGCATGGAGCCTGCTTGGGATTCTCTCTCTCTCTCTCTCTCTCTCTCTCTCTCTCTCTCAAAATAAATAAATAAACATTAAAAAAAGAAGTGTGCTCCTTTTCCAAGTTGCTAAGAGACTAGCGCTTTGTGGTTTCTTGGGGCTAATGAGAGACACCTTCATTTCTCACGGGGCAAGGATGGATCATTTGGGACAGTATTTACAGGTGGGGTGCCAGTGGCTCTCTGGGTTTCCAGAGCGCTGTTCACCATGGAGGCCATTGCTTAGCTCTGGTCAAAGCAGACTGTGTTTCAACCCACAGGGAGGAAACTGGCTGGGGGTGGGGAGGGGGAAACTGGGCAGAAGTCAGGCATCGTCCGGAGAGAAGAAGATTTCCTATATCCCTTCACTTCTTCCTTTATGTTGAGAGGGAAATCCCAACCAGACAGGAAGAGGGATGGGGAGAGGCTATTCCTTCTGCTTCGGGAGGACGGTGGGAAGGTGGCGGGAAGATGGGGCTGAGGCTGGGGAAGCATTCTGAAGGAGTTCCGCTCACCCGCTCGGGGATCTGGCGGGAGGGGGGATATTTGAGAAGTGAAAGGCATGTCTCGGGCAGCGGCATAGCAGCGTCTGGCTGTGTTGGGGGCTCTGGGAGGACAATGTGGAGCCTGCAGCCTGTACTCGTGCGGCGGGCTCCACATCAGAGAACTCGGAGCGGTGGCACCGTGTGCTGAGCAGAGCCGTCCTTGTTGCTTGGCGGCTGGCGATGGCGCTGGAGCTTCCGTTGGTGGAAGTAACGTAGCTGTGTTGAGGCCAGTGGGCCGAGGCCCAGGGCCAGATGGGGGAATGTCACCGAGTCTTCGAGGGTTCCACGGCACCCATGATTGCTGAGGGCAGACGGAGCTGGCTGGGGTGACGGGTCTCTGACTGCACCCAGGTGGCTGGACCAGTTCTCTGGGCGCACACTTAAGTCAGGGAGGTGGTGGTGGTGGGGGGGACTGTCCGCACCTCAGCAATCACCATTCCAGGGGCGGCCAAGACCAGACACTCCGCGGCAGAGACCTGGAACCTTCCAGGGGGAGGGGCCTGTGCGGCGATCCACTCCTCACTCTGCACGAGGCCCCATAAGCCCTCATCCTTCAGAAGCTATTCAGAAGTGTGGTCTCAGGACCGGCAGCCCCTGCCTTACCCGGAACCTTGGTAAGAAGGCAGAATCTCGCCTCCCCCACCCCCCCACCCCCGGCTGTGCAGGAAGTTAAGTCTCCCCAGGGGATCTGTGTGCACATTAAAGTGTGAGAGGTGGCGGCGTGAGTTCCGTTCTCCTCCCCCATACGCCCCGACGCCACCCTGTAGGAGAGCAGTACAGGGCACGTGGAAATATAAGAGCACCCGGGCACGAACGTGGTGGCTCCGAGGGGGAAGCCACGTAGCCGGTGAGCGACAGAAGTGGGATGAGAACCCACACGCTCTGACCTGGCGTTACAGCGCCAGGCCACAAACTGGCACCTGTCCACGGTGAGCTAAGCACAGAAATTGGGAGCCAGCGTTTAGCCACCTTGACGGCAACTTGACAGGATGTTTATGTCTGTTAGACGATCGAACGATGAAAGTTCGGGCTTGTATTTTGTAGCTCGTGTTTCTTCTTCACTTCCTTTTTCTAGCAACTCATATTTATTGTACTTGACAAAAGTATCCGCCCGTGACGGATTGAAATTAATTAACAAACAAACCAACACAAACAAGCCCGGTCCCACATCCTCAGACAGTTCGAGAATCCCTGCCGGGTGCCGTGCCATTTCCAGCCGAGAGGAGAGAGTCTCTGAACAATCCGGGAAACATCACAGGCTTGCCCCACCCTGGGCAGAACGCATGAGCCCTGAGGCCTGAGGGGCCAGGCTAACTCGGAAGGCGTGGGTCATCGTTGTTTTCTCTTTCCAAGTTTCCCAGAGGCCTCGCTACCATAGGGAGGCGGTGGGTAGGTATTCGCGGGGGCCGGGGGGGGGGCTCAGGCTAAGTCATTCCATCTCCCCGCGCCCGGCAGCTGGGACACCTGCAGGTAAGTCAGCGGCGGGGTCCTTCCCTGATGTGGCCGCCGGCCTCCCGACCTGTGGGATGGCGCCCTTCTCTCCCCACCAAACCTGGAGCATTCTCGTCCGGCAGAGGAACGAGCGCTTTCTTTTTATGAGCCTACAGACCTCCGGCCTCCCGGCCTCCCGGCTGGCCGGGCGCCAGGGGCCGGGCCCGACACACAGGCCCACATCCCCACCCAGACCCGCGGTCCTGGCTTCTCCCGATTCTGGAGCGTCTGAGTCACCACGCCTCGGCCGCCTCCGTGAGAGGCTTCTCCAAACAATAAAGCAACAGGCTCTCCGAGGGGCCTGCTGATAGCAATCTATCACCACGTCTACGCTGGGGCCTCCTTTTCCTGCCAGCCGTGAATGCCTCTAATCCAGCGAAGCGGGCTGTGGGTGTCAAATTGTGAACCGCTAAGCAGGGCGAGGAGGTCCATCACATGTGGGGTGTGTGGGCCTCCCCCGTCCTTCCCGACAGCCCGGTGTGTCCGCAGGCCCGATAAGGGAGGGCGGGAGAGGCGGGCTTCTTCTGTCCCCGGGGCAGCCGCCGGCACATTTGTCCGGAATCATCAGCCACCCGGCTTCCTGAGACGTGCCCGGGGCCGGGGCGCGCCCTTCCACCTGCGGGAACCGGGCGTCTGGTGGCCGCCCTGTCAGATTAGCCCCACGGCTGGCCCCTGTTTAATGAGCGTGGCACCTGGTGCGCAGCTAAAGCCCTGTTTGTTTAGAGAGCCTCGCTGGCTGCGCCACGCGTCGCCTGCACCCAGCCGGGAGGGGCAGGCCCCGGAGGAAGCCTTGTTCCTTTCTTCTTTCAGAACCGAGCCCTGGCCTGCCCTGGCTAAGGTCAAAAGGATCTTGGCAAAGGCCTGCTGGGGCCCAGAGAGCCGTATTTCCTGAGGGGCTGAGGCTGGCCGCAGGGGGGGGGGGGGCAAAGGCAGTGGGGGGGGGGGGACACCCGGGGATGCAGGTGACAAGGCAGCAGGGGCCTTGGCCGGTCTGCCCCCTTCCTTGACAGACCTCCTGGGGCTGCGTGCAGGCCCCGCTGGCCCCGCTGCCCTGGGCTTTCACTTTGATTGCTTTTCAGCGTGGCTGCAAAGGAAAGTCGCCGGAGCCATAGCGCCAAGAGTTCCTGTGTTCCTTTACCCAGACTCCCCAAGCGTTTTCGGCCAATTTTTACCAATTTGCAAGCGTGCACGCTCTCTCCACACACACACACACACACACACACACACACACACGCCTGCCGCTCTCCCCCTGAATCTTTCGAGATCAAGTGGCAGACACGATGCTCCTTTGCCCCTAAATATTCCACTTGCATTCCCTCAAAGTGCAAAATGAAGGACATTCTCGTAAAATCACCACAGTCTAGTTGATCAAAATCAGGAAATGAACAGGGAAGCAGTCCTATTACCTGATTGACAGCTCTTATTCAAATTCTCATTAGTTGTCCCACTAATGTCCTTTGTAAGAAAAGAAATAAAATATTTTTCTGGCCCAGGATCTAATCTTGAGTCATACATTGTATTCAGTTATTGGGCCTTTTTAATCTCCTTTAATCTGGCGTGGTCCCTTAGTCTGTCTTTGCCTTTTGTGACATGAACACTTCTGAAAAGTCTAGGCCGGGATTCTTTGTGTGGACTATCGCTTAGTTTGGCTTCGTCTGATGTTTCCTGTGACTAGATTCAGGTTCTGTGTGTTGGGCAGAAACCCCGCCGAGGCGATGTGTGTCCTTCTCAGGGCATCGTATTGGGAGGCACATGATGTCCATTTGATCCATTACTGGTGGTGTTTACTTTGATCACTTGGTGACGGTGCTGTCTGCCAGGTTTCTGTACTGTGTTGCTATTTTTTTCTCTGTAATGAATAGGCATCTTATGGGCAGAGCAATCTTTTAAAAACAGGAAATGTGATTAGGTCACCTCCTGTCCCTAACCCCAGTTGAAATCCTGATGACTTATCTTGGTGTCCCCGGAACCTCTGTGATCTGGCCTCTGTTAAGCACTTGTGCTGTCGCCTCCTTATCACCTTTCTGGGAACCCGAGGCACGCGGGCCGTCCTGCTCTTGCCAGAACGTGCCAAGTTCATCCCCCCCCCCCCGAGGCCCTGCCTTCGTAATAGCTGTTCCCTCGGCCTAGAATGCTTTTCCACCCAGTCAACGTGGGCCTACTTCTTTGTGTCTTTCGCAGTTCGCCTCACAGGTCCCCTGAGAGAGGTCTTCTCTGGCCACCCGCCTAAAGTCGCCCCCCGGTCGTCCCACCAAAGCGTCCCATTTGTGGTCTCAGCGTAGGACTTACCACCACCCGCCGTTTGCTCATTTGCTTGTTGTCCGTCTCTCCCAGAAGAAGAAAGCAGGGACCCCGTGCACCTCGCTCAGTGCTGTGCCTGTGCTTCTAGCGCAGAGCCTGGCCCGCAGCAGTGGGGTGAATATTGATCAAGAATTTGCTGGATGAATGCATGACAAAGTATTGCTCGGTGGTGCATTGCAAGCTGGGGTTCTAACCCAGAAGTCTTGGAGTCCTGCCAGATCGTCTGTGTTGGCCACAGGGCAGCTTTGCTGGGCTTGGGCACACAAGTAGAGCAAATGACAACAGGGTAGCTCAGGGTTCCCTGCGTTGCGCCCTTAAGGGGGGAGCGACAGGAAACATCGAGAAAGCATGCTGAGATGGAGTAGGGAGGTGGAGGGATCTCTGAGCCCTGAAGTACAGATGCTTCCCTCCCCTAACCCTCTCCCGTCCTTCCTTCCTTCCTTCCTTCCTTCCTTCCTTCCTTCCTTCCTTCCCTCCCCTTCAGGTATTGGGGGCCGAGGGGTAGGGGGTAGGGAATCAGACAGAAATATACTTACATTCAAAGCACAACAACAGCCCGGATGTTGGCGGGTGCAGAGAGGCAGGAATTGCCAGCCCAGCCCGGCCACTAGCAGGGAGGCAGGTGGGCTTGTTCCGAGCTGGGGACAGTCTGCCAGGTGACCGGGAAGCATGCGGGAGGGGAGGGGAAGTCAGGCAGTGGTCTACCCATGCGGACTCCCCCGCCCCGCGCCGTGGCCGGAGGGCTGCGGTCGCCACCCCTAGAGCTGCTGCCCCGCAGGTCAGTGCACAGGGAGGGTGTGGCGCCCTTCTGGACTTTGGGTCTGACAGTCGACTGGAAGGAGAGGGCAACGCTTAACCCCAGGGGGCAATTTCAGGGGAGAGAGGCAAGGATGGGTTGTTTCCTGCAAACGTCGCCCCAAGTCACGCTGCCTGCGGGGAATCCCCGCGTGGGACCGTGCTGCTGGGCGTGTGCCTCTGTCACCACCAGCAAAGTGAGGATGGCTTGACGTGCTGTGTCTCCCACATTCCTCTCCTCTTTGTTGTTTCTCTCAGGGAATGTCTTAGTCGGCCTGAGAGAAACAAAGAGGAGGGGAATGTGGGAGAGACAGCACGTCAAGCCATCCTCACCACGGACTGGGGGGCTCAAATAGCACCCAGGTATTTCCTCACGGTTCTGGAAGCTGGAAGTCCCAGATCAGCGTGCCACTAGACTTGGTTTCTCCTGAGGCCTGTCTCCTTGGCTTGTCGATGGCCGCCCTCTCGCTGTGTCCTCCCACGGCCCTTCCTCTGCGTGCGTGCAGGAGGGGCAAGCTCTCTGGTGCATCTTCTGGAAAGGACCCCAGTCCTGCTGAATGAGGGCCCCGCCCTCACGAGCTCAAACCTCAGCCACCTCCTCAGTCACACGGAGGGCGGCGGGAGGTTAGGGCTTCTACATAGGAATTTGGGGAGACAGAGTTCATTCATTCGTTCCATTGCAGGGAGGGGCCTTGGACTCTTAGCAGACCACCGTGGACATTCTCCCACCAGGTAGGTCTTCTCCGGAGCTGTCTCTTCACTCTGAATGCTGCTGGGACTCGGGGATTGTGTCAAGAAATCTTCCTGGAGGGGGCGCCTGGGTGGCTCTGCCGGTGAAGCTGCCGACTTCGGCTCAGGTCACGATCTCGCGGTCCGTGGGTTCGAGCCCCGCGTCGGGCTCTGTGCCGACGGCTCGGAGCCTGGAGCCTGTTTCGGATTCTGTGTCTCCCTCTCTCTCTGCCCTTCCCCCGTTCATGCTCTGTCTCTCTCTGTCTCAAAAATAAATAAAAAAATTGAAAAAAAATGTAAAATATTTTTTAAAAATTTTAAAAATTAAACAAAAAATTTTTAAAGAAATCTTCCTGGAAATGTCTGGGCGCACCTAGGCAATACTGCTGACCTTAATGAAATGAAACCCAGGCTCTCTTGGGTGAGCCCTAGAAGGAGAAGTGTCAGATGGCAAGAGGGGGAGTAGAGGGCTCTGTGTGTGGGCCCTGGGGCTGGGGTTCTGGCCTGAGATTCATTTTCTCCCACGTCTCTGTGGGCACAATACAACTTCCAGGCAGGAAGGGGCTGCCGGATTCTTCTGCCCTGCCCCCTGCCCCCCCCCCTTTGGGCACGTGAACCACCAACCTGTCCCCCCTTTCATCCCCCAGGCCAGGTGTGGCCCAGGACCCCTGCTTTCTTCTCAGGAGCCCACTGAAACGAGGCTGGAACTTTCTAGAAACCTCTGTGATGGCAAATGAGAGAGTACCCAATGGAAGCCTTACCAACCAGCTTTGGAAGTCACCTGCCGTCACTCCCACCAGATTCTCTTTGTTAGAAGGCGGTCACAGGGGCTGGCCTTATTCAAGGGTAAGGGATTGGAACCCACCTCTCGACGGCAGGAAAGTCAAAGGCTTGGCAGCCATGCTTGAGAATCGCCGCAGCGGCTCCCAGCGCCCTTCCCATTCCCACAGGACTCGGGACGTACGGCTCTACCCTTCGCGATGCGTGGTCTCTCTTCCCACAGGACCGCCATCACACCACCTACAGCCTTCGTGGGAGCTAGACCAGGAGAGAACGCCGTGCTTTCTCTCTGGCTGAGGCCAGACCAAGACTCTGCACAGGGGAATAATTTGGTGCCCCTCCACAGAAGGAAAAAAATGGATTTCCCACCAATACATTTCCCACCATGTAAAACAAGATGGAGGTGCGTTCCTCTCTCACGAGCAGGCTTATGTGTGACATGCGAGCCCTGGTTTATTAAGTCCTTAGGGACCCAGACTGCCGCTTTGCCAGGCATGGCCTCCCGTCCCCAGGTCACCTGTTGGTCCCAACTGACTGCTACAGTGACATTCCGGCCATCGGAGAGGAGAAAGGACCAAGAAGAAGCAGTAGAGGGTCCCCAGAACTGAATTGTGATACTTCTGATTATAGCCTATTGGCCAAAACTCACCCACGTGGTCACTCTTAGCTGTGAGGGGCTGGGACGTGGGGTCTGTATGCCGGGGGGCCACGTGCCCCGCTCCAATCGCTGATCCTCTTAGCGGGGAAGAGGGGGGAGAAAAGACACCGTAGGTTAAGAAGCGGACTCCGCCAAACTTATTCATTAAAACGTTTTATGCGCAGACAGATTTACTCACTAATTTACCTCCCCTGGCTGTAGAAAAATTAATGGTCTAAAAAAGGGGCAAAGTGTCTTACACTTTTTGTGGTTCTTTTCCTCGTATCGGCTCGCCTTGGCAATTTCCCAAGTCAGAAAATTTGGCGGGGGAAGCCTATCGAAGGGCTTACAAATCATCTAAGAAAACGAATCATTGTTTGCCGTAAGAAAGTTACACCATGCTTTATTTGGTTTCAGATTTTCAGCTGATCGCAACTGTATGTGTGTATTACAAAAATACCCAGAGAGAGGGGTCAGTGCCAGCCAGGGTGTTTTTTAAATTTCCATATAAGGCTGCTGTTTACTTTGGTAGGAACTTGTGGAAACTTGCGTCAACTGGCAGGGGTATTTCTATTTATTCCAGTGGTATTTTGGACCCTCTAACAGACTGGTGCCCTGGGAAGCTACCCAGCTGGCCTGCCCAGCTAGCTCAGTGTCTGAGGACATGAGGAGGGACTCTGCAATTTATAGAAGACCGGGGTTCTGCCTGAAAGGTATGACCTTGGCCTTAGGGTTCTCAATGTGTGAACTGTGCCTCCACCTACTACCCCGACCCGGCTCATCGTCTAAGAGACCGGATTCATTTCCCAGCGCTGCTGTAGTGGAGTATCATGGACGGAACGGCTTCAACGACGGAAATGTGCTGCCTCACAGCTCCGGGGGCTGGTCGTCCACAGTCAAGGTGTCAGCGGGGCCACGTTCTCTCTAACCTCTGGCACTTCCTTGGCTTATGGTGGCATAATTCCAATCTTCGGATGGCGTTTTCTCTGCATGCACGTGTGTGTCCTGATTTCCCCTTTTTACGGGGATGCCATTCACACTGGAGTAGGGGTCCACCCTACTCCAACGCGATGTCGTCTTCATTAATGACATTGACAATGGCCCTGGTTCCAAACGCAGTCATGTTCTGAGGTACTTAGGGATTAGGACCTCAACAGGTGAATTGGGGGAGGGGACGCAACTCAACCCATAACACAGACATCCACATACGGGATGATTGTGTGTGTGTGTGTGTGTGTGTGTGCACGTGTGCATGCGTGTGTGTGTGTGTGTGCCTCTGCACACTGTGGCCTCAGGCTTCCTGATTTTTTTTGTTTTTTGGTGGAGGGGAGAGTGGTTTCCACCAGTGATAACAAGATGGCTGATGGGAAAGTGGTTCACACGAAGGACTTGGGTTCTTTCCCAACAAAGACAGGGTGACTAGAGTCTAGGGAGAGTCTGAAATTGGACAACCACAGGCAGCAGAGACTCCCGGGGCTCAGCACCACCCCTTCCCCCAGCATCTAAGCGGAGCTACTTTGAGTCTGCGTTGGTTATAATGTAGTAGGATGTTTGCCTCTAGAGTCAACGCGTTTGGTTCTAATAACAAAACCCCGCTGGATACGGTGTAGACAACGGGGAGATTATCACGTCCTGTGATCCAGAATCCCAGAGGCAAGCCAGCTCCTGGGTTGGTTAACTCAGCACTGGGTCATCCAGGACCCAAGTCCCTCCCACCTTTTTGTGCTGGCATCGTCGGCATGTCGGTGTTGGTCCTCTGTCTCGCTTCCCTGCGTTCACAGAAGGGCTCCTCTGGTTCCGGCAGCTGCGTCCCAACACCAGTCCGAAGGCCTGATGAGAGAAGGCACCTTCCTCGAGTCCCTTTAAAAGAGTCCCAACAGATTTCCTCTCACACGTCATTGATCAGAATCGTGTCGCTGTGAAGGGAAATGGAGTTGCCCTGACTCACTGTGCCTTATCAAGCTTCACTGTCTAGAGTCGGGGAGGGGGGGCCAGGAGCCCTTGAGGCCCATTGACTGCCCTGTCCTTGAACAAAATCGGGGGGAGGTTGGCAGGGCAGAAGCGGGGAGGCCTACTGGGAAAGCACCTCCCCAAATCCGCCACATAGGCCCTGGGTCAAGTGGAAGGACAGGAGGCTTTCTCTGCCCGGGTAAAGGTGGGGTGGCAGGGTGCAGGCGGGGAGAGAGCGCGAAAGCCACGTAGAGCCGTCCGTCGATACCTTCTTAGAATAACAGTTCTCATCAGGCACTGGGTCTGACTTTAAGCTGACAAATGATTTTCTTTCACAATAAAAGTACAAACAGAATCCTAATTAATGAATTTGCCAATAGCTGTTGCCTATTTTATGGGCCTCAGCCCAGATTCAGTCTGTGGACAAGATGAGTGAGTGTGCGTGTGTGGATGTGGCCATAAATCACCTGGGGCCCGGGACAAGGGCAGTCTTCCCTGGGATCTTCCCAAGCAGCCCTGCCGGAGGGAGCTGAGATGGCCATGGCGCCTGCCGGAGATCTGTGACGGCAGACACTGGCCTCGGCTCAGGCTCACGGCTGCTGCTGCGTGTGGCTGTGAGGGCTAACGTTTTCCTGAAGACATCATGGGCCCGATCTCCTCTCACCCCGGGTGCGTATTTCTCCTCTTATCATTTCTACCCAGGGAGAGGCCGTGCTGCCATCACGAACCTACTTGTCTTGGAAGAAATGCCCGGAAGTGGTCATTCTGGTTGGGTTGAGGGATGTGCCTGTGTCCTTCCTTCAAAGACCACACGTCAGCCTGGGTCCTGGGCACCGAGCAGGGGGCGGGAAGGACAACAGCGCACGAAGCCGTCCAGGCCTTGTTCTCGGGGGCTCCACAATCTCACCTGGGCGCTGGGCAGATGGACCGCGGGGGCAGGAAGAACTTTCTGCCCAGCCCTTTGTTTCTCACGGAAGCCCGGAGAACGTGAGCTATGGCGAGGCCCACTCTTAAGTCATGCAAGAGGCAGTTCTACTATGACCGTAGGACAACAGATGTCAGATGCCCGAGCGAGCGCGAGATGGACATTCTGAGAAATTTGCTGAAGTTGGAGGTGCCGTGGAGGTTCCTGCATTTTGAAAAAGCTTCCCAGGTTAATTCTTGTAAAATAAAAAATTTTTTTTAACGGTTATTTATTTTTGAGACAGAGAGAGATAGAGCATGAACGGGTTGGGTCAGAGAGAGAGGGAGACACAGAATCGGAAACAGGCTCCAGGCTCCGAGCCGTCAGCACAGAGTCCGACGCGGGGCTCGAACTCATGGACCGCGAGATCGTGACCTGAGCTGAAGTCGGACGCTCAGCCGACTGAGCCACCCAAGCGTCCCCAGGTTAATTGTGATATAACTACCCCTTCCTCTTTACCCAGCCCCGCCTCCCCCACTGCCTCAGTCATAATCGCCGAATTAGAAGAAAATAACTAATAACCTCTCACATACTTACAGACAGTTGACTGTCTACAGCCTTCTCTATCCCATTTCCCTTCATCTGCCTGCACAGGCCTGTTTTCCAACTACTGTTAATGATTAATAATTTGTTTAGCATTAACTGAGCTTTCCAATTTTTTTTGTTCCATATTTTCCCTGCCGTTTGGCACACTTCTTCAGAGCCAATTCCTTGCCTTCACACAACATCAATAAATTAATTTCCTTTATTTTTGCCCTTGATGTGGGCTGAGAAAGCCCAGTATTTCGTTTGTAATACCTGGCCCTCCAGTATGTCTCTTGTTTTCCCAGGAGGGAGATAACCTGTGCGGGTTGGCACTCAACGGGACAGCCTTTAGACGAACGCCCACAGCGGGAGCTTACTCCTATGACGTTCCCATCTTTAGGAGCACGCGCTGTTGAAAAGGCTTCCCAAGTCTGTCTACATCAGTGCCATTTAAATGCTTCGTTTCCTTCAGAATCTTAATTTTTTAAAAATGTTTATTGTTGAGAAAGAGGGAGACGGAGAGAGTGCAAGCGGGGGAGGGGCAGAGAGAGAGGGAGACACAGAATCCGAAGCAGGCTCCAGGCTCCGAGCTGTCAGCACAGAGCCCGACGCGGGGCTCGAACCCACGGACCGCGAGATCGTGACCTGAGGCGAAGTCGGACGCTCAACCGACTGAGTCACCCAGGCGCCCCTCCTTCAGAATCTTAGAATGGCTGTCACTCAGTCCTGTCCACCTACAACAGCAGGGTTTCCACGTTCTTTACTACCTCTGTCTTTTGTGACAGTTGTTAATCAGGGAGTTCAACATGGCCGCCATTACCATGGCTCTCCCAAGAGTCCTCTCTGGCTGTCTTCTTTTCCCCTTGCTATAGTGGACTGGAATTGGGCTCTTGGGGCCGGAAGTTTGAGTGTCACCAATGCCCTGTAGCCATCATGGTCCTACGTCCTCTTGGCTGGTCGCTTTGGCAAGGTAGGTCTCCGTGATCTGACGCTTAGAGCTGCTAGTTGCTCTGGGATTCTGTTTCCTCATCAGTAAAAATGTTCTTGTGACCATGGAACTGATAATACTTGTAAGTAGCTAGGGGTGTGCCTGACATATCACAGGGACTAAAAAGATACCATTTCTGTTCCACTTCCGTGCATGGCTACCCACTTTCAACTGCCAGAATCTGCTTTCTTTCCGGAACAGCCTACAAACCAGGACTGACTGGCGTTGGTGCATAAGGACCTTGTTCCCCTGCCCCCGGGTGGGAGAACTCTGAGGTGGGTGCTTGATCCCGGCCCCCCAGCAGGATTGAGCTCTAGTTTCCCGTTGTGCTAACTTGCCGGAAAACTCACCTTTTCGTGGTCCCTTCTCTTCCCCAGCTTACTTCCTCTCTCCGTGTTTCTGGAGTCCGGCCCATAAGCCACCAGCACAGAAATCCTTGTCTTAGAGCTGCTACTGGAAAAACCCAAACTAGGGCATTTTCTCTAGCTGTTCTCCTCAATTCTGATACTCATCTCCAAATTGCCTTCTGGACAATCTGCGCTCACATCAAAGCCGGTACATATAAAATTAGACCTCCGCTCTTCTCCATCAAACTAGCCCATTTCCTGTCTCCCCCATCTCTTAGTAGTTGTACCATTTCCCCCAGTCATTCAAGGCAGAAACGTGGATATTATTCCACCACATCCAGTCGTCATTACCCAGAAATATTTATCGCTCCTCTGGTGGGAGAGCTACTCGATGTGGACCCCCCCCCCCCCAGCCAGAAGTGTCTTTGCTTTAGTGGTGTTTCTTCTCTCATCCCTCATGCCTTCCTTACCTCACACCAGTCTATCCACCCCCCTGCTGACATCTTCCAGAAGGGACTTCTTTTTTTTTTTTTTAATGTTTATTTATTATTTTTGAGAGACAGAGAAGCAGAGCGTGAGCAGGGGGAGGGGCAGAGTGAGAGGGAGACACAGAATCCGAAGCAGGCTCCAGGCTCCGAGCCATCAGCACAGAGCCCGACGCGGGGCTCGAACTCACACACTGCGAGATCATGACCTGAGCCGAAGTCGGATGCTTAACCCACTGAGCCACCCAGGCGCCCCCAGAAGGGACTTCTAATGACTGTGTCACTCCTTATCTTTGCTCAAAACCCAGCCACCACCCCCTGCTGGCTACTGGATAAAGTTGGAGCAGCACAGCCAGGTAGGGATGGACTCGGGCCTCCTCGTCTCAGTACTAACAACCCAGCTTCTCCATCCTTCACTGCTCCCTAGAGCCACTGCACCTTCCCGTGGCCATGTCTTTGCTTGTATTAAATTCTACCCATAACTGAGGGCTCAAGTGAGATCCCACTTCCTTCATTGCAGCCTGGACCTGCTGGGAAGGACGTCCTCCTCTGATTGTTGGAACGTGATTGGAAACACTCAGCCATACTCATTTATCCAGTCAGGCACCAGGTCCCAGGCACCGTGCTCGATACCACTGGGGACATATTTATTGATGAACGAAATCGGCGCGGCCCTTGCCCTCATGGAGCTCACAGGACAGTGGGGGAGGACACAGCAATCAAATAATCGGAGAGATGTGAAATTATAAATCGTCAGAGCCCAACAAGGTGGAAGCTAATTTAGGTGGGAGGTGGTGGGTGTTCAGATGAGGCCATGAGGTATGAGTAGGGATTAGCTAGAATAAGGGTAGAATGTAGACTAAGTACAATGAGTCTCTCATGTAAAGACGATTAAGCTTCCGACTTCGGCTCAGGTCATGATCTCGCAGTCCGTGGGTTCGAGCCCCACGTCGGGCTCTGTGCTGACAGCTCGGAGCCTGGAGCCTGTTTCCGATTCTGTGTCTCCCTCTCTCTCTGCCCCTCCCCCGCTCGCGCTCTGTCTCTCTCTCTCTGTCTCTCAAAAACAAATAAACATTAAAAAAAAAAAACTTTAAAAAGAAGGGTGTGGAATGGCTGTCAAGGGCCAGATTACTCAGGGTCTCACAGACTACACCAGCGAGGTTTCTGCTGCGATAATGCTGCTTAACAAACAGTCCCTACGTCTTTGTGGCTTGAGACGTCAGGCATTTATTTACCCCTCCTGGGTCAGCAGGGCTCGGCTGTGGCTCTACAGGCCAAGGCCGGGCTCCTGGACTCCCATTTCTGTCATCCTGGGACCAAGGCTGAAGGAGGAGCAGGTACCTGGGGCAGGTTGTTCTAATGGCTGAGGAGAAACTCAAGAGGGCATTTAGGTAGGAACAATGCCTCTGAAGGGCGAGGTTTGGGACTGGCCCACCGTGACCTCTGTCCACACTCCACTGGTCACAGCCAGTCATAAGGCCTAGGTCAGGGGGCTGGTCCGCTAGGAGGGACACAGAGAGCAAAGGGCACGTGGGTGGAA
This sequence comes from Lynx canadensis, assembly GCF_007474595.2. NCBI lineage: Eukaryota > Metazoa > Chordata > Mammalia > Carnivora > Felidae > Lynx > Lynx canadensis. Next base: position 34,529,239 of record NC_044321.2, on the reverse strand, counting down.
GATTCTATCTCAGAGAGAAGAGTTGGGTACAATGATCCAGTCTAACACCAAGGGGAAACCTTTGTACCTTTCTTGGATGCCTCTTCTCTAAGACTCGAAAAAAAATGCCTTTCCGTGCACACAGACGTACACAGAAACTCAGAATGTTTGTGAACGTGTTTAAACACAAATGATATCTTATTACGTGTATTGTTCTGCAGCCGCCTTGAACTTCCTTCCTTTAACAAAGAATATCTTGAGCGCCCAGCCAACGGTGGGAAGGTCATGCCGTAATATTTTCAACGCTGGGGTCTCCGAACCTTGGTTTGAACCTTGGTTCAAAAGTGTGAGCGTGGTCCCAGGTAACACAATAATATTTCCGGTTCTTGCACGCTTTCCAAGACGTTGACACTCCCTGATCAGGAGATAAAATCTGTGTCCCCTCCCCAAAGAACCAAGTCTTTGTGACTGCCTTGACCGGAAAAGACATGGCACCATGGGACTCCTGAGGGGGGGGGGCGGACCGCGAAAGGGCTCTTCAGCTCCCACCTGGCTCTCTTTTGAGACGCTCACTCTTGGGGCACCGTGCCGTGAGGAAGCCCAGGCGACCTTCAGAGGCTCCTGCGCGGAGGAACCATGGCCCCCGGTCCTCAGCTTTGGCCAAGCGCCAAGCTCACTACCAGCCCCGACTTGCCAGCCACGAGGGCAGTGGGAACCAGCCACGTGGGAGGTGACCGCTCCAGTCCCCAGGTGAGCTCTGTGGTACAGAGACGAGTCTTCTCGGCCGAGACCTGCCCGAAGTACAGACTCGTGAGCAAGAGGAGCGACGGTCATCTTTTAAGCCTCTGGGTTCAGGCGTGGCTGATCACGCAGTGGAAAAGGAAGCCCTGGCAGGGCTGAGTCCCCGTGCTGTGAATTTAGAAGCCCCTGGGTTGCCCTAAAGGAGGGGCCCGTGCTCCCCGCAGCCTAGGGCTGGGCTGAGCCTGGGGGCGAGCCGCAGTGACCCTGGCGTATACTAAAAAAGGATGCATTATTTAGCTGAAATTCAACTTTAACTTGGCAGCCTGGATGCTTATTTGCTAAATCCAACAACCGACCCAGGGGCCACATCTGCAAAATTGGGGGCTTACCCTGGCCTCGGGGGCAGCCACGCCTGGAGGTCCCAGCAGGCTCTGGGTCAATGCCCTACCTGGGTGCGAGCCCAGCTCTGCTTGGGCAAGCTCCAAGTCTCATCTGGAAAATGGGAATAATAATGGCCATTCTCTCCCGGGGTGGTCACGAGGGTTAAGTGAGATCATGCGTACAGGTCACTTAATAAGTGCCGGGCACACGGCATGTGCAAAATCATAGGGAGGTGCTATTATTTCTCTCGCCATGGCGCTCTGGTTCACGGGCAAGCGTTATTAGGCAACAGACATCTTTGGGGTTTTGTGGGTAAGGGTGTGTGTGTGTGTGTGTGTGCGCGCGCAAACGCGTGCCCGCGCACGCCCTCGCACGCAGGCATGGCACGTAGAGGTAAAGAAAGAAAGCTTCAGCCCCGTCTTCCAGGGCACCTGGTGTTCAGCCGGCAGTTGTAGAACGAATCCCACTACCCACTGTGTTCAACTCCCACAGTTAATAACACCGCAAAATGAGGGCTGTGGATACATTCTCCCTTCCTCGGCATCTTTGCGGGCAGGTTTTTAATTTTAAGCAGGAGAAAACCCATCAGGTATTTGAGGCTCCTGGGGGGCGGCTAATGCTTCCTGTCAAATGCTCACCCTGGGGTGCTTTGTTACCCTGACACCTCCCGAACTCGGAGTCAGCAGCAAATTGCAGGACAAAATTCTTATGCTGCAAGTTTATTGCATATTTATAGAATTTAGGCCATTAGGCGACATTAGCTTTTTTTTTTTTTTTTTTCAACTTTTTATTGAAGTATAACCTACATTCAGAGAAGCGCACACATCTTGAGCGTACGCTCGATCCGTTCTTACAAGCAGAAAGCCCCCGTGTAGGAGCCCCTGGGTCAAGACACGGAACATCACCAGCCCCCCAAGGGAGCCCCCCTGGGGCCCTCTCCCAGTCACCACGTCCCCCACGGGAGGTATCCTGACTTTACACTGGCAGCTTCGCCTGCCTGCGAAGCTTACAGAAATGGAACCAAACGTGGGTCCTCTTTTGGGTCTGGCCTCTTCTGCTCCACAGCAAAATGGGGAGATGTACCCACTTTGTCGCAAGTGGTTGCATTTGTTGTTGTCGTTGTTCTCAACACCGTTGGTTTGCTATTGCGTGACCTCCCACCATTGCCTTATCCGTCCCACCGAGGATGGGCTCCGGGTAGGCTAGCCTTGCTGTAGACATTCTAGAGCATGGCTCCTTGGTGGATACGTGTAACACCTCCGGGTGGGTGGAGCTAAGGGTGTAAGTACATTCAGCTGCAGTTGATGAGGCCAAGTGGTTTTTCATAACCTCAGCTTCTTGTTCCTCAAAGAAAGGAAAAACAATAGAGTTCGAAATGTTTTAGGGGCACCTGGGTGGCTTAGTCCACTAACCGTCCAACTCTTCCAACCTCTGGTTTTGGCTCAGGTCGTGATCTCTCAGTTCCTGGGTTCGAGCCCTGTGTCGGGCTCTGTGCCGATGGCTCGGAGCTTGCTTGGGGTTCTCTCTCTCCCTCTCTCTGCCCCTCCCCTGCTCATGCTCTCTGTCTCTCTTTCCGTCACACAAGAAATAAATGAAACTTAAACAAATTTCAAAAAATATTTTTGATACCTTTCATACTCTACTAAACTGTCGTGGGGGAAATTGGCCAAGGGTCGGTGAGAAAGGGAAACTTTGACTTTAACGTGGGCAGTGAGCTTTGGAGACGCTCTTTAAAAGTGATTTGTTGGGGCGCCTGGGTGGCGCAGTCGGTTAAGCGTCCGACTTCAGCCAGGTCACGATCTCGCGGTCCGTGAGTTCGAGCCCCGCGTCGGGCTCTGGGCTGATGGCTCGGAGCCTGGAGCCTGTTTCCGATTCTGTGTCTCCCTCTCTCTCTGCCCCTCCCCCGTTCATGCTCTGTCTCTCTCTCTGTCCCAAAAATAAATAAACGTTGAAAAAAAAAAATTTAAAAGTGATTTGTTCCTTTGGCCCTGTGAGCTTCCTCTGTCAGAAGCTCTCCCTGGCTCTTCCTGGTGGAAGTGGGTGCCTAAAGCACAGACGTTACCTTGCACACGAATCCCCTGGGAATCCCGTTCAAATGCAGATTCCGATCCAGGAGCTCAGGGTGGCCCCGAGATTTGGTACAAGCTCCCAGGCGATGCTGGTCCAGGGACCACATTTTGAGTAGCAAGGGCCACCCCTCCCAGGGGACGCTGTCAGACCGTTCATGGTCACACTGTCTGGGTATCCGCCGGGAGGCACAGGGGGATGGAGGAATGGGGAAAGACCTTCCAGCGGCAGGACAGTGGGATGAGAAGACAGTGCAAACACTGGGCTCTAGAATCTACAAGAACAGCGACGGCGATCACACCCTGGCTTAGCTTTACTGGTTGTGTGGTACCCTACGATCCCGAGTCTCAGTTTCCTCATTTGTGAAATAGGGTAACAGTGCCCCCACTACAAGGTGTTGTGGGGAGTACCCGTTGGAAACCGGGCTCACACGGGGCCGCGGATGAATGTTGGTTATCATTATTCCTGATGTGCTCTCAGATAATTTTTTAGGTGGGCGAGACAAAAATACTTACAATCGTGTAAGCGTATGTGCACACAGAAAGTTACGCTTTACATCCAGGAGCTCCCAGTCCAGTGATGCAGACCAAAGACACGTTCTTCCAATAAATACAATAATTTCTGCAAGTCATGGGCACGTGTGTGTGGGTGCGTACGATGTTGTGGGGAAACAGAGGAGGGGGTGAGAATCTCTCCGGAAGGAACCAGAGAAGACCTTACAGAGGAAGGAAGAGTGCGTTCTGAAGGGTGAGTAGGAGCCTGCCAGGCAGATAAGGCTAAGACTAGGCCGGGGGAAAGGTACGGTCATTCCATTATGGGGCGTGACATGTGCAAAGGTACAGAGGCACGAAGGTGGCCTGATGGTACACGAACGGCTGCTGGGGTGGGAGAGCAGGCAGGGAACCTGACCCAGAGGGTCTTGAGTGCTACACCAATGGGCTGTTTCATGCCCCAGCAAAACTATAAAAAAGGCTGTGAGCCCCCTGGCCGTCTTTTCTGGACCTTTCTTCCTCCTTCGGGGCGACTCGACCCCTACTTCTAGCTTTGGCGGGCCTGACGTGTTGTCACTCTTCCTCACCCCGACAGGGCGCGCTGCTGGGAAACTCTCTGAGATGTACCCCATGACTCAGCCAGGGGGTCTCTGGCCAGAAGGCAAGATTGGATTTAGAAGCGGGTGCCCGCAGCGTGGGTGGGTGCCGGATTGCTTACACCACTTCCTGAAAAAACTCCAGGGCGGGCTCGAGCAGGTGCCTCGCCTTAACCACCCTTCCTTGCCCACCCACCCCCAGCAGAACGGATTGCCCGTTGAGACACCCCAGGCCTGATCCCAGGATGCGACTCCTTCTGGGTGCTTCTGAGCCTCAGGCAGACCAGCGCTCCTTCTGCCCGCTGGTCACCTCTGCCAAGGCGGGTGCCGGCACAAGCCAGGAAGCTGAGGAGACTGCTGGGTTTGGCTCCTGCAAGTGGGCTTTGGGCCAAGGCGTTGTGTCCGGCCAGCCCTTGCTGGAGGTGAAAGTGACACGCATAGCCCGGTGGCCACTGGGGAAGGAGGACCGGCGAGGCCTCCGCACCCTGAGCCAGGGCCGAACCAGCCAGCTGCCCCTGCCTGCCCTTGGTGCCTCCCAGGACCGGGGGCATGTGGTGGGGGAGGGGTGGCCAGAGACCCCTCCGTACGTTCCTGAGTTTGAAGCGGCAAAACCTTTTGCTAAACAAAACTGTATTTCTCTGTAACCCCAGTCCTCACATTGGCTGGTGGGGCGCCAGCTCTGGGAGAAGCAAGGTGGAGGCCCACACCCACCCTTGGCCTCCAGGGGCCCCCTTGGGCGCCCCCGACACGGCTTTCAAAACCGCGGCCTCGGCCAAACCCCTCACTCTTCAGCTGGAAAGCCGATGCCCATATAGGGCTGGGGGAGATCGCAGAGAGGTAAGCGCCTGGGCCCAGCGCTCTGTAGAGAATAAAGGCAGGTCTGGTTTTCTGGAACCCAAGGAGGCCCCTGGTCCTGAAGGAGGGGGCGTCAGAGCTAGAGGCAAGCCGGGAACCTACGTGGCCAAGGAGATGCTGGACAGTGGTCCCCGGGGCCCCCTCTCCATGCTTCTCCTGGCAGACAGCGTCCCCTTCCTTCCAGCGTCCCCTCCTTTGACCGCTCTCCGCTTCTCCTCCGTCTTCCCTGGCCATTAGACGGCAAGCTAATGTCCCTTTTTCATTCGGGGCAGGCCAGTGGTGTCACTGCCAGGTCCCCTCCCCCCTCCTAATGGTTTGTCCTGGCAGCAGAAATATGACAGCGATGATTTCACGTAGAATTTCATTTGCTGGGGTTTTTTTTTTTTTTTTTTAATCCCTTGAAGAAGGGGCTGAGCGATTAATGGGTCTTTGAGAGATCAAAGCTCTACGTGGCAAAGAGCAAATAATAATCGTAGCTAACATTGATTGGGGACTTTGCATGTCCCGGGCACCGTTTCCCTGTCGCAGTACCTCTTTGAGGTAAGCACTGTCATCATCCCCATTACTGAGGCACGGAGGGACCGTGTCGTGGCCAGCGGTCACGCAGCCCACGGTGGTGGCCCCAGGACTGGAAACTGAGGTGGGGTGGCTCCCGTGTTCTCGATCACCCGGCTGTGCCCCTCGGGAAGGTGTGGGGAAAGCCCAGGATTGGAAGCCCAAGAGACTGGGCCCTCCTCCACTGCGAGCAGAAACCAGTCAGAGGTCAGGCCAAATCCTAATCACCAGGGAGGGAGCCTGCAGGGTTCCACCAGGCTTGCTGAGTGGGAACCAGGCATAGGTAACGTCACCCCGGGTGGTGAGGCATGGCTCATGGGCCACACAGAAGCCCAGAGACCTCATCGCTCTTTCCCTGCCTGGGCAGATCGTTTTGTGCCTCGCTTTCCCCACATCCTTTCACAGGAGATAATATTGGCTGCCATTTGTTAAGCACCGGCTACGTGCTGGGCTCTTGCCGTAAAATATGTCTACCCTCCACGGCAACCCAGAAAGGTATGTATTATTAGCCCCTTAAATTTTTTTTTAATGTTTATATATTTTTGAGACAGAGAGAGCGAGCACGAGTGAGGAGGGGCAGAGAGAGAGGGAGACACAGAATCCGAAGCAGGCTCCGGGCTCTGAGCTGTCAGCACAGAGCCCGACTCGGGGCTTGAACCCGTGAACTTCAAGATCACGACCTGAGCCGAGGTGGGACACTCAACCGACTGAGCCACCCAGGTGCCCCAAGAAAGGGGAGTGTTTTAAAGCCGCAGTTGAGAGAAAGCAGGGAAGACACTTGGAATAACCTCTTGATTATAATAGCTGTCAGGCTCCAGAGCAAGGAGCCAGCAGGGGCTAGGGAATTTGGTTCGTCTGTCCGTCCGTCCATCTGTCCGTCCGTCCATCATTCCATCCATCCATCCACTTATCCATCCCCGTTCTTTGAGAAGAGCTCTGGGGTTATACTGTGGTGCCTGTCCTGGGTGTGACCTCAGGGAACGGAGGTGCCTCTGAGCACGAGGGGTAATTCTGCAGAAGGAGCCTAAGGCTCTCCTCACTGTGCCCTCTCCTCCATGGGTCACGGAACACTCTAGGGCCCGGGATGTCGGACACTTTCAGCTCAGGGAGAGACGTGAGGCCAGAGAACCTGGATTGGGGACAGAGGTTGGCGGTTTGCTGGGGTGATTCTGAGACCCTCTCGTCCTTTCCAGCCTAGATTTACACCGGAAAGAGCCCCCACCTCATCTCTTCCCCCCCCACATTCGTGTGTACCTGGCAGAGGGGGTTTGGGGGGGGGGAGGAGCAGGAAGACGGTTCACTCAGGATTCATATTTCCCCAAATCGCCAGCCTTGGATGATGGATCCGAAAGACCGCTCCGCGCAGTTTGGGGATTCATCCTGCAGAATCCGCCCAAGAACCTCTGCCCGCTTCTGATTCTGGTCCCAACCTGTACCGCGCTCTAGACCCCGCAGCGCGAGCTTTTTAAATTCGGATCTCCCCCACTCGGGGCGCCTGGGTGTCTCGGTCAGTTAAGCGTCTGACTATTATTTCGGCTCGGGTCAGGATCCCAGGGTCGTGGGATCGAACCCCACGTGACCCTCCATGCTGAGTGTGGAGCCTGCTTAAGGATTCTGTCTCTCTCCCTCTGCCCCTCTTCCCCACTCATGCTCTCCCTCAAATAAAAATAATAAGAAAAACATTTAAATTTGGATCTCCCCCTTCCCTAAACTCTCCATGTGGCAGGCCCCCAATTCCCTTGGAGAAACTTCAGTCCCCCTGGCTTTTATGTGCCACATCTCCAACGCTGCTCGACAGTGAGGCCTCTGTGGTGGCAGCCGGTGTAATTCGGTTCAGCAAATATTTACTGGGCCCGACCGTGTCGGGCCCCACTTGAGACCGGGGAGGCGAAAGTGGTTTGCAGCCAGCCGCCCGGGTCTGAGGCCCGACTCTCTCCTGGCTGGCCGAGCAACTCTGGGCCGCAGAACTTCTGCTCATTGACGTCCCCTACGGGAGGCTGCTCCGTGTGTCCCTTTCATGTGTGCAAGCTCAGTCAGCCCTTTCCAAACCTTTCCGGTTGATTTAACGCCCATTTTACAGATGACACAACCGAGGCTTTGAGAGTTTCCCATTTATCCTGCTTCACCCGGCTAGCCTGGCAGAGTTGAGGTTTGCACTCACGTGGATTTGATTTCTTTCTTTTTTTTTTTTTTATTTTATTTTTTTTCAATGTTTATTTATTTTTGGGACAGAGAGAGACAGAGCATGAACGGGCGAGGGGCAGAGAGAGAAGGAGACACAGAATCGGAAACAGGCTCCAGGCTCTGAGCCATCAGCCCAGAGCCCGACGCGGGGCTCGAACTCACGGACCGCGAGATCGTGACCTGGCTAAAGTCGGACGCTTAACCGACTGCGCCACCCAGGCGCCCCTCACGTGGATTTGATTTCAACATCTGTACTTCTACAACGTTCCATTGACTCGCTTGCGCGAGCCAATGTCTCAGGGCCTCAGTTTCCCCAGGGGCGGAACGGGAACAGTTGTATTAGCAATCTTAAAATAACTATCGTGAGAATCGGGTGAGGGCCTCGGAAAATGCTACTCGGTGTTGCATTTTGATGATTACGATTCTGGAGTGGGGTCTCCAGGGGCCCCAGGAAATGGCTCTGCTCCGTGGAATGATAACTGACCATATGATCTTATCGTAACCTCAGGAAAGCCCTTCCTGGAGTGGGCACTTGTGATCTTTGCGGTGAGCAGTGCTGGCCGGGCCCCTCTGCCCTCCAGTATCCTACCATGAGCCTGGGGCCCCACGACTGGCCATTCCTTCTATGCGTTGAATCCTTAGAACTCCACGAGGGTGTCTCGGAGAGGAGGAGAGTCAGATCACGGAACGTTCGAGGAAGCCCTTCAAGACGATCCAGTGGAAATCTACCCCCCATCATGACACACAGGTGAAAGCTGGGGCCCAGAGAGGTTCAGGAACTTGCCCAAGATCACACAGTTGGTTAGTGACGGAGCAGGGGCGTCCAGGCAGCTGTTAGGACTCTCCCCCACGGGACTCAAGATGTGTCGGTCAAGTTCATTTCTCAGCTCCTCTGGCGTGGCAGCACAAGGCCCTGGCACAGGAGCTGGGACCCTGGGAAGGTGCTTGCAGGAGGGGAAGGGGAGGCGGCAAAGTCAGGAGGGCTTGGGGGGTGGGTGGGTCCAGGCACTGTCCTCTGAAAGCCATTGCATACTGGAGCTGATGTGATCTGTGCCGCCCCCCCCTCCCCCAAACAGGCCAAGCGCCCCCGGATGCCAACCTGTAGCAAGTCAGGAGTCTGGCCCTGGAATCTGTTTATAAGGGAACCTCCCTGGGTTCCTAAAGTGCTCATTGGGACCAAGCCCCTCCCTTTGATAGAGGAGCATCTCCGGCAGGAGCAGGTCCCACTGTCCTCGCCAAAGGGCTTGGTCCCAGCCCCTTCCCTGTCTCCATGTCTCTGCTTGACCAGAGTCCTCTTTGCTCGCAGCCGCCATGGACCCCATAACAAACACACGGGGCCCAGGCCTGGAAGATCTATTAGTGGCACTCCTGTCACCGCCCGCAGAGCGGGAGGAGAGGCAGCCAAATGCTGTGCTAATTATTCTAGCTTCCAGCAGGGTCTCGGAGGTCCCAGCCATGGTAAATCTTAACTTTCATGCTATGGTGCACCGGGATGCAATTTACTTCAAAGAGAGCATAAATCCCCACTGCGGCGTGTATCAGAGGAGTGTTACATAAAAGTGGCCCATGTGCTTCCCACCCTGGCTGCCTTCGCTCTCCCCCCCTCCCCTCCCTCCCTCCCTCTCTCCTTGTAAGTTTGAAAAAGCCAGCCTGCGGTTGGCTACGCATCTCGCACGCAAAAACATTTATACACACGTCTGCTCCCAGCCTTATAAATCACCAGGCTCGGCGACTTGGCAGTGGGAACACGGGCGAGCTCTATTTTTACCAGCACAGTCCGCAGACAGCCCCCGGGGCCCCTCCTTTCCTTACAGTGACACCTACTGGTGCCAGCTTCGGCCCAGAGCAGCCTTTCCGCTTTGGACCCATTTCTCAGGCTGTGGAAGGCGGGTAACAGCCCGGGGCCTTGTCCTGCCCTCCGTTGCTGTCTCCCAGCATCCCCTGGCCTCTGGGAAATTCCTCCGGCAACAAAGTCCCCCCTGGGGGACCCCGCCCCAGCGTCCTCGTCGCCCCCACCCAGGCTTGCGGGGGGCGCAGGCGGGCATCGGGGACATAATGGCCATCTTCCACACGGGCCGGCGCAGCTCATTCGGGTGTCAGAGGATCATGGGAATCGGGGAGGGGGCTGCCTACCGGGTCACCTCCCATCCCCCAGAGCAAGGCCCCCTCCCTCCGATGCCACCTCCTGGGGGGGCTGTCCAGTTGGGTTTCAGGCAATTCCTTCCCCGTGAAAGACATCTGTTATCTCCGCCGACACGCACAACACTGGCGGCCCGTGTGGCTTGTGCGAGGGGCTCGTGAATCCTGGCATTGTCATCGCGGCCCCGGCTGGGAACCGGGGGTGGGGGTGGAGGAAGAGGGTGGAGTGAGACAGAGGCGAGTCTGTCTCCTGTCCCCCGGCCCCCGCCTCGGCCTCCTCCCAGCGACCTCTCCGGAGGCAGCCATGCCAGGTCTAACGCGCGGAGCGGCCCGAAGGCCCAGGGCGGCTGGCGGGGCCGGCTCACTGTTGGTGACCCGGTGGCTTTCCCCTGAGCGTACCCCCGGCGGTCAGCAGGCGGTGAGAAAAGCCCCCCGGTGGAGGGTAAGGGGACGCAAGCTACCAGCTCAGCCACCGACACGCCGGTGACCCTGGGCAAGTCACAGCCGCTCTGAGCGTTGGTTCCCTCAGCCGCAGAAAGGACAGGGTGGGCTGGGGGGGTGTGCGTGGGGGGGTGGCTTCCCTGGGCCAGAAGCTCCCCGCCAGCCCGGACTCGGGGACCCCCTCTTCCCTTACCTATTTCAACACCCTGGAAGGGGGCCATGTCCACGCCGGGCGCTTTTTCGGAGGCCCGGGCCAGCTACCAGGTACATCCTAGGGGGTGGAATGGAAAACAAACACCTCAGGACCGTGTCTTGCCAAGAACTCTGGCCGTAATCTCAGATATGCCGTGGCTTTCCGTCTGAAAATTTCCGTTCTCAGGACAGAAGCCCGAGAACGGAGCCGCTGGCTAACCCAACCCGCGTTCAGGCTTTGAGGGTGGGAAGAGAAGAAAGGAGGGAAGTGACACCGTGCCTCCACCTGCCCAGGGCCCACGGAGAGACCCGCTTTCTCAAGGCGGGCCTCCTGCGTCTCCCTCTCTCCGCTCTCTGTACGACGGCAGCCATGTTATCTGTGCCCAGAATGTGGCTGTCACGTGGCTCGTCCTTTTCCCTCTGCTTTGGAAGAAGACGTCAGGGGGAGGGTCCCAGAGATCTTTATGGACTCTCGGAAATGAGAGAAGAGAGGTAGACACTGAAAAAAGGCAAGCCACAGTTGTGTGCCTCTCCCTCCCCTCCGCACCCTCCTCCCCATCCCAGGCGTTGCTCTAACGCCTCTGATCCTGATGGAAAAAATATTGCCCTCGTGTTCAAGGTGGAAGTGAGGGCCGTAGGGACGTCAGGCCCGTGGTGGTTTTGAAACAGGGCAGCAAATTCTTTGTTACCTTTCCAACCAAAAGGGGGGTTCTGTGGCCTCTCTCCTTGAATCTGGGTGGGCTCGTGACTGCTTCAACCAACAGCACCGTTCCAAGGGTGACTCCAGAAAGGCCATGCGGCGCGGATTCTGCCTTCTTGGCCGGAGCACTCACGCTTGGCGCTCCGAGCTGCTATGTGAAAAGTCTGTCCGCCATGTCGTGAGGAAACTCGGTCCACGCAGAGGGGCAACGTGTGGACGGGGCCATCCACAGTCCTGGCTGAGCCCAGCCTTCACACCCTTTGGGCCCAAGCACCAGGCTTGCGAGGAAAAGAGCTTCGGGATGATTCTGGCCTCCAGCCAGCGAGTCACCCCTTGGCCACTCGAGTGTCCTCAAGTGAGACCCTAGAAAACCCTGTCTGGATTTCTGGCCCACTGAATCCAGGAGCATACTGAAAGGCTTGTTGCTTAAAGCACTAAGGTTGGGAGCTTTGTTGAACAAAAAGAGATAACAGAAACAGCCCTCAGCCCAGGGTCCTGCCTGATGTCCAGACTAATGCATGAAGACACGGACACCTGTTTTCCATAAAGGAAGCAGGAAGTTTTCTAGAAGCCTGAGAAGGGCACTGGGCCAAAGGATCTGCTGTGTGGCTGCACACTTAGCCCCCCGCTGCGGGATTATGCCCCGTTCCAGACGCGGGCCTGGCGTGGCTATACCTCCAGGTAAACCTCAGAGTTTCAGTGAGAGCCGGCAGTCGGTGACGTTCTTGGGGCGGTTCAAGTCTCACTCCATTCCCTGTGTGGCCCAGACGCTTTCTAGCTGATGTTGGGAGAAAGAAGGAAAGATGTCCCTGACGCTCTTATTTTCTCCGGGTTTGTAACTTGGGCCCGAGGGGGATGGCTCTCAGGCAGAAGGGGAACCGAGAGTGAGAACAAACACACATCTTTTTGTGATTTATCTGTCAAAGGACAAGAGGACAAGTTCCCACCCGGGCACCAGGAATGTCATCTGGCACTGCAGAGTTTCACGAAGGGGTGGGGGCGGGGGCACTTGGCTGCCTGTAACCAGAATCAGCCTGCTTTTTTTTTTTTAATCCTTTGCAACCCTCCCAAGACCGAGCGTGTATTCAGCATTTAAGCGCATCGTGGGCTATCCCGCGATGCACTTAAACGTTTGCTGGATTTTATCATCATGGAATGAGATGGTCTGGCTCAATGTCATGTATAAAACTCAGTCCATGGCAAATTTCCCGTTTGCTACCTGGTCCCTGACAGACGCGTGCTCTGTTTCTGATCCAGAAAGCGCTCGGGAGGCCGGAAGGACGAATCGTCTGCCACGGAGCGAAAGATCACAACCCCGAGGTGAAAACACAGATCTTCGTCTTAAGCTTCCTTTGACTCGCTGTCCGTCGTAACTTAGCAGTTCGCATCTTTGAAGGGACACGTGTTGGCTGAGTGGTAAACTTGACCGGGAGCGAGAGCCAACACGCCACGAAAGTTTGACCAGTGGGGATAAAGATTTAGCAATGAGACTTTGGAGAGGAGGAGAGGACCGATTCGACTTCTGGAGAGGACTACAAGGTCTTAGGGAGGGGGAGAAGCCTAAGTGAATGTGTTTCTGTCTTGGTGGCCCAGGGGGAGTTGGGGGGGGGCGAGGGGCAGGGTTTGGGCCCGTAAATAACTGATGTCTTTCTGGTGCCCATCCCCCTCCTTCACGTCCTGAGAAGCAGCCACCTGTCTTCCAGCTGTCTGGGACTGTCTGCTGGAGCAAGTGACATCACGGTGACCAGAAACCACCTCCCCTTTGTCTGGAGCAGTTGTGATGTCATTCGCTCTGGCAGAGAAGCAGGATGTTGGCAGCTGGGATTCCTCTGGGTCCTCCTGAAGTGATAATTGCCTTAGATTTTGTTATAAAGTGCAGCTGCTAATTATCTTGTTAAATCACAGCCATATACTTTTTGGATTTTTTTTTTTTTTTCCCTTTGCAATCCGTTTAAACAGTCTGGGAGATTAAATAGAACCGCAGACCCCAAACAAAAACAAAAACACAACCCAGACGCACACACCAAAATCGCTGCTTCTTTCAAACACCGTAAAAATAATTAAAAAAAAAAAAAAATGAAAAGGGCGCAGATATGGCATAATTAGATTGCTTCCATTAAAAAGTCATAATTTCAACATCCTCATATAAATATCTGCATCCCATTGCATATTTTAAGCACTTGCATAATAAGCCCCCAAGTGAAAAACAGCAAAACTCATTTCCTGACCACAAAAGGAGAAAGGAATCACTATGTGCTCTGAGTTCCAAGGAGAACTGGATTACATCCCTCCCACACAGACGGAGGGAGATGGAGTTCTCTCCAGGGGACAGAATTACGACAACACAGTGGCTGTGAGCCACGCTACTCCGTGCCGCTCCGCGCCTCTCCACGCCATCGGCCATTAGAGGAGCGCAGCTCCCACCGAGGTCAGGGGGAGGAAGAGGAGGACCCGGCCCCCTCCGTGTGGGGACCCGGCCTGGGTTCCAGCATCAACAGGTGGACGGACATCAGGCGTGGCCCGAGCATCCCCGCCGTTTCCCTCGATCGGCCATCTGCAGGCTTCTGATTCAGGCGGTCCTGCTGGGAGTTTGCCAAGCAGGGCCAGAGGAAGAAGGCAAGTGTGGGCAGCTTACCTCTCCTTTGCCCTCGTGAGGGATGCCCGGGTTGTCCCCTCCACTCTGGCAGTGCAAAGACAGCTATGATGGACAGCCTCAGTCATGCCCCGTCGTGAGCCATGCACGAGTTTCCCTGGGGGGGGGGGGGGAAGACGCGGGGCGTTCCTGGCTCCTAAGGTTTGCAGCAGGTGCGTGAGACTCCCCATTTCCCCACATCTTCTACGGCATTGGGTTTTATTCAACTTTGTAAGTTTTGTCAATGTCTCAGGTGTGAAGTGATGCTGTTGGGGTCTGTGTCTCTCTTAATAACTCATGGGGCTCAATTCTCTCTGCATCTTCCTTAGGAGTGTCCCTTCTATGACTTGCTTACCTGTATTATTTGGCCTTGGCCTTCCCCCTCCTCCCCCCCCCCCACTGCTTCTTCCTATTTTATTTTATTTATTTATTTAAATTTTTTTAATGTTTATTTATTTTTGAGACAGGGAGAGACAAAGCATGAACGGGGGAGGGTCAGAGAGAGAGGGAGACACAGAATCCGAAACAGGCTCCAGGCTCTGAGCTGTCAGCACAGAGCCCGACGCGGGGCTCGAACTCACGGACCGCAAGATCATGACCTGAGCCGAAGTCGGACGCTTAACCGACTGAGCCACCCAGGCGCCCCCATATTTTATTTTTTTAAAATATCTTCTAAGAGTTTTTTATATGCTTTGGTAACAGCAGACACAAATACCTTAAAGAAGACCGCACACGAAGGCAACTTATGACAATCGGTAACGTGAATAGTGTTTATGTTTTCCCCCTCGAAAGGCTGGTTCACTTCTTACTTTTTACAATAAAAAAAAAAAAATCAAGTGGAATGGTTTTTAAGCAGATGAGCCGAAACAACAACAACAACAACAACAACAACAACGTACTTTTAGTTCCTTGTCTCCTTTTGTCAGGGACGGGAGGCGCGGAAAGAAAAGCTGAAGGATGGGAAGATAGGTTAAAAGGCTGGAAAGAAAAAACCAGAAAACTCTAAAAGAGGGATTCAGAAAGGGAAAGAGACAATGAGTCGGGAAGGAGCCAGACAGAGTCAGTGAGAGGGGGGAGTAGAAAAGAAGAGGAGGAGAAGGAAGAGGGGGAGGGGAGAGAGAAACTGTAGAAGAAGACAAAATAAAATAAAGGCACAAAGGCAAAGACAGACACCCAGAGAGAGAAAACGTTGAATGGGCTTTGAGCCTGTTCTGAACCCCTCTGCCCTGCCAACTTATCTCACTCTCTCCTTGGCCTTGGGCTCCTTTTATTTTTTATTTTATTTTTTTTTAAGTTTTTTTTTATGTTTATTTTTGAGAGAGAGAGAGAGAGAGAGAGACAGGGCATGAGCAGGGGAGGGGCAGAGAGAGAGGGAGACACAGAATCCGAAACAGGCTCTAGGCTGTGAGCCATCAGCACAGAGCCCAACGCGGGGCTCGAACCCACGAACCGCGAGATCGTGACCTGAGCCGAAGTCGGACGCTCAACCGACTGAGCCACCCAGGCGCCCCATGGGCTCCTTTTAAATCTTCTCTCCAATTTCCTCTGGCGTGATGAACCCAGAGGGGCCCAATCTTTGCCCAGTAGCTGGTGCGTGCTGGATCTGACTTCGTCGACACGACGTTCAGGGCTCTGGCGCCCCTGTTTCTTCTGTCTCCTGTCTCCTGTCTAGTGCTTTATGACTTGGGGCCTGTGCGTTATTCTCCAGCGGGCGTTGGGAAGGAATTTGCTCCCCAGCCAGACCGCGAACTTCCTGCGGGCAGCGTCCACCCCTTGGCCGGGCTCCCCCTGGGGCTTGCGCCCCAGCCCGCCGTACGTAAACCCTTGCAGAGCCGACGAACCCAGGCGTCCCGCCACACGGACCTTCTCCGCACGCACCATACCATGCTGACCCGCTGGCAGCCAACCTCTCAACTTCTCCGGATGTTTCTCATGCAAAGGCTTGTCAGAGCGCCAGCCTTTCAGCTAAGTACGAAGGGCCCAGTCGTCTCCCCGTATCCATATCAAGTCTGCAGAATGCTGATGGGAAGGCAGACGGTGCAGTCCGTGTTTAACATGGATGCGTTTCAAACCTCACAAACGATCCGAGCGAGGGACAGTGCGGTCCCTGCGAGCAAGCGTGGCATGCGTTTTGGAAGGCAGTCCACATTCCAGCAGTGCATTTGTTCTGGAGTTATGTCACAGGTACCTCTGCCAAGGGAAAGAAGGCAGTTGTATGCTTTTGATAAGATGTGCACAGGATGCCGATCGGGAGGGTCTCGGAGCCTTGTGGAGCCTCGGCCAAAGATGTAAGCCCTGGCAAAGCACAGGACACATTCCCCATGAATGACATGGGGCAGGGGAGCGCTGTGTTTCTCCCGAGCTGTGGGATCACACTTCACAACTGCACATTCTAGAAACTGGGGCGGGGGCAGGGGGAGCGGGCGATCTCCGTAGAGCTCGCGGTGGCGGCCCCTGCCACTTCCTAAATCAAGTTCCTTTCTTACACAAGTCCAACAGTGTGTTGTTGCACATATGAGGTTGGCCTCGTTAGGGAGCATTACCTGGTATCTGAGACACTTAACGGTAGGCAACACCACTCCTGGCAAGCCCTAATATGATGCTTTTTCCTGCTGCTTGAGAACTCAACGGACGAGGGGTGCCAGGGTGGCTCAGTCGGTGAAGCGTCCGACTTCGGCTCAGGTCATGATCTCCCAGTGCGTGGGTTCGAGCCCCGCGTCGGGCTCTGTGCTGACGGCTCGGAGCCCGGAGGCGGCTTCGGATCCCGTGTCCCCCTCTCTCTCTGCCCCTCCCCCGCTGGCACTCTGTCTGTTTCTCTCTCTCAAAAATAAATAAGCATTAAAAAAAAAATTAAGAAAAGAGAACTGAATGGACGGGAAAGGTAGGAGAGCAGCTGGGGTTTGAGTCTCGTTGCCCCGTGGAGCAAAGGGATGGTGGTAAGATAGCCAGAGCTCAGTGAGCCTGTGGTTTGTAGCGATGGGGCCGTACTCTTTTCCTCTTAATTAAACCGTGCTAGGATCTACTCCCTCATTTTGGATCCAGGAGAGTTTAGGAATTCAATTCTCCGCTTGCTTCCCCACCCCCATTCTGGATTCTTTTTTTTCTTTCCAGCTGAAAGTGAAAATGACACCCAACTACAAGGACAGAATTTTTATCTTGGGAGGGGCCCGGAGGAAGGGGAGGTCCCACAGGAGCGGCACCTCCATCCACCCGCCAGTTGCCGAGTGTTGATAGGGTCTTGTCTTGCCCCTGCTGCCACGGGGCATGGGTCGGTGTCATCTGAGACGTGTCTTCTGCGTTCCAAGATCTGGTAGTCTAGGAGGGGAGGCCTTCGCCTTGGAGAGCCGTGGTGGAAAAGAAGGCAAGGCGGGACGCTACAGTATCTGTCTCAGAACCTTTAGGACCATGACTGTGGGAGTTGACTTGGGGCAGGGGCATAAGGAAGATCTCCCACAGGAAGTGGGTGGTGTGCAGGAGGGATTTTCTTTGAGGGGTAGAAACGGGTCGGGGAGAGCATCGTCGTCGTCTGCCAGAGAGGCATCGCAGTAGGGAGAAGCCTAATGCATTTGCAAAGCGTGTCTTACCCCCCCCCCCGTGTCAATATCACCTGTGGGAGGGGGGGCTTGACTACCAAAAGCCTCGGGCCCCTCCACACCTCTGGCGGTGGATTGTTTGCAAAGAGGGCCGCAACAAATCCTTCCACCTCCCGGGCCCCTGTGCAAAGTGACTTTGCCTCTCCTTCCATCAAGACGTGGAGTTTATTTCCCCCTCGTGATCTGCTTTGACCAGTAGCACTCACGGTGGAGCGATACTGGGTGACTTCTGATACTAGGCTTTAAGCGACCTTGCAGCTTGAGCTTTCCCCCTCTCTTGGACCGCTGAGACCGCCGGTCTAGCCAACGGGATGGTGAGAGGCCACGTGGAGGGCACCTGGGCACTCCAGCCAGTGGGCAGCGCCAAGTTCTGGACATGTGAACGAAGTCACTCGGGACCCCTCAGTCTCAGTGGCCCCAACATGTGGCAGCAGCGTCATGAATGAGCCCTGGCGAGACTAGCAGATGAACCAAGAGAGATACTACATCTTTGTTTTAAGCCACTAAGTCCTGGGATGGTTTGTTACACAGCAGATCTAACAGCAACGCTTACTGAATCAGAGTCTTTAGGAGTGTCTGGCGTCCGTTCCCTCTTTGTCTTGAAATAACACGCTGATTTCGTTGGGAGAACTGTCCCTCCTCCGCTCTAAGTGGTCTCGGCGGGGCTGGCGGTCATTGTGTCTCCAGGCTGCCGGCCTCCTAACCAGTCACGCACAGCGTGCTGTTCTAGAGTCATAGGAATTGGTTCAGGGATGCGCAGATGGGGCAAACCTGGCCTATTGGCAGCTTCCCTGAGATTTGTTTATTTATTTTTTCGGTTTATTTATTTATTTTGGGAGAGAACGAGAGCGTGCATGTGTGCGTGTGCGCGTGTGTGTGCCTGAGCGGGGGAGGGGCAGAAGGAGAGGGAGAGGATCTCAAGCGGGCTGCGTGCTCTCGGCTCGGAGCCCGAGCATGGGGCCCGATCTCACGAACTGTGAGATCATGACCTGAGCCGAAGTTGGACGCTTAACCGACTGAACCACCCAGGCGCTCCTCTGGCTCCCAACTGTTCACCCTGTCCCGCTAATAGGATTTTACAGCCACACCAGTGTGACTTGGCAGGCCCTCCCGTTAGAGGACGCTGAGCAAACTGCCCTGAGCCATGAATGTTGCTCTGCGATGTGACTCGTTTTGGCCAATGGGGAATCAGCAGAAGTGACGTGAACAGCGGCTTTAAATACGCTCGTGTGGTTTGCCTTGGCTTCTTGCCCTCCTGCTAGTTGCCGTGAGAAGAACATGGGGTGATAGGTGCCGGCCTCAAGAGGCAGAGTTAGGTGGAGCGGTGATGAAACCAACCTGCCTCCTGGAGCCAAGGTCAGCTGAAGAAAAATGAATGATTGTTACCGGAAGCTAGCCAGACTTGGGGATTGTCTGTTACGCAGCAGT
Source organism: Lynx canadensis (assembly GCF_007474595.2). Taxonomy (NCBI): domain Eukaryota; kingdom Metazoa; phylum Chordata; class Mammalia; order Carnivora; family Felidae; genus Lynx; species Lynx canadensis. Next base: position 34,510,265 of record NC_044321.2, on the reverse strand, counting down.
CCCGGGGGAAACCTGACTGATACAAGCCAACAATATTAACTAGGTTCCTCGCTTCCCTCTTTTCCTTGGACCTCTGTTTTCCCGGAAGACTCAGCACAGGTGTCTCTTCTGGTACTCATCATGGTGTATGGGGTTAGTTGTGTCTCTGTCTGGCTCCCCAGAAAGCCCGAGAGATCCTCAAGGCTCTGGCAGAAGGCCTGGGACATCGTGGGTGCTTATGTGGGCTTGATCAACGACTGACTGACGAACTGAATGCATGTCTCGATCGCTGCTTTTGCTTGTTGCTGAGGCTCGGGGTGGGGGTCCCCCTCCCCTGCCGCATCTTTATTTACCTCCACGTAAAGGCTCACCTTGAAGGGAGAAGTAAAACAGCCGTGAGCACAGATACCCAATTCCGCACATAAAATTTGGTGCCGTGTTTTAACCGCTTGGGCAAGTTACTTACCCCTTCTTGAATATCAGTTCTCCTCTACAGGAGTAGAGAGAGGAGCAACTCACAATTAACAACAGCAAATAATACTAGTGATAACAACCATCTGTAGCTCTGTGTGCCAAGCACGTCCCACGCGTTATCTCTTTTAACTCAGGCGACCATCCTACGAGGTAAGAATCTTGTTATTAATATCATTTCTAGTTTACCAAAGAAGGGACGGAGGCCCAGAGAGGCTGAGTGACTCGACCGAAGTTGCCCAGCAGTCAGTAGAGGAGAGTTGAGGCTTGGACCCGGGAAGTCAGGCTTCAGTCTTTGTTCTCGAACCCCAAATGCAAAAGTACCTTACGCGGCAGTAATTCATTTCTCAGAAACAAGCCCGGCACGCTAGCCACTAAAGGCGATTTTCAAATATCCCGATGTAATATCACAAAGGTTTAATCAAGTCATATCTGTGTGATGAAAAACACGGGTTTGAAAAATGGTGCGTGTGATATATCCGGCTGTCGTAATGATGGAGCTGAATCTCCCGCACAGCCGATCTGATTGTCTCTAGAAATCATCACTCATTAAGGCATTGGGAGAAAAATGAATCGACCCCAGAGGCCACATGGAGAGGTAGCTCCCGGGTGAGCCGCTCTAGGACAGAGCAAACTAGGCCCCAGGCAGCCGGGGAAGCCAAAGAGAATTATATTTAACATGAAACATAAACACCATCTCAAAGGCGCATGGTGCAGGAAAATATAAATTTGATCATTGTCTGGTGAGTCAAAAAATCCAGTGGCCTTAGAATCCACACACTTTTAACTCCACAGCCTTGCAGATGATGAAACAGAGTTCTTCATTAAAGAATGCTTACAAGACCGGCGAAATGTTAACGGTCATATATCTGGGATGGGGACGGCCAGGGAACAGAGGGCAATAACATCGTCGCGGAGAGCCCCGGGTGTTCGTTTCTGTGAACTCGGCCACACGATGAGCTCCGGGCCCTCGGAACGCAGCCGCAAACATATCACGACTCACTCTGCTTTGTCGTGTTTTACAAAGGACACGGCTCGGTCTCCACCTCCCCCCCGGGGCTACGCCACACACGGGTCATAAAGAGCCGCCTCCTCACGGTGCCTCCCTCCCGCCCCCCTGCAGTCCAGGTGGGGCAGGGGATCTGGCCGCCTGGCCCTTCTCAGCCACGTCTGGAGAGCTTCCGGTGCCCCGCACGACAGCTTGACACTGACCTGGGCGCACACGGTGTACCCGTTCAGTCTGTCGGTCGGCGAACGTTAATTGAGCATGTGCCATGAATTAGTTACCATAATGCGCAGTGTCGGTGTGCCTCAGATCCCCTTACGTCCGTTTTAACCCGCAGGCCCTCACCCCTACAGTGGGCTTTCTCCGGCCGGCACTGACTGGGCTCTCTTTTTCCGGAGCCACCCCGCCTGCCCATCGCTCCTGATCCCGCAGACCCGAGGCCTACGTTCACCGGTGGCTGGCGGCGAGGGAGTGCGGGAGTCCGGCTCCCTTGCCCTGTGGCGGCTCTGGGGGGTGCCCCACGCTGCAGAGGCGCCTGACCTACCCTCTGCCGGGGACCTTGCGGCGAGTCACGTCTTACTGGGCAGCCCCCCCCCCCCCCCCGCCTTGCTTTCCCGCTCCCTCTCTGACCTCAGCCGGGAGTGGGTCCTTCATCCGTCACTTGCGCGCACGAACCCTCCTCTCGGAAAGTGCTTCTGGGGATCTTGGTCTCGAACGGTCTCCCTTCTGGAAAAGAAAGAGGTGGCAAGGTGCCGGCCTTCATCACGGCCTTGAGGCGGGGCAGATTTTGGGCCCGGACAGTGGACTCCAAAGTGGGCGTGACGCAAGGTGGCCCACTGGTGTGGGAGAAGGACCATTTAGTACGCCTGTTTATTTATTTTTTTAGTGTTTATGTTATTTTTGAGAAGAGGAGGAGGGGAAGAAAGAGGGAGACAGAGGATCCGAAGCAGCCTCCGCGCTGTTGGCGCAGAGCCCGACGCGGGGCTCGAACTCACAGACCGTGAGATCATGACCTGAGCTGAAGTCGGGCGCTCAACCGCCTGAGCCACCCGGGCGCCCCCAGTATGCCTGGTTAAAGTGCTCGTCTCCCTCTTTAGCATTTTCTATTTTTGTGCATGTTTCATCCTGAAGATAATGTGAGGACAATTTTAACCCAATGATGGAGTGAGTGCTCAGTATATTTTTATTAACGGGGAACTGAGAAACAGTTTGAACGCCAGAGGTGGCCGCCCTGGTGGCCCCGGAGACCCCCACGCTGCCATCTCCCAGCACAGAGAATAGAATGAAGACTGTCATTAAGGCACCCTCAGGGACTTCTCTGTTCCAAACAAGAGCCACCTCTCCAGCTTTCCCCACCAGCTTTATCTGTCTGCCCCTTCATCATTTCTCTTGCTTTTCCTTGGGCTTTCTCCAAGTTCCACAGACCTGGCATTAATTGTAAGGCCCGATATTCCTATAATTGCAGGGTAAGTATTTTTGTGCGGATCACAAGCCTGACCTCCTTTGTTATTTAGTTTGAGCTGGATTCTCCGTGGACAGAGGGAGAGGCACGAAATGAGTAAATATTTAATTCGGGAGAAGCCTGCGGCTTGAAAATCTTTTCCCATTTGCTCGGCGCGGGCTCACATACGGAAGCGGCTTCCGTGTAGCTCTGGGTTGAGCCTGGAAGAGGGCTCGGAGCGCGTGGGCCAATGGGAGCCCAGGAAACGACTGCACAGCAAATTGAAATCAATGAACGGAAATAAATGCCTCGACGTTTGCAGGTGGAGTCCTGGGCCAGGGAGGAGGACACCGGCTCGGGATGGGCCAGGTGCTGAGGTTAAGGATTGAGGTTGGAGAGGAGTGTGGAGGACGGCAGGTGGCAGACGGGAGGCTCAACGGGCAAGTTGACGGTGTCCGGAACCTGGAAGCGGGATCTGGGTGGTGAGGCAAGTCATGGGCATCAGAGAGGTAAGGAGTGGGCCAGGAAGAGGCAATATTCAGAGGCAACTGGTGTTTGGGAAAACGTACTCTGCCCCCGATCTGCGGGCAGTCACCTTCACCCGGATGTGCTCGGTGCGTGAGTTTTCTGGCAGCCACGTCCTCGATGTGACTCTCACTATGAGGGTGAGCTGGCTGGGGCTCCAGCGTACTCTGTCATCATGGGGCAGAGCAGCTATTTTCTAAGATCACCTGGTTCATCTGGCCCTCCGCTGTAACACGCCTGTGCCAATGGATATCTTAGCATTTAGGCTACAAGAAATAGGAAATTAACGAGACTGAGAAACCATACATAACCAAAGGCATGACTACTATTGAAATTTAAAGACTGCGTTAACACAGTAAGTTCCTGGGGTGCCTGGGTGGCTCAGTCGGTTATGTGTCCAACTCTTGACTTCGGCTCAGGCCATGACCCCAGGTTCGTGGGTTCGAGCCCCAAGTCAGGCTCCACGCTGACCGCATGGAGCCTGCTTGAGATCCTGTATTCTCCCCGTGTCTCTCCTTCTCTCTGCCCCTCCCCTGCTTGTTCTCTCTCTCTCTCTCTCTCTCTCTCTCTCTCAAAATAAACTTTAAAAACAAGCAAAACACAGTAAGTTTCTAGATGTCAGAGAACTTGTTTTAAATGACCTCTCTTAGTTGCCAGATAGTGGAGGAAGCTTGCAAATATTATTAAATGATAGCAATAACGTTAAAGATATTTGAGCACTTACAATATAGAAAGTGATTTAGAGAACTTTACATGAAGTCTTTATTAAATAGGATTATCTCCAAGCAAAAATGTCTCTATTCTGTATAGGTTTACACTTGCACAAATTCCAACAAGTGAGTATTTATCCATCCATCCATCCATCCATCCATGTATTTAACCAACCATCCATCCATCCATCCATCCATCCATGTAACATGGGCTAGGCTCCGTGCAAAACCACAGGAGAGGCTCAGAAGAGTAAGACATTCTTGTACTCAAAGGGTTCAGGATCTAGTGGAACAGCTTTGAATTATGCCTGCAATTCAAACCCAAGTAAATTGTGGTTGCATACAGGAATTATGTGCTTAAACTTAACACAGTGCTGAGTGCTCCAGGGCATGAAAGGAGACCTCAGAGGAGAAACAACTCCAGGCAAGAAGCACCACTCGGGTTGCCTGATTTCCTCGCCCTGAATCTCTGCCTTTTCCGCAGCGATGCTTATACGCACTTCCACGATTATGCCTGGACTCCAAGAGGTCGCTGTTCCTTTTTCTCCAGCCCTACCGTGGACACAGATCTTTCTCTTTCCCCATTGGCAAAGTGGGCAGACCACCACCAAAGCTAAGGAAAAGGAAGATATTCTAAAAGGTAAATGTTTTAAAGGCATAAAACCATCTGCTCATGAAGTAAGAATTTCGTATCTCAAGAATTCTAGTAAGATCATCTGAGCTCCTCGGCGCACAGCATATCTTTATTCTAAGGTCACAGCACTCTGGGTGCTTTCTGGATGGCCGCTGCCTACAGGTGAGCTGCCTGCCTTCCTTCCCTTCCAGCTCCTGGTCCTCTTGTCCTTATAGTCTCTTGGCTTAATCGCATGAATGAGTCAGCTCTTGCTGTGTAACAAGCAGCCACGCAAGTCTCAGTGGCACTGTCATAAGCATTTATTTCTCTTCCCTGCGTGAGTGGGCTGCGGGGGCTCTGTTCATCTAGACTGGATCAGCTGGGCTGAACTCCGAGCTACAAGCTGGGTCCAGATTTACTCTACATGTTTCTTGGACCTCGAAACGTCCGGGGGCAAGTTCTTCCAATGACAATAGCAGAGGTGGGGGCGGGGCGGGGAAGGCAAACAGAAACACGTGAGGCATCTCAAGGAGTGTAGTCATGCGACCAAGCCCAGAGTCAAGTCAGGGGAAGTAGAAGGGACCGCAAGGGGAAATAGGAGTTTTCAAAAATGAATTTATAGTTTAGATTTTTTTTTTGTCATCCTCACAACACCCTCAAGTGTGGGTGATTAGGGTGTCCGTGTTTTATTTTATTGTTATCGTTTTTTAGCTTTTCGTCTCTGTTGAGGTGTAATCGACAAATCACGATTGTTAAGATACTTCAAGAGCACAATGTGGCGATGTGATAAGGCGGAAACCTTGTGAAAGGGTTCTCCCCCTCGAGTTAATTAACTAGCAAGCCCAACTTTAAAGGCAACCCCTCAGGTGTAGAGTAACTGACTTGGCCAAGGTCCCCCAGCCCATCCGCAGGGCTGTCTTTCCTCGGCACAGCCTCATGGTCCAGGGGTAAGACTCTTGGCCGGGGGGCCTCCCTCCTGCACAGATCCAGACCTCTTTTTCCCATTTCAAATGGCCTCACCCCCACGGGCATTACCTATGTTCAGCCTGGGGGTGGACCGGTTTCTGGTCTCATGTGCGCACTGGAGCTGATTAACATCTAACCAACCCAAAGAGAGCCTGGCCATTCAGGCCGGGGTCGCTTTGCTTTATTCTCTCCTGTAGAATTTTGTGTAGCTCCCCCAAGAGGAATGGTTTGCAAAGCTCCAACATTATTATCCATAATGTATAAAGCCCTCAAACATATATTGATTGACATTAATACAACATGTAGTAAAATGGAGGGTCATTCTCTCACATGGGTGGGAATGTTCTGGGTATAAATTACCTTTATAACTATCAGGCGGCAAATGCCTGTTAACATTACGGTGGCCTTTCATCAGCCTGCAGGCTATGTGGCTTGGAGCCTTCACTTCTATTTGAGGCCCTTTGGTTTTATCTGCATGTATTTGTATAAGACATTGCCTTTTAAGTTGATTTGTACTTGTTTATTAGTGAGGGGAAAGCACAGCTTCAACATTGGCTTTGGATCGCCAGTGAGAGATTGTCCTGTCATATGGGAGAAGTGGTGTGCCTTCGTTTCAAAATCCTCGTTTCTATTTTTGTCATACTCTGCCGTGCATATATTTGAAACAGTGAAAGGCCCATACAAGGCCCCTGCATCTCAAGATCCTTAATCTAATCGTATCTGCAAAGCCCTTTTTGCCAGTAGAGGTAACATTCACGGGTTTGCGGATTACATCTCACAGGTTTGCGGATTACATCGTGGGCATTTGTGGGGCGGGGGCTGTTATTCCGCCTCCCACGGACACTGTTAGCAAATGTGAGGCAGTTTGAAACCCGAGACCAAGATGTGACTGAGGGCGAGCTATCTCGCTGGTGAGGCCACATGGAGGGAAACTGAGACTTCCCAGCCAAGGGAAGCCTGGTCAACACCAACCTTGCGAGTGGGGCCATCTTGGACCATCCAGCCTCGGCCAGGTGACTGCAACTGTGTAAGTGACCGCAGGCGAGGCCAATAGAACCACCCAGATGAGCCCAGCCCAAGTTGTTGCTCCACGAAGTTGTGACCAAATTAAGTGGTGGTTGTTTTCAGCCACGACATGGTAAAAGAATGTTTATTTATTTGTTTGTTTTTATTTTTTCTTATTTTTTAAATATAATTTATTGTCAAATTGGCTAACATACAGTGTGTAAAGGGTGCCCTTGGTTTTTGGGGTAGATTCCCGTGGTTCATCGCTTACACACAATACCCAGTGCTCATCCCAGTAAGTGCCCTCCTCAATGCCCATCACCCATTTTCCCCTCTCCCCCACCATCCATCTTCAGTTTGTTCTCTGTATTTAAGAGTCCCTTATGGTTTGCCTCCCTCCCTCTCTGTTTGTACCTATTTTTTCCCCCTTCCTTCCCCCATGGTCTTCTGTTAGGTTTCTTAAGATCCACATATGGGTGAAAATATATATCTGTCTTTGCGTGACTGACTTATTTCACTCAGCATAATACCCTCCAGTTCCATCCACGTTGCTGCAAATGGCCAGATTTCATTCTTTCTCATTGCCAAGTAGTATTCCGTTGTATATATAAACCACATCTTCTTCATCCATTCATCAGTTGATGGACATTTGGGCTCTTTCCACGATTTGGCTATTGTTGAAAGTGCTGCTATAAACATTGGGGTACAAGTGCCCCTATGAATCAGCACTCCTGTATCCTTTGGATAAATTCCTAGTAGTGCTATTGCTGGGTCGTAGGGTAGTTGTATTTTTAATTTTTTGAGGAATCTCCACACTGTTTTCCAGAGTAAGCCACGACATTTTTTGAATGGTTTGTTGAACAGCAGTAGATACCTATGACATTTTTCTGTGAACCCATTGCGAACTCAGCCCCCAAATCTCCAGTTGTTGTCTAAATTTCCTCTTGGCATAATCAAGCACAGAAATTATTTGATCAATTCGACCTTCTTAGAGACGTCGCTTCTGGAATCCAACCTTTAGCCTGGACTGTTTTTCCCCTCTCCTCCTGTTTTACAACTGTCTTCCTGAATCTCTTTTTACCGTCTTCCTGGGACCCTTTCTTTAACTCCGCTATAGTAGATTTCCTATTTCCTAGATCCCATGTCTTTTTCTTGGTTTACTCCCTTGTTTGGTAGGAATGCCTTCTCCATTAGCTTCCTGAGAAAGGGTGCACAGAACATACATTTTTAAGGATCTTCATGGCTGCAAATGTCTTTGTGTTTCCTCGTGTTTAGTTGTCATATTTGTATTTCTGAGTATAGCATGCTGAGTTGGAAATCATTTCCTCTTAGCATTTTGAAGGCATTCCTCCGTCACCTTTTGGCTTCCAGTTGCTGCCGAGAACTCCTATACCATTCTGATTCCTCAATTTTTAATGCAATCCATGTTTTTTTCTCTTTGGAAGCCTTTAGGGTCTTCTCTTTGTTCCAAGTTCTAAAGTTGAGCAATGCTGTGTGCCTTCGCCTAGGTCCATTTCCATTGGGTTGGATACTTAGGAGACCCTTTCAATCTGGAAATATGTATTTATTGGTTCTAAGAAAGTTTCCCGAATTATTTTCTTTGAAGATATCACCCCCTTCATTTTCTCTCCTTTTTCTAGAATGGCTATTATTCAGATGTTGGAAGTCCTAGGCAGATCCTTCAGTGTTCTTATTGCTTCTGTCCTGATTTCCATCTCTGTCTTTTTTGCTCTGCCTTTGGGAAACTTTTCTCATTCATCTTCCAACAGTTCTATTGATTTTTTAATTTCTTCTATAGGATTTTTAATTCTCAAGAGCTATTTTGTGTTGTTCTTGGGTTTTCCAAATTTTCCTGTTCAACACCATCCTGCTTTTGCTTCAGGGATGCAAAATTGTACCATCATTAGGGTGCAGACTGAACCAAATCACTTGGGTTTAGATCCGACCTACTCATCATATAAACTTAGGTAGCTTCCTTAACCTCTTTGGGCCTCATTTTTCTCATCTTTAAAATGGGCATAACGATTATACCTACCTTACAGGGCGATTGCAAGGATTAAATGAATTTATTAATGGGAAGAGATTAGAAGAGTATCTGTATATAGTAAACACTAGGTATTGTCACCACAGTGTTTCTCTGACAATATTAGCAGTTTTTCTTCAAGCTTTCCCCCGCGGCCCCGCATTGTCTTTGTTCCTCCCAAGGTTTTTGTTGATTGGCTTTGGCATTTCTCTTTCAAGTTAGAGACTTCCTGCAAGTATCTGCTGACCCTTGGTTATCGGTTCCTGTTTAAGAGTCAGTATCAGACCTCTCTTCTTGGGCTGGCCGCAATCCCCAGAGTAAGAGGGTCCAGTTTCTTGCCTAAGAGGAGGATAAGTCTGCCTGCCGTCATTCTGAAAGCTGGTGAGGAAGAGAACGGCTTTCCCCAATAGTCAGAACACGGACTTCACTTAACCCCTTTTCCGGATGGTATTCGTATCTTCCACTCAACTCGACCTGGTAATCCCTTGTCTAGAGATCTTCACCAGGGACCATGCAGGGAACATGGGGATCCTGTCTGTGGAAAGTTGAGTAGTGTCACCCATTTCTGTCACCTGTATTTGGGCGTTTCTATGGTGCACTAGAGGTTCTGGGCTCTCCCTTCCCTCATGCCACTGCCTGCTTAGTCTTTACGTTCCCGATTCCGCCAAGTCAGTTACTACTCATTCACTTGTTTCTCAAAGGTGTGGTCTTGATACCTCTCCCATTCTCTCTGCCTTTGTGAGTTTGACTTTTAAAAAGTCCTTTCCTTTGTTTAATGATGTGTTAAAGGAGGAAGGCAAGTGTGTGTGTGTGTGTGTGTGTGTGTGTGTGTTCAGTCCACCATCTTTAAATAGAAGTCTCCGCGGAACATATATTTTTTGTATTATTTTATTTATTTTTATAAAGATTTTATTTTTAAGTAATGTCTACACCCAACGTGGGGCTTGAGCCTCCAACCCTGAGATCGAGAGTTGGGAGCTCTACCAACCAAGCCAGCCAGGCGCCCCTGCACTTATATTTTAGATGTAAAGGTATATAAGAAATTCTACTGTGAATGCCTTTAGTCAGTTTGCTCCTTTGCGTAAGCTGTCATGTCTCCATTAGATAGGAAACGTTTTTCGTTCTCTAATATAGTTCTTGCCATCCAAAAGTAGTACATTGTTCACGATCCCAAAAGTACTCACGTAGATGTCAGTGGAAGGGAAGAAGGAAGAAAGGAAGGAAGGAAGGAAAGACAGAAGGAAGAAAGGAAAGGAAAGGAGGGAGGCAGGGAGGGAGGGAGGAAGGAAGGAAGGAAGGAAGGAAGGAAGGAAGGAGGCAAGGAAGGAAGGAAGTCTATAAAATCCCAAAGTGAGAAGAAATGATGCCAGTTACATAAGACCAATGGTGGTCACTTGATGAATTAGTTGAGCCTTGAGCAGTGCACTGATGCCTTACTTTTCACAACTCTGAGTGGCTGGCACATTAGGACAGTCAGCTATCTTACCAAATCCCACTTTTACCTCCTCGATTTCTGATGGTTTGCTGGGAAGCAAATTTCTCCAAAGCCTAGCTTCCTATGGCTATATTAATGTGAAATGTAATAATACATAACTGTAAACTAGTTTATGTGATTCCCAAATGAATGAGTAGGGGGAAGGTAATTTATTATCAATTTGCATCAAATTTCAGTTAATGTAAAAAATGCAAAGCTTATTTTAATATACTTATTTCTGGGAAAGGCTTTCCATTAAAGAGAGTGTCAAGTGGGGGTAACGATTTGCCTGGGGAAGACTCTTCATGGTTTTGATGTCTGGGCTCCCAGGGAGAAACCACAGGCTTTTTGGAAGGCTTTTTGGTCAAGCCCCAGGTTCAATGCATAGTAGAGAGTTGAGTTTTTCAACTTCCCCGCTGGCTGGTGAAAACATCATGGCGGATGATGACAATAGGTCCAGTGATCTCTTCCTGGGCGACATGAGGACCAGGACAATGACTGACAGAAGGAGTCAGGCTTGGGGGGGGGGGGGTGAGGCAGAATGTGTAGCCTTGATCTACAGTAGAAGTCCATAAACTTCTGATGGTCAAATCCTGTTCACCGCCTGTTTTTATTTATTTTTTATTAAAAAAAATTTTTTTTTAAATATTTTATTTATTTTTGAGACAGGGAGAGACAGAGCATGAACAGGGGAGGGGCAGAGAGAGGGAGACACAGAATCTGAAACAGGCTTCAGGCTCCGAGCTGTCAGCACAGAGCCCGACGCGGGGCTCCAACCCACGGACCGAGAGATCATGACCTGAGCCGAAGTCGGCCGCTTCACCGACTGAGCCACCCAGGCACCCCTCACCGCCTGTTTTTATCAAGTATGTTTTATTGGAACCCGGCCACACCCATTCCTTATGTATTGTCTAGGGCTGCCTTCATGCTAAGAGGGGGAGTTAAGCGGTTAGAACCAAAGCCAGGGGTGCCTGGGTGGCTCAGTCGGTTAAGCATCGACTTCGACTTCGGCTCAGGTCACGATCTCACGGTCTGTGAGTTGGAGCCCCGCGTCGGGCTCTGTGCTGTCAGCGGGGAGCCTGCTTGGGATTCTCTCTCCCCGTCTCTCTCTGCTCCTCCCCCACTCCCCCACGCACCCTGTCTCTCTCAAAATGAATAAACTTAAAAAAAAAAAATACCCCACAACTTGGCGGCCTAAAAGAGGAAGGATCACTTCCTGATCTCACGAATCTGTAATTTGAGCAGAGCTTGGTGGGGAAGGCTCATCTCCGCTCCATGTGGCATCAGCTGGCACTGTTCGGCTGGGGAAGGGATGGGCCGCTTTTGAGATGGCTCCCTCAAACGGCTGGCAAGTTGGTGCTGGCGGCCACTGGGGAGCGCAGCCGGGCTGGGGACCAGGGCCCTCATTTCCGGTCCACCACAGGCTGCTCAGAAGTTCCTCACAGCTTCCAGTCTGGCTTCTAAAAGCAGACATCCCAGGAGACCGGAAGGAGAATATGGCCTGTTTCTTAAAACCTGGGCCTGGAAACAGGCACCCTTCCATCATATCTTACTGACCAAGGGGTCACAGAGCCCAGATTCAAGAGGAGGAGACACAGACTCACCTCTCGATGGAGGGGATGTCAGAAAATTGGGGGTGGGGGGTCAGGTTTAATTTTTTTTTTCAACGTTTTTTATTTATTTTTGGGACAGAGAGAGACAGAGCATGAGCGGGGGAGGGGCAGAGAGAGAGGGAGACACAGAATCGGAAACCGGCTCCAGGCTCCGAGCCATCAGCCCAGAGCCTGACGCGGGGCTCGAACTCCCGGACCGCGAGATCGTGACCTGGCTGAAGTCGGACGCCTAACCGACTGCGCCACCCAGGCGCCTCTGGGGGGTCAGGTTTAAAATCTGCCATAGAGAATGGTTAACGGCGGCCTAAACAACACCGACTTTTAGCTCCCCTCCCCCATGCTCAGAAGTCTGGAGCTAGATGTTTACAAGGTTGGTCAAGCTACCCAATAATTTTACCGGGGGCCACTCTTCTTCATTTTTCAGCTCTGCGATCTTTAAATTTTTTTTTGATGTTTATTTATTTCTGAGACAGAGAGAGACCGAGTGCGAGCGGGGGAGGGGCAGAGAGAGAAGGAGACACAGAATCCGAAGCGGGCTCCAGGCTCCGAGCTGTCGGCCCAGAGCCCGTTCAGCTCTGCGATCTTTCGCGTGTCTCTTTCAGTCCTTAAATCTGTCACCGCATGGTCGCAAAATGGCAGGCACAGCGCCAAGCTTTACGTCCCCACATAATAGCGTCCTGAGCTGGAAGGAACAGCATGAGTAGGAAAGAACCTTCCCGGGATGTTTTCTCTTATATCAGGAAGTGTCTAGCAGAGTTCCAGTTAGGACCTCTTATTCAGAATCGGGTCGTGGGATCATTTCTTCCTCAATCACTAGCAAAGAGGATTGGGACTCCCCACCTATGGATTAGAAAAACCGTCCCTCTGAGGCTGGGGCAGGGGACCCACCTTTCCTGTTCACTCGCTGCCTGCCAGCAAATACCAGCTTCTGTTAGCAGGGAATAAGGAAGGAGAAGCTATTGAGTGGTCAACCGACGGTGTCTGCCGTGTTGGGTATTCTGTTACCGGAGGTCTTGGAGCAGCGGGGCCCCAAGGCGGAGGCCATGGCTCCAGGAAATGTGGTGGCGCTGGAACCTTTGCTGATGTGGTGGGCTTTCAACTCTGGGACCAGCCTTCAACTGGAGACCGTCGAGGTGAAAACCACGTAGGTTACGAGTTTACGTTCCCACGACAAAACTCCTTCACTAACGCAGCTCTCGGTGAGGGTTTTGGAACCCACGTATCTTGGCCAGTTGAGACATCTCTTGAGGCTCTGAAAGCCGAGCAATTCAGGACAGCTTTCCTCTTTCCAGGTCCACAGAGAGGTGTCAGAATCTCCTGGAGATGCTCGTTAAAAACTCAGATTCCCAGGGGAGTCCGACTGTCTCCGTCGGTAGAGCATGCGACGTTTGATCTCGGAGTTGTGACTTTGAGCCCCAGGTTGGGTGTGGAGCCTACTTAAAAGCAAGCAAGCAAACAAACAAACAAACACAAAACACAGATTATAAGTCCTCACCCTCAGAGATTCTGAGGGAAGGGTTCCCGGGATGAAGCCGCTAAGGGCAGTGCTGGGGTAGCCCCGGGTTTCTTCAGCAAGTGCTTGCAAGTAATTCTGAGGCCCAACCAGGTTTGGGAACCACTGGTTTACGGTTCTAGATGCAATTAAAGCCACCTGCAGTGCTAAGGAACAGCTGGGCTAGAGCTTTCAGCTCAGAGAGTCCCTGCAAGGACAACGTTTGTTGGTTCCTGTGGCACTTGTCTCTTGGGTGAGTGCAGAGGCTGGGTATCCTCTTATACCCTGACGTTTGGTGGGGACCCGTTTTTGTCTGTCTCCCAAGAAGTGGGGCCCTCTGCAGTTTTTCCTGGAACCTTTCGAAGGGGTAATTATGAGGTTACCCCATACCCACAGCACTCACGGGGCACCTGAGCAGCCTATCAGTGTGGGAGCCTCCCGGGGGCCGTGCCGTGTTGGCATTGTATTGCTACAGTAACAAGCTACCACAAAAGTAGGGACTTTTTTTTTTTTTAATGCTTCCTTATTTATTTTTTGAGAGACGAAGAGCCTGAGTAGGGGAAGGACAGAGAGGGAGGGGAGAGAATCCCCCAGCAGGCTCCGCGCGGTCAGCACAGAGCCCGATGCGGGGCTCGGTGGGGGGGCTCGAACTCACAAACCGTGAGATCGTGACCAGCACCGAAACCAAGAGTCGGACCCTTCACCGACTGAGCCCCCCCCCCCCCCGGGCGCCCCAAATGTAGTGACTTTTAAAAACACGAGTTCGTTATCTTACAATTCTGAAGGTTAGCAACCTGAAGTGGGTCTCGCTAGGCTGACAGCAAGATGTCGGCAGGGCTGTGTTCCCTTCTGGAGGCCTAGGGAAGAATCCATTTCCTTGCCTTTTCCACTTTCTAGCAGCTTCCCACATCCCTTGGCTCATGGCCCCTTTTGTCCATCTTCAAGCCAGCAGTAGCAGGCTCCCGGCCTCCCCGCCCACTTCCCTCTTCTACTTGGAAGGACCCTTGTGATTATATCCAGGATCATGGCCCCATCTCAAGGCGGTTACCTTAATTCCATCGGTTGTATAAAGTAACATATTCACAGGTTCTGGGGACCAGGATGCAGACATCTTTGGGAGCCATTATTCTGCCTCCCACACTTGGCAATACAGCACTGTGAATAGTCGTAGAGGAAATGACTTGAACTTCTATAGTTCAAGAGCCATTCTCTTACCCAAATTGGCCTTTCCCCCTTGGGAAACAGGAGTTTTCCTGAATCGTTCGGCTGAGAGCGCCATTGCTTTGGGAGTCAGACCAGTTCCAGAGAGGGTTTCAAGGCAATTCCCCTGTCCTGTGGCTGGACAAAGGCACCCGAGCATATGGTGTGAGAGCAGGGGATTCCCTGATGCAGGTCATTTATTAAATGCTTTTTTCCTTCTCAACCCTGGAGACAGCTCTTGAAGCACGGGGCATTTGCTGCTGTTGTTGCTTTCGAGTAGCCGGAATGATGTGAAAACATATGTTACAGTTGCCTACTGCCTCTGTCTTCCTTGGGGCATCCCAGGGGGACCCAGCAAGTCCCCCAACAACCTAACCCTAGGGCCCAGTGTCCCGTGGGTTGGGTGAAGGTCAAGGAGGTAATATAAACGTTCTAATTCTGAATACACATTAGCTCTTTTTGTTGGGTTCCTTTCCCACCTGTAGGCCAACTGGACATCCAGCATCTTTTGCCTCCAAGAAGGCCTAAGAAAAGAAAATCACAATTCTGCAATCCTGTTGGGAAACACGGGGACAGGAAAATGGCAGATAAATTTTAGTTTATTACAAGTCCGGATGTTCTAAAATTTTCAAAGGATTTTTGAAGTAGGAAGAATGGCAGTGTGGTCAGCCTTGTCTCTGATAAGTTTGAGCACCTCCAGAAAAAGCCCTTTGAACCATGTAAGTGGCAGAAACATCGGGCTGGGCAGGAAATCGTCTTTTAGAACCAGGCTCGAGTCTAATGGACCGATAATCATTGAGGAAAAGGGCCATCGGTGAACTCAAACCGTGGGCTCTCAGCACCACCTTCACTTGTTCCCTGGTTTCCTGGCCCCTTCTGGTAGCCACACGGACTGATGGACAACAGTGACGCCGGACTTTCAGCTGCTGACGTCTACCCTGGGGAAAGGCAGAGCACACACAGCCTGGCATCTTCTTACTTAAATAGAACCCACAACCCACCTGAAGCTGCCATGTGATAGATCAGAGAAGAAGGAAAACGGGGAAGCACGGCGGCCAGCAGACCCAAATCAAAACCACATATGCATGGTTTCCACTGCACAGTATGAATTTTCCTGGTTCCCTGGCTGTATCTGCTTGCTCCAAGGTGAAGAACTTTCCAAGGAGACTTTGAGTCAATGCAGTCACCTAAAATGGATAATACAGACCCTACTGAAAATCCAGCCCGTGAGCTCCTTTGGGTATTTGTGCTATAAAAATTCCGTCATTCTAGGGGCACCTGGGTGGCTCAGTTGGTCAAGCGTCTGACTTCAGCTCAGGTCGCGACGTCACGGTTCTTGGGTTTGAGCCCCGGGTCAGGCTCTGGGCTGACAGCTTGGAGCCTGGAGCCTGTTTCGGATTCTGTGTCTCCCTGTGGCTCTGCCCCTCCCTTGCTCATGTTCTGTCTCTGGCTCTGGCTCTCTCTCTCTCAAAAGTAAATAAACATTAAATTTTTTAAAAAAAAATTCCATTATTCAGGGCGTCTGGGTGGCTCAGTGGGTTGAGCGTCCAACTTCGGCCCAGGTCATGATGGCAAGGTTCGTGAGTTTGAGCCCCGTGTCGGGCTCTGTGCTGACCGCTCAGAGCCTGGAGCCTGCTTCGGATTCTGTGTCCCCCCCCCCCCTCTGCCCCCCCCCCCAGCGCTCTGTCTCTTCCTCTGTCAAAAATAAACATTTAAAAAAATTCCATCATTCATTTCTTCGTTCGTTCAAAGATGACTTATTGTGCATGTAACATGTGGTTCAGAGGCCGACCCTGGGACAAGTGTTTGAACTCAAGTAATTTATTCGGGAGGTGATTCCAGGAAGCGTCGGGGGGGAGGGTGCGGAGCAGGCAAGTGAGGCAGGGAAGAGAAGGCAGGCAGGGCAGAGCCTGCTATCCAGCTTGTGACCACCGTGGGCAATCAGGATTTAATATCACTGGGGATCTTCTGAGACCAATGTTGAGCACAAGCCCCAGTTTTCCCACGCAGGGAGGGGCAAGAGTATGCCAGCTCCCTTCGGGCAGGATTGGAGGGCTGTTGGGCAGGGCGTCAATTCCCTACCTCTTCCAGGCTGCTGCCGGAGCAGAGACGTGGGCTGCGGGAGCCGGAGAAAACACTCGGGCCGTGATGCGAATGCTGCTCGCTGGAATTGGAGACACCTGCCCTGACGCGGTCAGGGCCGGGGGCACGGGTGGGCACGGGTGCCGTCTGCTCGCCTGAGTCTCAGCGTTAGGTGCTGGGAATGCACAGGGAGAGGACGCGGCCCCGCCATCAAGGAGCTCGGGGCTGGCAGAGGACAAAAGTGCGGTTTACGGTCACGATGCCGTATGACAAGTGCCGTGGCAGGAGCGAGCCCGGGATGCTACGGGGACGGGGGTGGGGGTGGGGGGCTACAGAGGAGGGGCGAGGGCAATGCTTCCTGGAAGGGGTGAGGCGGATTTGAGTCTTGCTGAATGAGGAGAAGGTGTATAGGAGAGAAAGTCAAGAGACACGCTTTCCAGGTTAGGGGGACTTGCGTGTGCAAATGG
Organism: Lynx canadensis; assembly: GCF_007474595.2. Taxonomy (NCBI): domain Eukaryota; kingdom Metazoa; phylum Chordata; class Mammalia; order Carnivora; family Felidae; genus Lynx; species Lynx canadensis. Next base: position 34,493,198 of record NC_044321.2, on the reverse strand, counting down.
ATGAAGGCACAAGAGGGCATTTGGACAAATGTCCTTTATATTTTGTTTGTCATAGCATGCATTCTCTTTTACTAAGAGCAGCCCTTCTTCGGCTCTGCAACACCATCCGCCGTGCCCATTATTGGATGTCTAATGCACTCAACAAATTCTATTATTTTATGCTGGATGTATGGGGCTATCCGTTAATATCTGACAGTTATTACCCAGAAACTAAATGAACCTTGGAGTGAATATTTTCTTTTCCTTAAAAAAATAAAATAAAGACAAAAGGTGAGATGTCAGGAAAAAAGAAAAAAATATTTTAGGCCGTGCATCAGATGCATGGCGTGCTTTTATAAAAAAAAAAAAAAAAAAAAAAAAAAAAAAAAGCAACCCTGCAAAGATGTGAATTTGAGATGGGGCTAGGATGCATTCCCAAGACCAGCGTGGATGTCTCCCAGACGCCTGCAAATGGCTTATCAAAGGCTCCAGCTGCGGGCCGGACTCATTTGTCAAAGGCCTGACATCTGATGACGTCATAGCACCAGAAGCTCTCCCGGGCCTGGCTTAGACAAGGTATATCGGGAGAGCAGGGTGAGGTCACACCCCTGCCGACCCACAGGATTCGTTTTCCGTCACCACCTGCTCCTTTTCTATGCGTTGAGTGGCTTGATGGCATTGCCGAGGTTGATGGCGACTGGGGGGTGGTGGTGGGGTTGGGTTCTTAACTCCCTCAAACACCAGATTTTAACATAGGCATTAAAAAAACCCACCCACGCCAAAAGGGCGAACCGGCCTCGGGCAAGATGATGAAGAAGGTAGTCTGTCTTCCTCTACCCGCGCGTCCCTCCTTTTCTGCATTTCTTGTCTGGTTAAGGAGGTTCTACGGTTTTGAGAGCCAATGTGAAAAGGTTGACCAGATACGTTTTTTCCTGTGGGACTGGGCAATTGCTGTTACCCCAACACAGATGGATTTGCATTTTAAAAGGCAACCGTGGGTGGGGGCAAGGCTTCACACAAAAGGATGACTCCATAATAGGGGAAATTTCGGCACAGCGGGAGCTGGATTTGCTGGCTCTTTTCAAATCACACCAGATAGATGACTGTCTTGTTTGCCAATCGGGCAGATGACTTGGCTGCCATGGACGAGGCCGGATATTAGTGTAGGGTGTTAGAAGTCTGGATGGCCCTGGACGGTCGAGAGGAACTCTCAGGGGACGGGGACTCCTGGGTGCTGATAACGTCTACTTCTTGATCTGGGGGCCGATTAAGTGGGTGGGTGTGCTTGGTGTAAATTCACCAAACAGAAGAACGAATCACGCGGAAAAAGTTTACTTTGAAAGCTTAGCTTCGAAGTCTGGGGAAAGGGGTCTCGGTTCTGCGAGCCTCTACTCTTGGTACCTTGCACGGTACCACACGCTTGCGTATCGTCGATCCCCACCCCAACCCTCTGCATCCCGTAATGACGTCCATTCCGTAGTTAGGGACACCAAGGCACGGAATGGCTTCCCCGCTTGCCCCGGATCACACAGCCGGTTAGCAGCGGAGTAGGGATTCCAACCCCAGTCTTCCAGCTGGACAGACCGTTGTTGGCTCTTTCAAACGGGTAATGCACAGGGGTAGAGGGCCCCCCTCTCTGCCGCCAGCACCACAGATGGCCTTAGGAGGATCCCAGTTTGGTCAGGTGTCCCAGTGGCCTCTGTGTTCGTCTGAGAAGGGATGATTGTCAGGAGGGGAAGGCCTGGACAGGTGGCGGCTGGGGCGGGGTTGCTGAGATGGCAAGGCTCGGGCTGGGACATTCCAGAGCGGTGACAGTTCTCAGAACTTGGACGGGAACTGATGTTTGTGAGCAGGGACCCAGAGTAGCCGTGCACTCTAGGGAACGGTGAACTGCCTCAGGGCGTGGAGCAGTGGGGACACCACTGGGGCATGCCAAGGGCCCGGTGGTTTTGACCGGAAATGGGAGGGGTCCTGGGAACCTTGAAGCTTCAAGCACCAAAGGGTTGGAGGGATGTTTCTGGCCTTCCTGGAACCTACAGCTGGGAAGCAAGGTAAGAAGACGAGGAAGGTGTGTGCTTTACAAAGATGGTTAACAGCTACAGCTGTCATTTCCACGACGTCTTCTGCAACGTGACCTGCGACTCCCCCATCAAGTCTGTCGCCATTCCTTTGACTCTGGAGAGACCCTCTGATACCTTTCTTTGATCGTTACACTATGCCGGAAGTGAATCGATATCCATTCTGGGTGTAGCCCCTAATTGGCCTGGTGGCTTCCTCTTGAGACACCTGCTCTTGGGACACTCCTCTCAGAACCCAGCTGCCATGTTATGGGAAGCCCAAGCCACGTGGAGACGCTCCCGTTGACAGCGCCGGCTGAGCTGTGGGCTGACAGCCCGCGTCAACCACCAGCCACGCGGACGTGCCATCTTGGGCATCCAGCTCGGTCCATGCTGCAGATGACTGCACTTGCAGCCGCTTGAGAGACCCAAGTCGGAACCATTTAGCTGAGTCTAGTCAGCTCCCAGGACCGGCGAGACAATGATAACTGCTGCATCGAGTCGCTGGGTCTTAGGGCTGTTCGTTCCACAAGAGCAACAGAAAAAGACAGGAGTCCCAAAGGATCGGAGGACTGGAGTGCTGCCAGTGTGTCAACCTGGGGTGTAAGAAGGAGAAAATGAAAGGAGTCTTCAAGCGGAGTACAACTTAGATTCATAACAATGCCGGCAAGGCCAGGAGCCTGGAGACAAGTGACCGCTTCCTGGACCTCGGTTTCCTCATCCATAAGATGGAGATGATTCATTCCACAAACACAGAATGGATCCCAACTGGGGTAGGCGGCGAGGTAAAGATCAACGTGCCCGCAGCCCTGGAGATCTTGTGCTCATTCAAAGATCAAATCAGGCACTGTGACGACGTTTGCATATAAATGCTTGTAAGTACATGTTAATTACATGCAAATCCCTTAGAGTAGTACCTAGCACATTCTAAGCTCCGATTTATGTCTGCTGTCATTATTATGCTCTGCCTGCCATTTAATTCTCTGAATAGCATCTGTGCCCCGATTGCAGCTTCAAAAAGCTAACTGGGTACAACTACTTTGGAAAACTGTCTGGCAACAAAATGAAACACATGCCTACCTATGGCCCAACAGTTCCACGGGTGGGTGTACGCCCAACAGAAACGGGTCCTCATATCCACCCAAAGTCACACAGGAGGATGTTTGCGGCAACGGCCCCACGTTGGAGACAATCCAAGTGTCTATCACCAGACAGATAAATAAATTGTGGGACATTCAACGGATGGAATACCACTCAGTAGTTAAAAAGGGCGAGCCACCGTTTCACGCAAACAGCCTGGATGAATCTGGCAGACAATGAATGAAAGAAGCCATACACAGGGGCACCTGGGTGGCTCAGTCGGTTGAGCGTCTGACTCGATTTCGGCTCAGGTCATGATCCCAGGGTCGTGGGATTGAGTCCCACATCGGGCTCCCCGCTGAGTGTGGAGCTCGCTTAAGATTCTCTCTCTCTCTCTCTCTCTCTCTCTCTCTCTCCCTCTGCCCCTCTCCCCTGCTCACCCATGAGTGTGGTCTTTCTGTCTCTGCTGGAAATGTTCTCTATATTGACCTGGGTGGTGATCATGCAGGCATATACATATGTAAAGAAATCAAGGTGTGTGCCCTTCAGATATGTGTTCTTTACTGGATGTAAGTTACAGCTCGATAAAAACATAAATACAAAGGAGGAAAAGCTCATTCTGGGTGGGCTGTTCACGGGTGACCCCTGTCAGGAGGTTTGGTAGGAAAGGGGGAAAAGGGTGGGGTTTCTAGGTGGGGAGACTTTGGAGGTCGGGGGGGAACTCCCCCCCGCCCAGGGCCGTCCTGAGCTGTTTGTGGTTCCTTGAAGCTGTGTGGGGTTCCCCGCGAATTCCCAAGTTCCCAAGACCTGGGCCCTTCCTTTCACAGGCAGTGTCTCAGCCTCCAAGTCTGAGAAGCCACATCTGAAAGGCTTCCGTGAAGCCTCCTGTTAACGGGAAGCATCAGTGACTTCAAGAACACAGATGGAGGCCACGGGGGGAGTGGAGACGCAGGGTGGACCAGTGGAGGCCAACGTTGGTTGAGGGCGGGCCACAGGGCCAGTTTGCTGGAAATCCCATTCCTGAGAGTCGGGGACTGAACCACAGGGAAGCGGCCGGCTCCTTGAAGTCTGCATCAGGTGTTGGCAGCATGGCCGGCTTCCTGGAGGGAGAGGGCTGGCCGGAAAAAGGCTTCCCCCCAAGTCTCCCAGTCCTGACCGCCTCTCTCCCCTGCCCGAAGCCCAGCTGGCCTCTGTCATTCCCAGCACACTGGGGCTTGGAGAGAGGGAGGTTTCTCCGAGCCAGCTACACGTGATTCCGCCTCCCCGGGCCAGGGACCAAGGCGCCCCTCGGTATAGGCCATCCAAGCCCGTGCGACCGGGTGCGGCGGCTTCAGTATAATTAATTTAGAAAGGAGGGCGGATTTTATCAACAGCTCTGACGGAGCAGGTTTCCTCGCTGCCTGCGGGTTTCGCTAGGGGTGCCCTCTGGCATCGGACCCCGGGGGCAGCCCCCTCCCCCCAGCCCGTGCTCCACCCCCCCCTCCACTGAGGGCCTCCCGGGCCACCGGGGTCCCCCGCAGCACGGCGAGACACCCCCCCCCCTCGGGAAGCCACCCGCCGCCGCCACCCTCCCGCCCGCGCCTTCCGTCCCCGGCACTTCGGGGACGCGGGGGCGGCCCGGGGGCAGCCGGAGGCCTGGGCACGGCCGCAGGGTAATTGGCGCGCGCCGGGGACCGCGTGGGGGCTGGGGAGGGGACGTCCCTCGGGGCGCCGATCCCCGCCACGGCCGGGTCACGGAAGCCCCCTCCCCCGCGCCGCGCCCTGCCCGCGGCTCCGCCCGCTCATTAGCGGAGGCCGGGCCGGCCGGTTCGCCTCCTCGGGCCGCCAATTACCCGCCCTGCTGGCTCGGAGCGCGCCGCCGGGCCAGACAAAGGCGCGGGCGGCGGGCGGGCGGGGGAGGAGGGGGAGGGAGAGGCGAAGGGGGAGGGAGAGGCGGGGGGGTGGGGAGGAGAGGGGAGGGAGCCCCGGGCGCCCGCGCCTGCAGAGCGGCGGCGGCGGCGAGATAAGGGCGCTGGGACGCGCCGCGCTCCGGCTGTAAATGCACCCTGCGAGCCGGGCCGGGCGCCCAGGTCGCGCGCCGCTCACCCCCCGCGGCCGTGCGGGGGCATCGGGTCCCCGGTAGCCCGCTGCGCCAGCCGCCCCGGCCCCGCCGCGCCTCGCCGCGCGTTTGCAAAGTGCCCAGCGAGGGTGCCACATGCCTCCCTCTCCGCGGTTCCCTAAACCTGGCTGTCGGGTTGTGCCTAGCGCCGAGCGGCCGACCGCGGCCTTCCCCACCGTCGCCGCCACCCCCACCCCCCAGGCCCAGAGGGCACCCCCGAACCGAGCCCGGCTAAGCCGAGCTGGGAACCCGGGAACCTGGGTCAGCGGGCCTGTTCGAGTCAGCGTCGCGTCTTGGTGGCCGTGCTTCCGGTCATCTCCTCTGATGAGGGGGCGATTCGTTTTCCTAATATTTGGAAACACGAGGCTCTCGGAGACGAAATGATTTATTCCCAACGCCGCAGATTAGTGGCAGCGTCTAGGGCGCAGTTCACGGTCTTTCAACATTTTAAATATCATCACTTAAAAAAAACCCACCAAAATCTTGCACTCTGATGTTTCCAGATTCAAAAGGCTACTCCTGACCTACCTCCTGACCAGCCACACGATTCGGAGGGTCAATTTCTTTAGCGTGCATCCGCAAAACCATAGGTGAAAAAGAAATTTTATTAATCCAAACCCATGATTGCTATGCTGAGTAGGAGTTTCAAACTTCCAGAATCTCTGGCCCAAGAGGAGCCAGGTTTGGGGGGCTAAGCCTAGGACGTCCCTACCCTGCCCTAGGCGGAGCCCTTCTGGGGCGAGGCAGGGAGTTTCCTGTTACTCTTTCCTGACATCTGTCTGAGGGTCTTTGAGAAGCCCCCTTGTCTGCAGTCAGCGCCACGACCGACCGCCGAGGGAGTCTGGGTAGGGGTCAGGGCGCTCGAGCCTCAGAGCACGCCTTTGGGATGAGATGTAGGCTGCCTCAAATGAAGACACATGTCCCTCAATAAAGCACCGTTCCCAAGGGCCTTCCTTGCTGTCTGCTGTCAGCCTGGTGGCTTAGGGCTCCTGAGGTCAAGGTCTACCTCCCAGCCCCCCAGGCCACTTAGCTTTTCACAGAAAATAGCCAGTGGGGGCCTTGACCTCCTCCTTCGGCTCACAAACGCCTGCCTCGCAGACCAGGCGCCGGGCCTGAGAGAGAGCGAGAGCAAGCTTGAGCCTGGGAAGCAAAATCACTGTGTCCCTGCAGGGGTGGGGGTGGGGGTGGGGGACGAGCGCCAGTGCTACGGGCCATTGTGTTTCTGCAGTGCTGGGGGCAGACGGTGTCTGAGTCTCAGGAAGGGACTCTTTCTTGTGGGCCCATTCCTGGGGGTCTGGGAGAACCTGCGTCACAAAGCAGAATTCTGTCTTCCCTGTAGGAGGGGTCCGCTCCACTGTCCTGCGCCAGCGAGCCCTCACCCGTCGTTAACATGCGGAAATCCCTCTGAACCCCTTGGTAAACGGCCCTGATGACCCAAGTTCACTGCTCTCGGGACACATGCCCCCAGTCCAGCAATGAAAATTTAACAGCAGGTGCAGGGAGGGGGGAGGCGGTTTCCGGACCCTGCCCCAGGCTGCTTCTCTTCTGATTGGTCGGTGGGGAAGACAGCCCCAGACTGGCTTTTACCAAAAGTATTTACTAGGTGACCAGTTGGTGACCTATTGGTGAACTTGAGAGACTTCGCCCTCAAATATGCCCTTCTGTAGAGGTTCCAAATATCTCGCTCATGATTTCATTGTTTTGTATTCAGCTTTGGCCTCCCCTCTGGTCCTGTTTGCAAATGTTCTTTACATCTTTGTCTTTGCAAACCTTGTGCCCTGAGCATGTGGTGTGGTGTGGGGGCGGGGGTGGGGGGGTGGGGGGATGGGAGCCAAGACGCAGGGCTTGGCCTAACCACCTGCCCTCACCCGCCTGCCCAGCTGGAAGACCCGGATGCTGCTATCTCGGAGGGCCTCTGGGGACCCCCCCCCCCCCCGGGGCCTGAGGTTGGAGTCTCACAGCCTGGCAGAATGGGCCCACCTGGCCCTCAGCACCCTGGCTCGGGTGCTTCTGGAAATCCAGAGCAGCTTCCACACCCCTTTCCAGGGTTGGGTCATGGCCAGCCGTGGGGGACTGTGGAGAAGGGCAGCTGGCTCCTGTCTCCTTCCCAAATATACAGAGTCCAGAAGGAAAGCAGAGAGACCTTCAGCTCATCACTGCTTGAGGTTTCCTGAATTGGAGAGTGCAAAGCTGGCCCTGCCCGCATTTGAAGAATTTCCCTTTGGAGCCAGGCAGAGTCCCAAGGTCACTTCTGGCCTAGAATGCCAGCTCAGAATGCCGCACCCCCCCCCCACGCCCCACTGCGTGCCTTGGTTCTTAGAGGAGATGGGCCATCTGGTGGGTTAGGGGGCTCGGCTCCTAGAGGTGATCCAGATCCTTCATAGGCTTGAACTCCAGAACCCTCGCTCCCTAGCCGTGTGCCCTTGGGCCAATTGCTGAACTTTCAGAGCCTTGGTTGTCTCATCTGTATCATGAGGATAAATAAAATAAAAGCATCAACTTCATAATGTTATGGGGATTGAGTGAGTTAACGCATATACATTTAACAAAGTAATTGCTCATTTAATGTCAGTTGTTCCTCTTTCCCTCCCTCCCTCCCTCTTCCTTCCCTCCTTGCTGTCCTTTCTTGCCCAAGGGCAATGGAGCCCCAGGGTTATGATTCCCTACACTATGGGCAGGCCAGGAAAAACAAGCAAACCGGCATTTGACCAGTGCAGGGACTGGCCCGGCTACAGCCCTGCTGCCATTGTGAGACCAGGTGACAAAGGGCTTTTCAAACCTCATCAAGCTGAGTTCAGCCCCAGCAACAGATGACAGGTTTCTGTTTAGCTCAGATGCCACAAGGATGGCCTCCAGCCTGTAGGAGTGCTGGGTTTCCACGTCCACTCCCCTACTTCACCCCCCTACGAATGCCACCTTGGCCACCAAGGTAGCTGCAGTCCTGGCCCCAGGTCACAATGTGCGGTGGCTTCATTAACTGTCCCCTTAAGCCTCGTGTTCCTCCTTCTTGAGAGCCTGGAGAAAGTAAATGGAGTCATCCCAAGGGGGAAGGGAGGAGGAAGAAGAAGGACGTAAGACAACGTTCTGAGGACCTCCCTTGGAATGTTCCAGGTGAGAAAGGCTGATTCGAAGCACACTTGCCCAGAATGGCTCTGCCTGGTTCTTCTATACTGGCGTCTTATGTATCTTAAGAAAATAAATAGAATTATCCTTCCATGGGGCTTGCGGGAAAATTCTAGATGGACAACAGGCCTGCCTCAGATCAGGCCTCACTTACTGGAAACCTTACTTATCAGCAAGGTCCTTGGGAAGTTGGGTTAATCTGGAAATTGGAAATTTGGAAATTGGGTTAATTTGTTTAGAGACCCAAACAAAACAAAACAAAACAGTGGCTGTTTCCATGTCTGAGGCTCATGCATTTTCTTTATTGAACATCTTTTTGTGCTGTGTGTTCCCTGGTTCATTGCTTGAGCTTGATGGGAAGGTCCTGAAGTTCCTGGAGGAATGTCCTTTGTGACTTGTGGCATTTTATCTTTTAAGTTTATTTATGTATTTTTTTGAGAGCGAGACAGAATGCCACTAGGGGAGGGGAAGAGAGAGAGGGAGAATCCCAAGCAGGCTCCCTGAGGTTAGCTCGCGGAGCCTGACCTGGGGCTCGAACCTACAAAACCCTGAGATCATGACCTGAGCCAAAATCAAGAGTCAGACAATCCACTGACTGAGCCACCCAGGTGCCCCGACTTGTGGCATTTTAATGTTGATGGCTGTCTTGGGAACACGCCGGATGTCTGGCTCCATCAACTTTCTCCTATGCCAAGGTGGGAACACGGCAGGGGCAGCTGTTAGTGGGTTGATAGATTCTCCTCGGTCCCTGAAAGCCACGGAAGTTTTCACCTTGCCCGCACCTTGTGCAGGATAGGCATTAACTGAAAGGACAGAGACATTTGACAGGAAGAACGAGCGACCAAATTTCAGAATCGCTTTGGCACGGCCCAAGCCCCAGCCCTCAGGACATTAGCTCCTGGGACCTCACGAGGAAGAGTGAGGGAGACAACAAGGCTTCCTCAAGCGTTCCTTTGTGGGTTGATGAACCCGCGAGAAGGACCGAGGAAGGAGCGAGAAGTTTGCCGAGCGAAGGACTACATAAACAACTTTCCAGGGGGCCTATTTAAAATGCTCAGGGGAATAAATTGTTTTAAAGCATTTAAAAAACACCATTTACATACAATTAATATGTTGATTGCACAGTGTTCTTATTAATTCATTACAGCAAGGATTTCCACATAGCAAAACAACCTTTCAATACTTAGCTTAGTTTGTGATATAGCATGAACCAGGAAATTATATATATATATATATAGCCACTATATACAATCTCACACACACACACGCGCGCGCACACACACACACATACGCATCTAAATACATAGAATTGATAGTCTTTAGTAATTCAAATATCATTTCTCGGCATCACACCCTGCCTTACACAAATGGACCCTCTGCCCCCCAGGGTGGAACTTTGGAGATTTTTCTGCTACATTCTTAGAACCCCAGAGCTCTGGTTTGTTATAACAGTAAAGGGCCATGACTGAGCAAAGCATCTGATAATCAAGATTTACTGTGCGACAACTGTAGTTACCGTGGTCTAACAGGAACCCTGCTTTTGCTGCGCAGGAGAGGTGACAGCGCTAGGGGGCAGGAGAAGGGTGGCTGCTAAGGACAGCCAGCCCTCCGGGAAACTTTCAGTAGGGATGACCCACAAGGGTGGGCCTGACCTTGGGGCCGCCAGAGAATCACGGAACGTTTCTGGTTCTCCGCTGGTGCGGAACACGCTACCCCCAGACTTGGTGGCTGGAAACAAGCCTGATTTTGTTCTTCTTCGTGATTCCGTGGGTTGTCTAGGGCTCAGCTGGGTGGATCTTCTGCTGGTCTTGCCTGGGGTAGCTCTGGTGGCTGACGTCCCCTGGCGGACGGGTTGGGATGTGTGTGACGGCTTCATCCACACGTCTGGCTCTTCGAGCCGCACGGCCAGAGGGCTGGGGTCTCTCTCCGGGTGGCTAATTTGGGCTTCTTTGCCTGGCGGCTGAACCCCAAGTTGCTCCAAAAGAACGACGCCCATGTGCCAACCCAGCCTCCAGCCCTGTCACTCTTACTAAGGCCCCATTGGCCAGAGCAAGTCACGTGGCCAGGCACGGAGTCAGAGTGGGAGGGGACTAGGCCAGGGGGCGAATACTCAGAGGCATAGCTCGCGGGGATCCGCGGCTTCCCCCCACTATCATAAGGGCCTACTGTTTTCTGTCCCATCAGAGGGTCTCGTTCTCTACTCCCTTAGCTTCCTGTCCCTTCCTCCCTCCTGCTCCCCGCCCCCCATGTCCCTTTCAGAGGCGTGAGGGGGGCAGAAGACCGCACGGTGGTCAGTGGTGATGGGGGCTGGGTGGTCATCCCCCAGCCCACTCCCCGGCCCAGGGACGAGCCATCCTCTCCGCCCCCCCCCCCCCGCCCCCGCCCCCACCCCGCGCATGAAGGGTTATACGATATACAGACCGAACAGGCAGGATGGTTTTTTTTGTTTTTTTGTTTTTTTTTAAGATTCCAAGTCAGATGTTTTAATATTTCACCGAGCCACTGCAGAAAGCCCTTCATTATGGGATGGAAATGCTTGGAAAATGGCCTTCTAATTAATGTGAAATGAGAGAGTGCCCCTCAGAGCAAGGGAGACTTGGCAGCTGTGAGGGTGATGTCACTATGCCAGCGCTTCCTGGGCGGGGCGAGCGCACGGGGCCCCGTCCCAGGATAGATTTGCCTCACGGAGCCCATTCAGCATAAATCCCGCCACGGGGCCGGGCTGGAGACAGCAAATTGAGAACCTTCCACAGCTCGCTGAGTTACTGCTTCCCAGAAATTGCTGAAGCCATTGATCTCGATCTTTTTAAATCATTAAATGGTTCTGGCGTTCGGGCGCGAAGCGGGGCTGCGCCCGGTGGCTCGGCCGCCGATCCCGGGCCGGGCTTTTGTTGGGCCCAGGCTCAGTCACGTGGTTGCATCACAGTGACCTTTCCACCGGCGTGCGAGACACAAAAGGGCTCACTCGGCTGGCCCTCCCTCTCTCTTCTGTGAGTCACGGGAGAACGGCGCCTTTATGGGAGACCTGAAAAGCAGCTCCGAGGGACGGTCACTGGGCTCTGTCTCCTTGGGTGTTTCCCTCATGGAACGAAGCAGTTGGCAGAGCTTTCACCGAGCCAAAGGAATAAAAAAAAAAACTTGCTTCAAGTTTGGACCGTTGGGTGGGAATAGTAACAACAATGACATTGTCGAATATTTACTGAGCACTTCCTGTGGGCCCCCACTATGCCGTTCCCCCTCTCCATCCGAACCTGACAACAAGCCTGTGAAGTAGGTACTATTTGTTATTCCCCTTTTATAGACCAAAGATGATAAGTAACATGTCCCAAAGCTAGCCATTTTAAAGCGATTTGCTGCCCTCCTGGCCGCATGGCTTCGTGCTGTACATCTGATGGTATCCAATTTAATCGATATCGATTGAGGGCCGTAATGCCCGGGGAGGGGAGGAGAGCCAGACCCCTTTCAGAACCCTTCTGAAGAGCTCGCCACACTCAAGGCAGCCTTTTCTGGCCAGGACTGTCTCGGAAGCGATTCGAGTACAGCACAAGATGGCGGGTGCGGGGGGTCTCCTCAGACCCAGGTTCAAATCTCAGCTCCGGGGTGTGGTTTGGGGCGGCTTCATTAACCCTCTGAGCCTCACTCGCCTCTTCTGTGAAATGGCCATGGTAATACCTATTGAGAAGTACCAGAAAGAGTGACGTAAAGGAGGCTCTCTGGAATGTTCTCAGCGAGTGTGGTCGTTAGGGGAAGAGCCTGAGAGATGGGGGGGTTTGAGGCAGAAAATGATTTGGGGGAGAACACAGAGGGGGAAGAGGGCAAGTGGGACGTATCCATCGAGGTTGACTTTGCACCTGGCTGTGTGCACACACACACACACACACACCACACACCTCAGTCCTTGCCAGAGACCCCGTGCTCCACACGTCAGGGCTCTGGCTTGGGTTCATACTTGGGTTAAGCTTTCTGCTTGACTGAGGGTGAGAATATTTTAACCACCAGGGAGGGGTCCTTAGCGCTGGATGGGGTCTGAGGCAGGGTTCTGGAGTTACCCCTGCAGGTGGTGGATGGAGAGGAAGGTCAGAAGGCCGGGTGGCAGGGGGCACCCTCAAGGGTCCATGGTGATTAACCTTTACACACACAGTATCTCAATATTTTAACTCTTGGCTTGACTTTACCGGTGCGCTGAACCTCAATTTTCAGCCTAAAGCCTACCTTCAATGTCAGTGGCATTGCCAGAATGTCTACTGTGTGCGCGGCACGGAAGGGTGGGGGTTGGTGCCGAGGGAGTCGCCACTGTAATCTCTTGGGGAAGCAGATCGCGGCCCCCGATGGCGGAGTACAACTTCAGGGCTCGGGCCCACGTGCCTGGGTCATCGGAGTCCAGCCGTCCTGGGCCCCTCCTCCGGCCTGCTGTTGGGCAGCGAGGACTTTCCTTCCTGCTGGAGGACTGGTAGTCCAGCCCGGAAGATGGTCGCCCCTGGGGTCCTCTTGGGAGCGCCTGGGCCCTGGGGCATCTCAGAACCTCCTCGCCGTTTTCTGCCTGTTTGTCAGGGGCACTGGGGCCATGAACCTGCAGGTGGGAGCTACGTATGCGGCATCGGTGGCTGGCCTGCCCAGACCACAGGGCACAGTGTGAGAGCGATGGGTCCCTCCCCAAGCTTCTGTGGACCGCATGGTCAGAAATCCTGGAGTTCCAGGTCATCACATTTTCCCCTCAGAGCCACTTGGTCTGGGACACGCCTATTCCCAGGGGGCGGGGCTGGGATGGACTCTCCTGGAGCGGGGGGGGGGGGGGGGAGGCTGGCCTAGCTGCCCTGCGGGGACCCCAGATGGCTACACCGTGGCTGTGTCACAGAGGGCCTTGAATGCCCGGATGAGGACTTGATGTTTGTTCAAGGAGGAGCGAGGACTCGGACTCTTTGGGGTGCAAATGACAGAAACCCAAAGCAAACCAGCTGGAGCAAAAAGCAGGCGTTGTTGGTGTGTAGGGAATGGAGACGTCCAGCAAATAGCTTCAGACATGGGGGGGATCAAGCAATAATTTTAGGTCTCCATCACTGCATTGCTTAGCCGGCTTCAAGCCGCACGGTGGGCAAGAGGGCAGCAACCCTAATGGACACAGAGTCCTCGTCTCTAGGAGAAAAGTCCCAAGGAGGGGTCTTGACTGAATAAGCTAGTGTGAAATGCACGGGGGCCGTGCCCAGGGTACTGGGGTGCACCCACTGGCCGCCCAGGGCTGGGTCAGAGTCTGGCGGGTGGGGGCGGGGTGGGAGGGAGCAGTGGCAGGCTCAGACCGCAGGAAAGACAGGTTCTGTCTCTAGAAGATGGGGGTTCTGGGCAGAGAAGAGCCCTAGTTACCTGCTTCTGGTTACCCATTGAGCTTTCTTCTTTTTCTTAAATTTTTTTTTTTAATGTTTATTTATTTTAGAGACAGAGAGACAGAGCACAGCGGGGGAGGGGCAGAGGGAGCCGGAGACAGAGCGTGAAGCAGCCTACAGGCTCTGAGCTGCCAGCACAGAGCCCGAGGCGGGGCTCGAACCCTCAACCATGAGATCAAGACGTGAGCCGAAGTCGGACACTCAACCCACTGTGCCGCCCAGGTGTCCCCATACCCATTGAGCCTTCTTAACTATTGCTGAGAGGTTGTCACTAAGGCGGCTCCAAGAGCTTCTTCTGGAAGCAGACTTGCCTTTCACATCGCCCCCTTGGAGGTGCCCGGGGTGGCGCCAAGAGGGCCCGGCTCCCCCCTCCCCCCTCACCTCCCTCCTTCCCCCCCCCCGCCCCCCTGCTGCCCCCACCACGCTCAGCTGCATCCATTTAGCTGGGCCATTTGGACCAGGAACAAGGGCTCTCCTTTTACTGTCTGTGGCATTCAGGACGGCCTCGTGCTCAGCCAAAGGGCTGCGCCTTGTCCAGATGTCCAGAGGGGCTGGTTTCATGTGTCTGACAAGGCCGCCTTTCTGGGCAGGAGGATCTGAAGGAGGGACATGTCTGCAGCCTGGGCACGGGGTGATAAATGCCCCCTCTGGAATGCGAAGATGAATTCTTAAAAAGGAAAAAAAAAAAAAGGCTTTCAACGTTATTGCAAAGACCCCAAACAAGGGGGTTTTCTCATCCCAAATGGCAGGATGGGGGCGGAGGAGGGGTGCCGGGGAAACAGGGAGCGGGGTGGGGGCTGGAGTTGGTGACACAGACACTTGACTGTTAAATCCCTGGGGACGCCCACCAGGGCGACAACCTCTTTTCCTCTCGAGCAGCCCCCGGGCTCTGGGTTCCAGCCTGGGCTCTGCCTCCCGCCTGCGTGTAGTTGCTGTCTGGTAAGCAGCCCCAGAGAATGGGGTTGTGTTTGCCTCGCCTCCTGCCCAACCCCCCTCCCAGAGCTTCCCCAGGCACAAATGGCTTTGTACAGCCAGGGACAAAAACGGCCGTTCATTCCCCATCCATGCCTGGGACAAAAAGCTGAGTGTGGCCCTGTTTGCTCTGGTTTAGGAAAGATGGCTCTGGTGGGGACCGAGAAGCCTGGGAGCCGAGGGGCAGGCAGGGATGACTAAAGGGCACAGATGGGTGGGGACCACGTGGAAGGTCTGTGTGACCCGGATCCATATGGGAAGGAAGGGCAGTCCCTTTGGTGCCCCTCGACCTGCTAGCATAAGAACAGGTCACACATGGTGGGGACTGTGGCCACACCTGACGGTTTCCCCATCAGGCTCACTCCCCTGGAGAGAGCCCCCTGGCCTTTACACATCTCCAGAACTTTCCTTTACTCAAATAGTATTCACGGGGTCGGTACACTGTGGTAGTTAAGCATGGACTTGGGAATCAGACGGACCTGCTTTCAAAATCTGTGTCCTAGTCCCAGCTACGTGACCTTTGCCTTGTCACTTACCCGTTCAGCCTCAGTTTCTCCATCTGTGAAATAGAAATAACGATAGCATCTATAGCATTGTCGGGAGGACCAAATGACACGATCCATGTGGAGTGTGGAGCAGAGTCTAGTGTCCAGGAGGTGCTCCATAAGCCATGACAATTTATAGTATCAGTAGCTATGGGGGAATGACAATTCAGAAAGTTCTACTTTATGAATGAGTTGTGTCTCAAAGTTAACTTGCAAGTCTGGTTTTTGGACGTAAAAACACAGTTCCCATAGAAACACCGCTAGGGAGAATCTTGAGGTTCCCAGTCAACCCACAAAAACCGATTCAACTGTCAATGTACCAGAAATAGCTGAGTGGTGGCTTTGAAACATGGCAGAAAATTCTTTCATGCTCTTCCCATTGAGAGGTGGGGTCTGTGTCCCCTCTCCTTGAGTCCTGCGGGGTTGCGACTGCTTCAGTCGATACGGTATGGCAGAAGTGACGTTAACGTGGCTTCGGAAGCTGGGTCTTAAAAGGCCATTGCAGCTTCTGCCTCGTTCGCTAGAACATTCTTTCTTGGAGGCCTGTGCTGCCATGTAAGATGCCTGAGGCCGCCATGCTGGAGAGAGGTAGAGATGAGAGATGGCTGAGAAGCCCACGGTCATTCAAGGACTGCTAACCTTTCGGGTCCTCCCGGCTGAGGCCCCAGTCATCGTGGAGCAGAGATAAGCCAACCCTGCTACATCACGTCTGAATTCCTGATGTACGACGTCTGTGAGCTTAATAGAAGGGCCGTTGTTTTTTCGTTTTGTTTTTTTCTTTTCGCCACTATATTTTGGGGGCAGTTTGTTACACAGCAGTAGCTGTCCAAAGCACTGTGCCTTTCTAATGAAGATTCTGGCCACTCTTAACTGGCTAACAGTTGTTGAGCGCTTACTGTGTGCCAAACACATTCGGTGCATTAACTCATCGGTTCCTCTACTGTAAACGAGTAGCAAGTAATCTTCGTATTAAACGCCAAGGCCGCAAACAGTGGCTTTCAACGGAGAAAGTTTCTTATACCTCACTGCTGGGACTTGAAGAAAAACAGATATTAATTAGCCGGGTCTGAGGAGGCACATGGAGACTTTGCAGTGATTATGGATGGCACTTCCAGACAATTCCAAGGGCTGTTAGCGACTGAGGACACGGACTCTTTATTTTGTCTAATTTTGCTTCAAAACGCACAGCCTTTCTTTTCCTGCGTTCAGTTGTATCTGTTGCCGAGTCTCACCTGCTCATCACGTGTCTTTTGAGCTCAGATACAGAATGAAGAAAAAGGAAAAGAGATTTTCTCCCCTGCCGTGATTGCCAGACAAGATTCGAGAGAGAGGAAGGCGGGAGGGTGGACCCAAGCGTGAGACGGAAGCGGCCTGAGGTTCATTAACCGAGCAAATTGAAGAAAGAGAGGTTGCAAGACACAGGGACTGTTCTCGGCTTAGTACCGGAAATGGTGGGAGAGATATGTCCAGATGGAGGGAATTGTCCCCTGTGGTGGATGGAATCATTGGCCCCAGTTCTTCACCCCTGCCTGCATCCATATGCTTGCCATGACTTTGTCACGGGTGGAGTGTATGTTACCTGTCCTTGACTTTGGGCCTGGCCATATGACTTGGTTGGCCAATGGGGTGGAGCGAAAGGGACAGTGTCCTGGTCTGAGCTTAGGCCCCAAGAGGCCTCATGAGTTTCTACTTGTTCTCTTGTGTCTCTGCCATCGCCGTGAGCAGAACATGTCCGAGCTTGTACTGGTCCTGGGAAGCGGCTGAGAGACTTGTGGAGCCGTGTCCCCCAGCCAACTCATGAACTTGTGAGTAAGAAGTTCATTGTTGGAGGCTGCCATGATTTTAAGATTGTTCCACCGCAGTAGTTGACCAATACACCAGTAACCCAGCTTACTTACTAGCTGGCACAAATGTGAGTGCCTGAAGAGCGTTGGGTAACGGGGAAGGAATTATCCAGTTGACCACCGTGTCAACTGGACTGAGTTACGTGTTCCAGAAATCACTGTCCTGTATGTTTCTCGGTCGGGGTTGGCCACAGGAGACGTTCGTGCGGGGGTTTGGAAGGCGGAAGCGAAGGAGCCGCCGTGTTCATGGTCCGACCATCGGAGTCGGGCAGGGGCCGTCGCAGCTCACGCGTGTCACCGTCCGCTCTCTCGCCACGTTGGTGAGGGTGGCAGCCGGGCCCGCAGCCCCTCCAGCACCCCCACAGCTCCCCGCTCAGCTTCTCAGAGCTCCGGGGCTGTGGGGGTGCCGCCGCGCGCTGGAGGGCACCCCGTGTCTTTGAGGTTGGAGGGGGTGACAGATACACGCGGGTCGCAGTTCGTCCTCCCAGGTTCGGTTTGTCCCTAGCCTCCCCTGCTTCCCAACCCTCTTTCCTTCCCGACCTCTGTCCGTGCTGACCTCGGAGCACCGCCCCCCCCCCGGGCACCCACACAGCAGCCTTGCACAGACAGCTGAGCCAGCCCCCTCCGCTGCGCCAGGGCTGATCGCCACGGACCATAGCATCTCCCCCTTCTCGGGATCCCTCACGGTGGTTCTGCTTCCCCGGATCGGCTCCCGCTGATACAACCACTTAGGCAACTGTACGCAGAGAACACGAGAGCGCCGCATCCCTGCACCGAAGGCAGGGACTTCCTGAAGTCTTACTGGGGGGGGTGGGGGGGGGGAAGAAGAGAGCGTCAAGAGTCCGTCGGAGACCGGCGGCAGGCAGAGTCAGGCACTGCGATGCTACGGGAACCGGTCCCCCAGGTGGCCCCCCCCCCCCCGCCCTATTACCCCGCGGGCCACTCCGAAGAGCGGGACGCAGGGGCATGAAGATTACTGCTAGAAGCAGGGAGGAATTGGAGATGCATTTTGCCTCCGGCAGCCTTAGGAGAATTGATCTCCCTAGACTACCAGGCAGGGCTGTTCCAAAGACGGGAACCAGCCGGGGACCGGAAAGCCGAAAGGAGACGGAGCGGCTGTCACCCCTCCCCCCTCTTACCTGTAACCTAGACGTAGAACTAATTTTTTCCTTCCTACCCTCCTGTGGCCCAGGAACGTCCACCCCGCAGCCTCCGCCGGGGCCCGGCTGTGAACCAGGCAGTCAACAAACACCTCTGATCTTGGCCTTTCGCTTCTGTTTCTCAGAATGTCAGTGTTCATGCTGCCTGCCTTTCAAATAGATGCACGTTCAGCTACAGCTAATTTGGAATTTGTTTCTCCAAGAGCATTTAGAATTGTTTTTGCCTGATGCATCAGATTTAAATCCCGGGGCTAATTAATACCGAGGCATGAGAAAGAAAGGAGAAAAGTCGGTTAAAATGACTGGCGGAAATGAACTTGAATAACCTGCTCTTCAGCAGCGTGCTCCGTGGGGCCCAGACGTGCTGACAGGATCATAAGCTGGTGCCATGCCTGTTCCAGATGTCACCTCCTGCCCAGGTGGGGAAAGGACTGAAAGAAATAAGGTGGCCCGCGTGACTGCGTGCCTGTGCCATGTATGTGCTGTTGTGTGTATGTGTGTGCTGTTTGCTATGTGGGTTGTGTGCGTCCTGTGTGTGTCCTGTTGGTGTGCATTGTGTAGCCCGCGTGTGTAGCCTGTATCACGTGTTGTGCTGGTGTCGTGTGTATTGTGTGTTATGTGTCTCTTGTGGGGTGTGAGGGTGCGCGCGCGAGTGTGTGTATGAGAGATTATTTTTGTGTCAATTCCTTAAAGCTCAAGGGCATTGAAATGGGCCTTTAAATAAAAGATTCACCGTCTTTGGCTTAGAAGTGGACATCTTCAGCTGGAAACCAGTGGGGTGTTCCCTTCCAGCTCAGCCTGAAACCGAAAGGGGTGGGGGTGAGGGCTGAGGTCGGGGTGTGAAGCTTAAACATTTCAAGGTTCTCCAAAGAAAGCCTCTTCCAGCCGGAGTTGTCTGCATCGGGAGGTGAAAGTTTGGGGCCCCGGGGGACCGAAGAAGTGGTTTAAAAGTGACAGCACGGGGCTGGGTGGTGAAGGGAAAGAATGGGGCCCTAGTCCCGGCACCCGAATCACAGGCCAGGCCCCCCCCCCCCCCTCACTAAGGGTGAGAGCCTCTTTCCTTGGTTCACACGAGGAAAGGTTTGCATACCCTGGGCCTGGAGCCCGGGGTTTCTGGAAGGGTTCCACGTACGGAGCAGCAGGATGAACTGTGGGCAGGAGGAGCCGGGAGACATACACGTGGACCCGGCTTTGGCATTGAACAGCCGTGTGACCTTGGCCATGTTCCTTGTTCTCTCTGAGCCTCGGTCTCTGTCTTAGCTTGGGTTCCCCCAGAAGAGACCCGGAAACAAAGATTCAAGTGCAAAGGGTTTATTTGGGAGGTGATCTCAGGAAACACTGGCAGGGAGGTGGAGAAGTAGGGCTGGGAAGAGAAGGAAATCAATAAAGGGGAATTATCACTACTGCCGGCAGCCTGAGCTCGGCCCTTCCGGAACATGCCACAGCGACAGCCAGACGAGGCGGAGACGGAGCCGGGGTATTTATCCACCAAGTCCTGTCAGTCATTGGTTGACGGCTGCACCCGGAGAGGCGGTAGGCATTCGTTCCTCGAATTTCTGGCTTGCTGCAAAGAACACGTGCCAGAAGCCAGAGAATCCCGCCCCCCCCCCCCCCCCCAGCCTAAGCCAAGGTCCTGACAGCGGCCACACAGGCTGGACTGCATGGGGACAGAAAAGCCTAAGAGTGTGGGGGATGGGGGATTGACCACCACCACACTATCCTTTCTGCAGAATATGGAACTTGAACCATGGCATCTTTAAAGTTTCTTTCAGGGGCACCTGGGTGGCTCAGTAGGTTGGACGTCCAACTTCGGCTCACAGCACGATCTCAGGGTCCATGAGTTCGAGCCCCGCGTCGGGCTTTGTGCTAACAGTTCGGAGCCTGGAGCCTACTTTGGAGCCTCTCTCTCTGCCTCTCTCTCTCTCTCTCTCTCTCTGTCTCAAAAAATAAGAAAAAAAAGAAATAAAGTTCCTTTCCATTGTAACACTCAACCACCTATGAAAGAACAGTTCTTTATTCCTTCCTTCCTAACGGAGGATATATGCGAGCATCTACTCAAAGGCTGGTCCTGATGCTGGAGGAGGGCAGGCAGACAGGTGGGGGGACAGGCCCAATACCTAGTGGATGTGTGAAGCCGGGGGAGGGTCCTGGCATAGAAGATTCTGGCTGGAAGAGCCAGGGGAGAGGCAAGGACCCTTGGAGGAGGAACAAGGATTTGTCAGGGGGCAAAGGGGAGAACGGCACTTTAAGACATGGCAGAAGGCAGGAGCTAAAAATAGTTTGGGGTGGCTGGGATACCTAAAGCAAGCCAGGAAGTGTCAGGGAGCTACCCTGGACACATCCGTGGAGTGTGCGGGGCTGCAGGGCCAAGGTCAAGGCTCCGTGTTAGACCCTGGAGGCCCCGGGGAGCTCTCAGAGCTGTTTGCGCTGGGGAGTGAAGGGGTCAGATTTGCCTTTCTGGAAGTCCCAGAGCGAGGCGTCAGCAGGGTTGATTTCTCCCGAGGCCTCTCTTCTGGTTTATAGATGGCTCTCTTCTCACTGTGTCCTCACATGGCCTTTCCTCCGTGCACGGAGAGAGAGACAGGTAGAGAGAGAGAGAGAGAGAGAGAGAGAAACGGAGAGAGAGAAGTAGCTCTCTGGTGTCTCTTCTTCTAAGGACACCGGTCCTGTGGGATTAGGGCCCCACCCCATAACCTCACTTAACCGGAATGAACCCGCCCTCCCCCCCCCCCCCATAGGCCCTAAGCCTGGATACATTCCCACTTGGGGGGGGGTGTCAACCCTACTTTGGGGGGAGGCCAGATTCAGTCAGAAAGTCCGTTCTTGTTTCCGGGAGAGAGGTCATGTGGGCCTGAGTAGTGGCTGGGAACGGGCAGGAAGGAGCAGTCACAGCAGAGGGTGCGGCGGTGGGCTGACAGGGGTGAGGACGAGGGAGGGGCTGTCCGTGCCCCGCCGCACGCCCCTCCGGCCCAGCTCTGAGTTCCCCCGCAGCTGTGGTGGGCCGTCCCCGAGCACGCTCACAGCTTCCCGCCTCCGGTACCCGCACCTCCCTGGCGCTCCATTCCGGGCCTTTCTCTGGCCCCGTGAGAGCTTTTCAGCCCAGAAGTTCCAGGAACTTAACACACCCAGAGCAACTCTCAACCAATGAGGGCTGTTGGAAAAAAAAAAAACCCTTAGCTCTTCCATCCTTTGACCGAAAAATTCTGCACGATGGAGCCCCGGTTGCCCACATCCTTTCCTGGCTCTTTGTCTCACTCCCACCCCCTCACTGGGGATCATCCAAGTCCTTGTCTCAGGTCTGCTCTGGTTTCCTGAAAACCACCCTCCCAAGTTGACTGACTTCCCTGAGGTTCCAGGCTATGCCGGGGGCCTGGGATAGTCATCTGATATCTGACACACCAACACTGAAGGGGGAGGGCAGAAGAAAAGCAGCACACAAGGCTAGTCACGTGGCGCCAGTTGGCAATTGTGACGTGCTGTCACACACACCCTCTCACCCGATGAGGAGGAGCAGGGGACGGAGGAAAAGGGGTAACGGACTGTTTGAGGTGGAATTACCCGGAAGGAGGACACGAAATTGTTCTTAAGGATGGGTTCCCAGGGGTGAGGGGTGGGGGCAGATCGGCAGGGGGAGGATGCTGGGCAAGGCGGGGTGGGAGGCCACGTCCTACCTCAGCTGGATCGTGCGGGGAAGCTCTGGGGTGGGAGTTATCCTTGGGGTTTGGCCCAACTTGAGGCAAGGGAGCTGGAGTTTATGCTTCCAGACCACTCCGTCTTTGACCAAGTGTCTCCCTGGGGGCACAGAAACTTCTGGCACTTTCAGCTCTCCATACTCTGCATAAAGCAACTCCAGAAACCCCGGGTCCGCCAGCTGAGAAGAATCGCAGGTGTGAACCGTTGGAACTGAGCACGCGCGGAAGTTGGGGAGGGCGCACAGACCCCACCAAAGGCATCTGAGGGCATCTCGGCCGAGCACGGCCGGTGTGGACCCGCGGTCCCTCCCCCCCCCCCATGGATTTGTTTTCCTTCGCCGTGTAACAGATCGTCACAAACTCGGAAACTCAAAACAACTCAAATTTATCATCTCGCACTTCTGTAGGTCTGAAACCCTGCTACCGTGAGATGGGACTTTTTGCTTGGGGTCTCGCTGGGCCCACGTCGGGTGTCGGCCGGGGCTGGGGTTCTCCTCTGAGGCTTGAAGTCTTCTTCCGGGCTCAGTGGAAGTGGACAGAATTCAGTTCTTTGGGGCCGTAGGACCGGGGCTCCATCTTCTTGTAAGTTGTTGGTTGGGGGTCACTCTCAGTTTCCAGGGGCCTCTTGCCAGGTGGTCCCCATAGGCGGTTCACATGGATGTTTGCTTTCTTCTGGGCCATCGGGAGCATGGCACTCGGCCTTCCTCTTCTGCGACCAGCCAGAGAAAACTCTCTGCTTCTAAAGGGGTCACCTGATTAGATCAGGCCCACCCAGAATGAGCCCATTGCTGTCCTGTCCTGTAACATACTTATTGGAGTGATAGTTCATCATCGTCACGGGTTCTTCCCATACTCAAAGGAGAGGGGATTATACAAGGGTGGGAGCCACTGGAGGCAGGGAGGTTCAAGAGGTCCATTTTAGAATTCTGCCTAGAGAGGCTTTGTACCGCCGTCGTTTCCTGAGAAAACCATCCGTGTGAGATTGGCTGAAGGTCTCTGGGAGACATGGTCATTCCATGCTCCCCGTCTCCTGCTCTTCCTGGCGGTTCTTGAGGGCTGCTGGTTTGAGCACCATGATCCACCATTATTTGAGGCCTGCAGACCTTCATCTTCTACTCCCCCTGCTGCCGCCACCGACCGTAGCCTTGTCGTGCCCCTCTGTACTCCCTTTCTGGTGTTAGGAGTCGGGTGATACTTACTACCCTTCTCCCCAGCCCCACCCCCACTGCGATTGGGCTCGGGATGGAATTGGGCCTCTGACCTGTCTTAGCGTAACACCAGCCGCTGTAACAAATAAGACTTTCAGATCCCGGTGGCTATCGCAACCAAAGTTTGTTTTCTATTTCGCAGAATAGTCTGATGTGGGTGTTTCTGCTGGGTGGGTGTGATGTGATGTGATGCGATGATTCTGGAACCCAGGCTTCTCCTGTCTTGTGGCTCTGCCCTCTCCTGGGGACAGTGCTTCTCAAACTTTAGTGGGCATCAGAATCTTTTGGAAGGCTCCGGACTGCTGGGCCCCACACCCAGCGTGTCTGATTTAGTAAGTCAGGGGTAGGGCCTGAGAATGTGCTTTCGCGTGACTTCCCAAACGATGCGGATGCTGCTGGTCTCGAGAACCACTGATCTGGGGACTCAGGTGTCCTCAGGTTCTAGTCGGAAGGAAGGGAAAGGAGAGAACGCGGAGGAGGCAGGGGTGCGTACCTCTTAAATGCCTTAGTCCAGGGTGATAAACGCAATTTCCCCTCTCATTTGGTAGATGAGAGAATTAGTCACATGGCCAGTCCAGAACACGAGGGTAGTTGAGAAATGTAGTCATGGCCTGCACAACTGTGTGTCAATGACAATTCTATACTACGCAAAGGGGGTAGGGACACGGATCTGAGTGAAACACCTAGCTATCCCTCCCAAGGTAGGACGGTTTTGAACTGATGGAGTCTTACGGTCCAAAAGACTCAAGTAGATAGTGTCAAGGCTCAAAGACGAAATAATCTGTTTTGTACCAGGGACCTCCATGCCCCAGCTATTTCTATGGGATGTGATCTGACAATGAGCCACCGGACTCAGCCCAATCCCGTGAGATCCCACACTCTCCCACGCGCTGTTTTGAAGGTCATGGTTTTCCTTCCTTCAGAGGAAGATCCATCTGATTTCAGGACACGAACCCAAACCAATGACCAGACCAAATGGACCAGACGGACCTCAAAGGTGCATCAGTGATGGTGCCTACCCCCAGATCGTGAGGGCTTCTGGGCTTCCCCATTTCCGGCTGCCATGCCTGGTAACAGTGATGTCATTTTCACAGTCTGGGACACACGGTTTCACTCTCTCTGCCTCCACTGCTTCTCGAGACACTTCCAGCACTTGGCGGAGCTCGGGAGGACAGTGCACCTCTGTCCAGATCCACCAAATATCCACCCCAGTGTTGGTAATACACCACGTTTGAATTTTCTCACGGAGGTAATGGATCTTCAGCCATCCTCCCCTTCCATCTCCTGCCCCAGCATGGCTCCTTGTGGCCAAATGGCACCCTTCGCTCAGCCGGGTGGTCACTGCACAGAGCACAGAGCGCAGCCTAGACACGACCACTCTTTATGGAAAGGTTGTCAACTTCCTGTGCCTGAAAGGGATTAACCACCCAGGAATGAAAGGAAGGCATGTTTTCAGTTCCCATGCAAGGAAAATATTAAAAACACATAAAAATAGTAATGCCAGGAGAACAATAAGGGCCACCTCTTACATGAATCCAGAATGCAAAAGAGCTCAATTCATGCTTAGAATTCACGGCACATAATGTCAGATAATGGCAAGGCAGTCCTTCATTATTTCATTGAACACACAGTTATTCAACATCTACTATATACGCTGAGTCATAAGGGTCCCTGGAAAGCTACAATTGATAGGTTTATAGGCCACAGAAACAGAGTGGAAGGGAAATTATTAACAGTGACAATTTGGCTTGCTTCCAGATTACCAACTGATCATTTCAGAGGTTAGCTGCAACTTTGTAGCGTGGTCAGTGAGAATGACTCTAGTTAAAGCCTTGCTCCCGACATCAAGAAGACTGGCTTTTGATCTCAGTTCTGTCACTCACTGGTTGGGTGAACTTGGGCAGGTCAGCTTTCCTGGCCAGCCCTTAGACTCCTCATCTTGGGGGTTTCTATGGCTCTTTTCAGCCGTGACATCCTTTGGATCAGATCTATTCCAACTGAAAACTTACAAATGACCTCACCTTTCCTACTTACATCATCCCGGCTAAGATCACGCAGATAAAGCCATGATTAATTTTATGGCCGAAACAAGGCACATTTATAGGGTATTGAGGTTTAGTTAAGGCAATTAAAGTTAAGGTGACTGCTCTCTAAATGACCAGAAGCATATAAAAAAGGGAGTTTTGTTAACGTGAAGAAAAGGAAATAGTTGGTGACTAGTGAGATAAAGGCACTCGTCACTGAAGGAACACGCTCTGAGCCACTGTGGAGGATGCCAAGGGGGCATACTTACGGAGTTAAGAGAAAACACCTCAAAGGTGGATTAAATAATAATTCAAAAACCTATTTTGTGCCGGATGCTTTGTAAACATTAGGTCTAATTTTAACCTCATCCCTGCAAAGTGGGTATTCGCTTCCCCGTTTTACGGATGGTAGAAACCGAGCTGCAGAGAGAGGTGCAAAAAATACAAACCACTATATTAATCTGTCAGTGATACTTAAGGAAAGAATATCAATATCACAGCCAGGAATCTCAGTAAATGGCGAATTTCATATTTGCTTATATAAATAAATTTCAGCTTCTAGTTCTGGCAATACTATGATCAAGATAACCCAAAAACCCATTTTCCACAGTTATCTACAAGTAAATAAATATTTATTTGAATGAATAGATGTGCGTGTGGGAGATTGACAGGGGCTGTAAATGAAAAGGGTCCTGAAAACGAGGGCAGCAAAGCTTGTGAATGATCACATGACTGCCTTGTGGTGGGGAGAGACATTGTCTCAGGACTCGAGAGTTTTAGGACAATTTAACGCCCATTTGGCAGGGGCAGGAGCTAGTGCCTCGGGTCCCGTGAGGCAAGAGCTGGACCTGAGATACACCCATAAAGCTGGAACCTTCAGTGTGAGTAGATTAGAAAAAAAATCTGCTCACTGTCCCAGGGAAGACCATCTGTCTTGATCTAGGCTCTCAGTGGGAGAAAGAACCTCCTAAGAAATTTCAGCTTGTATCTCATGAAGGTTGGGAGTTGAATATATATTACTTCTGTGGTCCAGGACGCCCCTGGTGAAGAAATTGTTGGCAAAATGATAGTGAACCCCCTGGAAAGCCTTGTAGAAACAAAAAGCAAAATGTGACAGGACACTGCATCAATCATGTCTTACAGAATTCCCACAGATAAGATTGTGCTTAAGATGAGCTCACAACTCAAAAATACAGAGCAGTTGAAGAAATAATCCTCCATGAACAAGACAGAGCAGAATTAGACCCCCAAGAATTTCTGATCATATAACAATCTATTAAAGACGGTCATGACTAGTTTTATATGTCAGTTTGACTGGGCTAAGGGATGCACAGATAGCTGGTAAATTATTCCTGGGCGTGTCTCTGAGAGTGTTTCTGGAAGAGATTAGCATTTGAATCGATAGACTGGGTGAAGAAGATTGCTCTTACCAATGTGGTGGGCATCACCCAATCCGTTGAGGCCTAAATAGAATGAAAAGGTGGAGGAAGGGAAAATTTGCTCTCTGTTTGAGCTGGGACATCTATCTTCTTTTCCCCTTAGGCACTGGCCCTCCTGGGTGTCAGGATTTTGGACTTAGACTGAATTATACCACCACATTTCCTGGTTCTCCAGCCTACAGATAACAGGTCATGGTATTTCTTTGTTCCATAATTATGCAAATTAATTCCTATAATAAATACTCTTTTATACATATCTCTATATATCCTATTGGTTTGGTTTCTCTAGAAAACAGTAACACACAGACCATAAAATTAGCATGTTTAAAATTATTAGAAACAGAAAAAAAACCCAGACACTATGAAAAAGAACAAGGACATTTAAAAAATAACTAAACAGAACTCCTAGAAATAAAAATATATATATATATGGTCATTGAAATAAAAATCTCAGTATATGAGTTAAACAGGAATTCTTGAACCTGAGAATGATGTCAGAGAATTACCCAGGATGCAGCACAGAGGGATAAAAATTAGAAAGGTAGGTAAAAAGACACGAAGAACAGAATAAAAAAAAAGTTCCATTTATAACCAATAAGAGTTCCAGAAGGAAAGAACAGGGAGGAGAATGCGGGAGAAGAAATAGTCAATGACATAATAGCTAGGAATTTTCCAAAATTGATGAAAAATGGATTCAGAGTGCACAATAAGTCTTCAGCAGGCTAAACGAGAGTAGACCCAGCCACATCATGGTAACATTCCAGAGAAAGAGAGTATCTTAAAAGCAGAGAGGAGAGACAGCAGCAGATTTCTCACTTGCAACAATAAAAACCAGAAGATAATGGAATAATATCTTTGACATGCTGAGGGAAAACAGTTTAGTTAGAATTCTACACCTTGTCAAATTATTAATCAGAGGGCGCCTGGGTGGCTCAGTTGGTTGAGCGTCTGACTGTTGATTTCAGCTCGGGTCATGATCTCACAGTTCGTGGGATTGAGCCCCAGGTTGGGCTCTGTGTTGACAGCGTGGACCGTGCCTGGGATTTTCTCTCTCCCTCTCTCTGTTCCTCCCCGTCTCATGCTCTCTCTCTCGAAGTAAAGAAGTAAACTAAAAATATATTAAGAAATTATCAGTCAAGAATGAAGGGGAAACAAAGACATTTTCGGACAAACAAAAACTCTCACTGCTATCAAATTGTCCTTGAAAAGGCTCCTGAAGGATGCACTCCAGAAAAAAGGAAAATGACCCCAGGAAGTAAGCATGTGACGCAAGTGGCAATGTGAAATAAATAAATTGGGGCGGGGGGCGTAGATTTGTGAAATAATAGCAGCGCAGTCTCATTTGAAGCACCAAGCAAAATAGGACAATAATGCCGTAGAAGATTCAGGAAGGTGATTGGAATAAGCGTACCCTAAGGTTCTCCTGCTGTTGGGCAGGAGAGCAGAACTACTGAGTGAGCACTTTATGTCAAGTATGTATGTTGAAACTTTAAGGGCAACATCAACAGCACAGAAACATAGTAAATAATTTCTAGACCAGTAGAGAGGGGAAAAAGGAAAATAAAAAAACCTCAAGGAGTCCCATACAGGAAGTGGAGGATTAAAAGAAAGCAAGCAACATAGTAAATAGATAGAACGGAGCCAGATAGCATAGACATGTGTACCAAATGACTGGTCAAGATAAATGGACTGAATACTCCGGTTATGAGACATATGGAAAGTGAAAATGATTTCATAACTTAGGAAGTATATTGCTCTGTAAAAAGATGAGACACCCCCTTCTTCTACCAAGCACATTCACATCAATCCGGAGCAAAACGCCAGTGACACCAGCATCATGATGGGGTGGGTGGGGAAACGAAAAGGATCTAAGAGAATGCTACAGTGCTTCTCTTGTTTCAGGGGAAATGTATCTATTCCAGTTGTACACGCACATAAAAAAATGCTCCAAAGCTCAGTGACTTAAAATAACTGTAATCCTTTTATTATCGCTCATGATTTCTGTGGGTGGGGAGTTCTGGAAGGGCTTGGCTGAGTGGTTCTGGCTTGGAGACTCTCGTGTGGTTACAGCCAGCCTGTGGCTGGTGATGGAGCGGCAGGGGGCCGAGGCAACTGGGGGCTGGTCAGGCTTCTTTCCCTCTTCTCATGGTCTCAGGGCCTCTCCATGTCTGTCCATGGGGGCTATTTGGGCTTATAGCATGGCAGCCTTGGGAGGAGCTGGACCATTTAAATGGTGGCACAAGTGATCTAATACACAGTAGATGTAGCATCACATTTTTGACCTAGCCTTGGAAGTCACAGTGTCACCTTCACCACATTCAAGTTACAAGTGCACCCAGATCCAAGGGGAGGCGACATGACTCCTTCATGATGGGAGGAGTGTTAAGGTCCCATTATGCGCTACGATCGTGGGATGTAGAATAGGGTTACGGAATGGGAGACGTTGTTGCGACCATCTTTGGAAAACACAATTTGCCACAGTATAGGTGTTGATTAATTTAACAAATTGATGAAAGAAATGAGGATAAATCAGCTGGTGATATCACCAGAGGAATAAACCTAAAATGTGTTGCTTGTAAACAAGCAGAGAAACATGTGGAATACTCAATGAAAGTCAGGGCGCAAAAGAAGACAGACGCAAAAAGAAATTATGGTTGATCGGAAATGGGAAATGAGGTGGTAAAACGAATCCCTAAAGGTAATTACAATAAATATAAGTGGGCCAAACTCACAGATCAGGACCCCGCCTGCTAGTGTTTGCTCTCAGCTATTTTGTATTCCTACAGTTAAAGAATGCAGAATATTTGTAAGCAAATGAGTGGAAAAAAGATGCGCCAGGAAAAAGAAATCAATTAAAGCCGGGGTAGCAATTTTGCCATCAGACAATACAGAATTCAAGGTGACAGGCACTAAAGTTGAAAAGAAATACTGGGAAAAGGAATAATAGTTCCAGGGTATTTGACAATGATGACCACACACATTTATTCACACAGCAGAATGTATGAAATGCCTACAATATTCTAGGCCTTAATTTAGGTTTGAATGATACATTCCTTGCAATTATTAACATAACCTCAAGTGTTTAGAACAACAGGACTAGAAAATGAAATAGCTAAGCCAGGAAGTGTAGCTGGAGATTTTAAGATTTCTGACTCCGAAAACAGAGGAATCAAGACGAAAAACAAGCTATCAAAGATTTGAACCGCACAATTAATGAACTCCAACTGGTGGATGTCAACAGAGTTGGGGACTCAACAAACGGCCTACCCACCCTTTTGGAACGCACATGGCACATTTACGAAAAGAGAGAATGTAACCTACTGAAAAGGCAACCTACGTGAATTCCAAAACCTCAGCATCAGACAGGGCTCGCTCCCTTTTCCTTTCAGCCCAAAGACTTCTCGGTGAGAACTTTTGGAAGGCAAAGCAGGAGTCTGAACGACTTTTTGGCTCTATTCCCTGCAATACTCTGCCTTCCCCGAACAGACTAAAACCAAAACAGCAATAACCGTGTCCTGCAGCAATGAACTGGACTCCATTTTTCCAAATGGGAGTAACTTCGGTTGGCATGGACCGTCCCTCTGTTCTTCAGCTCTGTTCTTGCTCTCGTTTTGGGTTTCCTCTCGAGAGAAACAAAATGGTGCCAGGCCAGGAAAGCGAGAGCTTGTTCTCCTGAACCCCGAGCGGAACTTCCACCCCTACTGGCCTTCAGAGTGGATGCCTGGGGTGGTGGCAGGAGCGGTCTTGGTGGCGGTGAGGATTTTCCTTCACGCCAAGCTAGACCCTCCCACTCGAGAACAAGGTCGTGGAATTTGCGAACCGCACCCCCCCCCCCGCCCCCATCAGAGACCACCTCTCAACTGCCAGGCTTTAGGAGGCAATTCTACCATCAGCTACTAAAGGTGTCACCAGAACTTCACCAGCAGAAATTCAAAGCCACCGAGCCAAGGCCTCTCAACTTTCATTGGCAGGGAGGCTGTCTTCGGAAAGCCCTCTTGGGTTCAGTGCCTGCCTCAAAGTGTTGACATCAAAGTCATCAAGTATTTTCCCACTTAGGGCAAGATTGTAGACCTAAAATCTATCCCCCCTTTCTTTCATTCTTCTTGGAAAAATTGCTTTATTGAGGCGTGCCAGACACACCAAAAGCTGTAGATATTTCATGTACGCAGCTGGACGTGTTTGGGAGATAAGTGCACACCCGTGAAACCGTCACCACCGCCGATGCCATAAATGTATCCATCACTTCTGAAAGTTTCCTTCCACTCCTTTTGTGTTCTTTTCCTTTGTGGTAAGAGCCCTTAACGGAAGATCTACTCTCTCAGCACATTTTAAAAAAAATGTTTTTTTAATGTTTATTTTTGAGAGAGAGAGAGAGAGAGAGTACAGGGGAGGGACAGAGAGAGAGGGAGATACAGAATCCGAAGCGGGCTCCAGGCTCTGAGCCGTCAGCACAGAGCCGGACGCGGGGCTCGAACTCATGAGCCGTGAGATCATGACCTGAGCCCAAGTCGGATGCTTAACCAACCGAGCCACCCAGGCACCCCTCTCTCAGCACGTTTTTAAGTATACAGCACAGTATTGCTAATCACAGGCCCTGTGGTGCCCCCACTTTCTTTAATTACAAGATTCTCTCCATCCCCACGGCCCAGACCTACTTGGCTGGAAATTTTCAGGGCCAGGGCTGAGCAGTCCTTTTTCTTTCACCCAAATGTTTATTTGGGAAAAAATACACATGCTCGTTTTAAAAACTTCAAATAGAGTACCCCCTCCCCACCCATGCACCTTTATTCGAAAGAAGGAAAGAAAGAAAGAAAGAAAGAAAGAAAGAAAGAAAGAAAGAGAAAGAAAGGAAGGAAGGAAGTGAAGCCGAGGCAGACAAACAGAACTTCAGAAATCTACAGGATGATTTCTGTACTTCCTCCCGGAGAGCAGCCTTTCAGACATAATTCTCAACCCTCACCCACATATTTAAAAACTAAATGAGTCTTTTGATTGGCATTTGGAGTATTGGAACCTGAACCCCGGCTTTATTTTTAAAGCCTGCTCCCATTTGTATTCACAGGCGAGCTTTGCTCTCTGGCCCCAACCTAGCCTTTTGACATTTAGGTGTTACCCGAGGTAATAAGTGGCCCAGATTTTAGTCTCTGAAGTAGAGACGGGATACCTCCAACCTGCTTTCCACCTCATCCTGGGTTACCACTCAAGGGTTTTCATGTGTATGGCTCTGTATTTAATGGCACGCAGTAGTTAATTTGGCTTCGCGTTTGCAAACGCCTGTAAAAACGATCGGTTTTTACAGAAGCTTCTTGAGCGTGGACTTCGGCTCACGCAGCTATTCCCATGGCTGCTGTCTACTTACCGTGACCAACGTGTCTGCATTTATGGCCCCCCCGCCTCCGGCCCAGACCTTCCTGGTGGGTGCGGGCAAAAATTTCAGGGCCATTTCTGCGGAATCCTCTCCCCTTCCAATTTTTATTTTGAAATTTTTCAAATCTTCAGGAAAATAGAAAGAATAGTACGATGAACACCCACACACCCTACCTCGTGAGTCACTATTATGTTTTGTCACGTTTGCTTTTCTGTCTTATCCCCCAACCCTTCAAAAGTAATTTGCATGCAACGGGACGCTTCACCTCTAACTATTTCAGCGTGTATTTCCTGGAAACAAGGACATTCCCCTACAAGAGCACAAGACCATTTTCACATCCGAGGAATTTATAGAGACACAAAAATATTATTCAATATATGTCCATATTCAAATTCTGTCAATAGTGCCTCTACTGTACTTTGTAGCATGTTCTTTTCCTGATCCAGAATCCAATCTAGGATCAATATTGCATTTAGTTGTCATGCCTTTTTAGCCTCTTTTAATCTGCTTCTCCAAGGAGGCTGGTTCCTTTTGATGGGAAATGGTATTTAGAAACCAAGAGCTAGGTGGGCTCATTCTGAGCGAATCCTTTTAAGCTGGGGTGTGAACTTGGCTGTTGAAGAGACGGTGGCAGCCCAACAGTCCATCAGAATTGGCCCCCAGCGTTCTGCCCCATTTTCTTTTTTTTTTTTTTTTAATTTTTTTTCAACGTTTATTTATTTTTTGGGGGGACAGAGAGAGACAGAGCATGAACGGGGGAGGGGCAGAGAGAGAGGGAGACACAGAATCAGAAACAGGCTCCAGGCTCCGAGCCATCAGCCCAGAGCCTGACGCGGGGCTTGAACTCACGGACCGCGAGATCGTGACCTGGCTGAAGTCGGACGCTTAACCGACTGTGCCACCCAGGCGCCCCTCTGCCCCATTTTCTACCAACTCAGGGGGGCATCCTGGGAGTCCCTGGGGAAGGGCGTGCTCGGTGACTTTGGAGTCAGGCAGACACGGGTCCGACTCCCCCCTCCCCCTGGCAAAGAGGATGTCCAGAAACTTATATAAAGTCGCCAAGCCTGTTTTCCCATCATTAGAACGACAAATCATTGTACGAAATTTCACCGCGTGGGGGTTTAAGATTCAACAAGGTAACAAGGCCAAGCGCCTCGCATGTTCGTTTATTTCACATAGTCAGCCCGCCTTCCGCTGCACTGCATGCTGGAGATCTAACAGTGCACAGAACTAGCCTTGCGTTCCCGATACTTACAAAGCTTACCATTTTAGTGGGGGGGTGGGGGGGGGGGCGCCCGCACAAGGGCGGTCTCGTTCAGGTTGTAATCCTGCAGATGGAAAGGCAGACCCTCCATCTTGTTCAGTTCGCTATCTTCGAGGTCTGTCCCGTGTCTGGGCACACTTTTGGAACTGATTTGAGGAGCGGCCAAGTTCAGGGATTCCTTGGAGGCTCTTACTTTATTTCGATCCTCAACAGCATTCTCAGACCGAGTCTTCGGCGGGTGAAATCTGACGTGAATCTCTTTGGACGAGTTAGCAGGTCGTACGGGGAGTGAAGACGTCCAGCAAAGATTTTCAAAGGAACCGCAAGTCCAGTCCCACGTTCTTTTAGTCAGTCACCTGGCAACTATTTTCTGAGGGCCTACTATGCTCGCGACCCTAGAATTTGAAACGTAGAGGAGCACGGGACTCCCGTCCACCTCTCAAAAGCTTAGTCCGACAGGGGAGACAAGAGAAGCAAGCAGGTAGCGTGTCCCCTGAGAGTGCGGGAAAGGACACTCTTCACAGGAGAGGTCAGAGTGGGACCAGGTAGATTAAATTAAGCCCCGGGGGTATTGCAAGGTCCCGGAATAGTGCCGAAATGCTGGGCACGATTACTCTCCCCCAAACTTTGCAGAGGCCCCGGCCCATCTCTTGCACGGCATCCCACCCGCACCCCGTGTTTCCCTAGGAGGCGTCGGAGCTGCAGCCTCCACCGAGCGAGCCCCGGCTGGACCCCCGGGCTTCGCCCCCCTCCCCCGCTCCTCTCTGCCTGAGAGCAGATGGTAAGGAGAGCAGACAAAGCGAAGCCGGAGAAGCGGCAACTTGCTCTTGAACGGGGCTGGCAGCCCCCCTCTCCCCTCCCCAGCCTCACCCTGGGCTGGGAGCGCGTGCTGGGAAGAGGATTAAATCAATGCCAATTCACATCTCTCCAGAAGCTGGCTCCCTGATCCGAACTAATAAGCAAATCATTAGTGAATTAGGGCTGGGGAGGGCTCGACACAGCGCTCCTTAACTCCAGCTGTAAGACAAGCATAAAAGCCCCAACCCCCTTCCTTAGCGACCTCGAAACGCTCACACCGAGGAGATTTTCTGTGTTAGAGCACCTTTTTCCACCGCCCGAACGCCAGTTACCGGACCCGGTGCCACAAAAGCTCCCCTCTCCCACCAGGCTGCTCACCCTGTGTTTTCTGCCGGATCTGGGTGCAGGGGCCTTTGGAGCCGGGCTCGCCAAGATGTCGCGCCCCCCCCCCCCACCTCCCCCCGCCCCGGGCACAAACTTGGCCCCCTTGCTTATTTCCCGGTGAAAGCCCATTATCTCTCATTTACATCTAAACTAGCTTTTCATACTATTTTAAAGGCTGCTCCTCCCCTTCTGTAATCTCCCTGCGAATGAATTAAAAGTTGATTCTTGAAACGCACAAATCTTGGGGGCAGTTTCTTTTTCCTTCTTATTTAAATCATATGCTGTTTGGGACTAACCCTTTTATTTCCTCCCAATTATGATTTCTGGTGTGTTTTCCAGAGCTTTACAACATGGCATCTGATTATACACAAAGCTTCAGAATAAAGCCCTGTTTTTCCCTTCATTAACGACACAAAGGATGGCTGTGTGATCCACACAGCACTTTGTGATTTAATGCAGCTTTACAGTCTAAATCGCACCCGGCTTGGGCAAAGCAGATTTGGGAGTGAATCAACGCATTTTCTTGCTGCCAGGAGCTCCCTTGCAGATTCCAGCAAATTCTTTCACCACACGGAATTAGCATTTGATTAAGCTCTGCAGACACGTTCAAACTTTTACCACTGAGCGCCGGCAGGGCTGCGGTAATCTCCCGAGAGGGGGAGGCACTCACCCCTCCCCCGCCCCCAACGGGGACACTCGGCAAAATTGTAGGAGTGGTGGGTGATGGATGGGTTGAGGGAGGAGGGTGCCAGAGGATGTGAGGGCTTCTGAGAGAGCAGGGCGGGGGGCCGATGGGAAGGAACATCAGAGGCGTGCTTGGGTCGCAACCGTCCTTTCTGCCCCAACGTGGCACCGGGCAGACTCTCGGCCAGTGGGCTCGCCACGAAGGCACTTTGATTGTACGGTTCTCTGACGCGGGGAGATGTGACCTTCAACCAGAACCCGGCCCGGGGCCGGGTCTGAGGGAGCGGGGAGGCTTTTGCCCGGCACCCCTTCCCCGGGCCCTGCGGTCCCGTCCTCCGGGTTTGCTGCCCCTCCCCGCCACCTCCACCCAGACAGGCTCATGATTCACTTCCAGCCGAGCTTCGAGTTATGCCTCCCAACAGCCTGGGTTTAAAATCTCGTCCGTTTCCATTATGCAAATGTGAGAAACGGAAGTTTATCAAACTGGGGCTTTGTACCTAGAAAGCGGGCGTGCCAGCATGGGGGGGGGGGCGCTATAAAGGCTTTATTGCCACAACTTTGGGGTGATTGCTTCTCTCGCAAATGCCAGGAGCACGATTGAATTATGCAGGTCTTCCCAAACAGGTGGCAATAAAAACTTTACAGCCTCCCACACCATCACATATTTTGTTTATGCCTCTTAGGTGTCTTATTTTGTCAGAGTTTTTTTTTTTTTTTTTTTTTTTTTTTGGACCCTTCCGTTACTATGGAAACGGGAGGAAGGTGGAGGGGGTTCCGGGATACCCGTTAAGGCAAATACAAGGTACATCAGTCACCCCTGGGTGCTCCGACTTTATCCTCTGTTTGAGGAAATAACTGAGGTTCGAAGCGGGGAGGAGAAGCAGTTCGCTCTGCCAAGGCAGGTTTTTCTGTTGCTGGCAGCTGCCGGGCCCGGAGACGGTGGTCCGTCTATGGTCAGGACTTGCGGACGGCGTGCTTGGGAACATGGGATTGCCCAGCTGGGGAAACCAGACTCCGGGTGGTTCCCGCCGCTACCCTCTCAGTTCCAGGAGGTGCAGTTTGCCAACGAGTGAGGGCAAACTTCTGAGGTGGGTCTCCTGGGGCCCGTTTTCCAGGAGATGAGGTTTTCTGGTTGGGGTGCCCCGTTTTGCTGTCTTATTTTGGGAGAGGCTGGGATTCCCATTCTTTATGGGAGAGGCGGTGAGGAAAACGGGTAAGAGGGTTAGGAAGAATCTGAGAGACTCCCACTGAAGCCATCAACAACCACAGACACGAGGGGCCCCCGCAGAGAAGGGTTTTTGGTTGTTGTTGTTGTTGTTTTTTTCCGGGAGGGTGTCCCCGTTAGACAACGGTGTCCCCTCATGGGAATGAGGAAGTTGGTCTAAGACGTTACTGGAGATGAGGAGGAAGACCTGGGCTTCACAAACCCCTCGAATACCTTTCAGATGGGCCGAGCTTTGGTTTCGCCCTTTGGGGAAAACAAAACGTAATGCCTGTCTCAGTTCCTTCCCTCGGGGATGTGTCCCGAGTAAAAGCGTGATAAGCTTCGATGTCTGTCGAAGTTTACACTCAACTGAAGTCTATCATGTGTTTCTGTCCTGCCACACCCACTGCCCGTAGATCTCTTCTTCGAGAAAGTCTTACCGCCAACCATCCCAGACACCTCTGCACCAGTGCTACCCAAACAGTGCTCCACAGACCGTCCAAGACTCGGGAAGAATCTGTCGCCCCTCAGCGACAGGTTACGTCCGGAAACGGAGGAAGCCCTCAGAAACTTCACATCACAGTAATTTCACGTCGGTCAAATCCAAATGCTGTAACTCTGGGACTTTGAAAATTTCACGTTTCCCCTCAGTGATTCGTTTTCACTGTCTTTCACCAAAGACCTGTCTGGGACGGACTGGGAAAACAAATAATTAAGTGAAAGAGAACTGGTCCGTCACCACAGAGGGTTTGAGAAACACCGCTGGACGGTGGGAGGAAGATGTAGATGGCAGCTTTCCCAGGAAAGGAGATCACGCATTATGGCACAGAGCCCCGCCCGGCGTCGGGGACAGCTTGCGCAGGACATCCATAGGGCTGCTGGCGCCGAATGTCCGGCCACCCCTGCCTCCCCAGGGCCCCTTGGGACCCCTCTCCCCATCCATCTTCCCACCCTTCGGAAGTGCAAAAAATGAGCCCTTCTCCGCCCCCCTTTTCTTGTTGTCCTGAGTGAACCTGAACGCATCGGGGAAGCTATGGAACAGGCAAATGATATTTCATGATCTAGTTCATTACGCTGTGAATCCCCGGGCCCCGCCATCCACAGAGTCGCTGCTTCGGCTCGTGTCTCCTTGGGGACACGCTCGCTGCACTATACCCATTAGTGCCATCCGCACCCCGCCCCTCCCTCCCCCCCAGGTACCGCACCCCCTGCTTGTCTCATTTACACCCTTGGAAACGGCCTCACTTTTCATATCTGCACAGCGCAGGCAGTGATAGCCACGCGATCACCCTTGTGAGAAATACTTCCTGAGACATATAAGGGCTCCAAAAAGATGAGTTCTTTTTTTTTTTTAATGTCTATTTATTTCTGAGAGAGAGAGAGAGAGAGAGAGAGAGCATGAGTTGGGGAGGGGCAGAGAGAAGGAGACACAGAACTCAAAGCAGGCTCCAGGCTTCGAGCTGTCAGCACGGAGCCCGACGCGGGGCTCGAACTCAGGAACCGTGAGGTCATGACCTGAGCCGAAGTCGGACGCTTAACCGACTGAGCCACCCGGGCGCCCCCAGGAGATGAGTTCTTGATATCGGATTATCACCGTTCTCTAGTATTGATTATTATTGTTTTCTGATTACGTATTGATTTGTGCGGGCTTGGGAAATTCCACCTAAAACTTCCGCTCGTTTTCTTTCTTACGTGGAGATTACAAGGATCTCCTTCAAATGCTTTCGAGGATTAAACGGAACGATTCCCCCGGGGGTCAGGAGAACATCCCCATGAGAGTTCCCTCCCCCTCCTACGCAACAATTGATCACTTCAGGTTTTGTTCGGTCCTACTGACTCTTCTCTGGGAGGGGCTCATTCCTCTGTGCGCCCCTGCTATTAACCCCGGTCCCACCCAGTGACTCACGTTAGTGGGGTCCAAGCAAGAGGGGTCCATCTTTGCGGGATGGGTTGGGAAGGGAGTGTGTGTCTGTGGGGGACTGCAGACAGGTGGACCCCTGTCACTCTCCGCCCCCCAACAGGACCTGAGCTGGAGAGGCCAACCACTGTCCTTCCCCCCCCTTCCCCCCCCCTCCCCGGTCAATGT
Source organism: Lynx canadensis (assembly GCF_007474595.2). Taxonomy (NCBI): domain Eukaryota; kingdom Metazoa; phylum Chordata; class Mammalia; order Carnivora; family Felidae; genus Lynx; species Lynx canadensis. The sequence continues at coordinate 34,454,811 of NC_044321.2, read as the reverse complement.
CAGGCATATCTGACTGCCCACTTGGGTCAGCCTTTGCTTTCTTGCATGTTTTCTAAAAAAAAAAAAAAAAAAAAAAAAAAAAAAATCGACCTCACCTCTGAGATGACCTAGAGTCAGTTTATTTTTAAAGTACATGGACGGCCACTTCTACCTTATGTCCCTAATTTCCTGCGATTCTGTCAGTTAAGCCTCTGACTCAGGTCTCGATCGTGCAGGTTACCAGCTACTATGTGCCCCACCGTACGCTAGAGGCCCCGCCCCATGCCCCAGCATGCAGCATGCATTACGGCTATTGCCTTCTTTCCCCAAAGCTCGGATGGTTTTGGCCACATTCTGGGTATTCCAGGCACTATGGCTGCCAAACAAATTACCTTCAAACTTAGTGGCCGAACACAACCATCTACATATTGCTCACATTCCGTGGGTCAAGAATTTGGACAGAGCGTGACCTGTCTCTACTTCATGATGTCTGGAGTCTCAGCTGGAAGACTCAGGCGCTGGAGGCTGGGATCGTCTGGAAGCTCGTGCACTCACCTATCAGGTGGTTGACGCTGGCTGCTGGCTGGGACGTCGGCTGGCTCTGGCCTCTCCACGTGGCCTGGGCTTCCTCACAGCATGGTGGCTGAAGTCCCAGGATGAGTGTCTCCAGAGAGCCGGGGGGAAACTGTGTCCTTTTCCTGACCTAGCCTCGGAAGTCACATGGCAGGGCTGCTGTTACTTAGTACCGTCGACCGGGTGGCTTATAAAGCACAGCCATTTCTTTCTCACGGTTCTGGGGGCTGGAAGTCTGAGATCGGGGAGCCAGCCGGGTCAGGCTCTGCCGCGAGCGCTCCTCTATCTGCCTTACAGACACTGGCTCCCTCTGTCCTCACATGGTGAGGCCCCTCATTCCTAATGCGATCACGTTGGAGGTTAGGATTTCCACATATGAAACTTGGGGGGGGGGGACACAAACGTTCAGCTCAGAACACCTGCTTAACGTGCTTTTGATGCTTTCCTATTGGGCTTAGGAGAAAACGCAAGCTTCTCAGTGGAACTTGGGAGGAACTTGAGTTCGAGTCGAACTGCGTCTCGAACTTTCTCCCTTACCACTCGCTCTTCGCCCACGCTGAGCTCCACGTTGCATCTCAAACCCGGCATCTCTCGCCTATGGGCTTTGGGCAAAACATTGCTTCTGCAGAACGGTGCCCGTAAACGAATCCTTCACCAACCCCTTCCCTTGCCTGGCTGTTCAATTCTCAGGCTTGTAAGGATCCAGTTCCTTAGACCCAGCTCCTTGGATCCATTATTTCCCGAGAGTGTTCCCCGGGCCAGAAGGGCCGGGCCGGGAAAGGCTTGTGGCCTCAGCCACAGGCCAAGTCAGAACCAGCCCATCTCCCATGACTTTGTCCAGTAGACCTAGAAGGTGAGCCACAAATGTGAGCCATGGAAGTGATTTAAAATTTCCTAGCAGCCACATTACAAAGAGTAAAAAGGGAACAGGTGAAATTAATTGTATTGACATATTTAACGTACGGTATCCAAAATAGTTTCCATTCTCTTTTTTCACACCAAGTCTTGGAAATCGGATGTGTATTTGGTGCTTAGGGCACATCCGCGTTAGGACTAGCCTCACCGCAAATGCTCAACGGCCACACGTGGCTACTGGCTATGGCATTGGCCGATGTAGATACAGGCCATTTTCATCACCACAGAAGCTTCCATTGGACAGCCCTGGTCTAGGGCGCATTTGCTATAGATAAAAGACGGAAGGAATATAACCTCCGGTGTGCTTGCATTTCAGGTATCGGAGTTGTCCCTGGAAAGGTGAGTATAAATAGAGTTTTGCAGAATTAAATAATGCTCAAACACCCTGGGAGGGAAGCCTATTGAAAAGAAAATCGAAGCCGATTTTTAAAAAATTTAATTGGGAAGAACGTGAAACAACAGAAATGTTGCAAGAATGGTCACAGTACAAAGAACAACCATATGCCTTTTGTCCACTTCACCTAGTTTTCAACGGCTTACATTTTTACCACATCTGTCTATCACCGGCACTCCCTCTCTCTGTATCGATCTACCTACACACGCATATATACTTTTTTTTCTAGACCGTCGGAGGTTACGTACGTCATGACGCGTTACTCGAAAACGCCCCAGTGTTTCTTAAGGATAAGAATATTGTCTTATATAACCGCAGGGCAGTTATCAACAGTTTGGTACCGACTTCGGTAGGGCTATCAATATATTTTGATCTAATTGATCGTTCAAATTCCCATTTTGTCAGTTACCCCGACAATATTTCCCTCCCCAGTCTAGGATCTAGTGTAGTAGCATCAGATACTGCATTAAGTTGACGTGTCTCTTTCTTCTCCTATGTGGGCCATTTCCAGGCCGAATCTAGTTGACCCTTGAACAACACAGGTTTGAATTGCGTGGGTCCCCTGACGTGTGGATTTTTTTCAATAAATACAGTATAGCGCTGTAAATGTATTTTCTCTTCCTTATGGTTTTCTTTTCTGAAAATTATTTTATTATTATTATTATTTTTTAATTTTTTAAACGTCTATTTAGTTTTGAGAGAGAAAGGCAGAACACGAGCAGGGGAGGGGCAGAGAGAGAGGGAGACACAGAGCCTGAAGCAGGCTCCAGGCTCTGCGCGGACAGCAGAGAGCCCGACGCGGGGCTCGAACTCATGGACCGCGAGATCATGACCTGAGCTGAAGCTGGAGGCTTAACCGACTGAGCCGCCCAGGAGCCCCCAAAAACATTTTATTATTTTTTAAGTAATGTCTACACTCCCCGTGGGGCTCGAAGTCACAGCCCCGAGATTAAGAGCTGCTTGCTGTTCCGACTGAGCATGCCGGGTGCCCTTCCTTACGATTTTCTTCATAACATCTTCTGTCTCTAGCTTACTTTATCGTGAGAATATTGTAAATAATACGCATGGCACACAAAATACGCGTTCATCGACTGTTTACGTTACTCCCAAGCTTCTGGTCCACACTCGGCTATTAGTAGTTAGATTTGGGGGGATCAAAAACCACACGTGGATTTTCCACTGTGCATGGGCGGCGGATAGCCCTCACCCCCACATTGTCCAAGTGTCAACTGTATTTCGACGAGAAGAACTCTTTACGAAGTGATTCTCCCCTTCCTCCTGCCACCATCTTACTTATTTTGTAAATTCGAGTTTTCCGTACGTCGGGGTTTCTTAAAGGCAGAGCACTGCTGTCTTAGGTGGATCTGAGATCCCAGCTTCCACCGAAGCCCCTCAGGTGCCCTTGACAATTTGGGGTCAGGCCTCAAACTGTGCTTCTGAGAAGGGACCTCAGAGCCCAGGCCTTTCTAATCTGGGGGACCGTCCCCCGCGCAGCTCACCTGCCAGAGGCATCAGGTCACAGGGCCACGTGTTTCGCCAGCCGCTGAGACCACAGGGTGGCCCGTGGACCCTCTCCTTTTCTCGTGCCTTCCTGGAAGGCAGGCAGTGGCTGGCTGGAAAGCCGACTTTCCCCCTCTGTGATTTAAAACCCGGCTCCTCTACAAGTTCACATAACCTCCCTTGACTGTCTAGATTGCAAAACCAGGCCAGATTTCCCCAAACTCCCAGGAGACCCGCACCAGTCCTCTCGTTTGCTCAATTACAGCGATAGACAGATCACAATGGAAGGAAACACTAAATTAACTGTGACAGCCATTAATACGACCTGCTTGGTGGCAGTGACTGCGTCGGGGGGATCACAGGTCGGATGGCTATAACGTACTGGTGATGGGGCCGCCCCCATTGGCTCCTCGGCGGGCCTTGAACTTGCTGGAAAAGACCAGGCCCGCACACAGGGCCCCGTAGCCATGGCAACGGGCTCTCGCTCAGCAAAACACATAAAGATGATTCATTTTGTTTTCCTTTCCTTTCTTTCCACCCAAATTTTCATGTGGGTTGGAATCTATTTTTAATTTCTTTCCTTGGAGGAGAGGCTATTTTTAATTTTGTTACCTCCCTCCCGGGGGCCTGCCAGGCCTGGATCTGAATGACCGAGGGAGGTGGGCCACACCAGGTCTGAAGTCCTGGAACTTTTCTGGGATTTTCTGGAGATGGGGGGAAGGGGCAGGAAGGTAGAGTCTGGGGTGGAAATGGTGCCAGCGTGGCCTTGGTATGAAGGCTGGGACCTCATGTCTTGGAATTGTCCTACACCCTTTCTCACACTATCTCTCCAGCTTTCTGCTGGAGGAAGGAGTGTCCTGTCGCGTCATTGCCATTTCTTACGCGTTAGCCATCAGAAAACCAAACTCTCTTCTGGTTCGACAGGGTGCTTCCATATCCATGTTCTTTTTTTTTTTTTTTTTAATTTTTTTTAAATTCATTTTTTGAGAGATGGAGAGAGCTCAAGTCGGGGAGGAGCAGAGAGAGAGGGAGACAGAGGATCGGAAGCTGGCTCCGCGCTGACAGCGGTGAGCCCGACGCGGGGCTCGAGCTCGTGAACCGCGAGATCGTGCCCCGAGCCGAAGTCGGAAGCTCCACCGACCGAGCCACCCAGGCGCCCCCATAGCCGTGTTCTTATTTGATCTTTGAGGTAGCCACAAGGGACAGAGACCCCACATCAGAGGGCCCGCCTTCTGGGCACGGCGTCACATGCCGCTTCTAAGCCCCCTGGCATCCAGGTGGGCATGGGAGTAGAACTGGCCAGTGGAGCAAGGGCCGAAGTGACATCCACGCTGCCACCTCCAGGCCTGGCCCCTAAAACGTCCCTCATCACCCTCCCGCCCACCCCCCCATCCTGTATTTGCTTGCTGTCTACCAGCAAGGTGAGGAGGTCTCTGGGAGCGCAGGAGGCCCTGGGGGAACAGGGGAGTCACTCCACCAGACATTCCAAACCCGTCAGGCTGTAAACTTGGAGAGGAAAACCATTGATCTTTATCTCCACTAACTTTCTAATGAGAGTCAGCATTTCCTTCAATTACGAATGTAGGCAACAAACCCATGGTGATATTAGCGGTTCCCGAGACCTTGTCTCCAAAAGAAATCACAGACATTTCATATTGTGTTACCGTCGTCATGCATATCTCAAAATATCATTTCCACTTATCGCTTCTTTGAAATTGTAAGTTATTAGACCTGCCACTCTATCTTATTAATTACTGCCTTCATAAAGAAGCATATCTTGGGGCCCCTGGGTGGCTCAGTCGGTTCAGCGTCCAACTTCGGCTCAGGTCGTGATCTCGCGGTTTGCGAGTTCGAGCCCCGCGTCGGGCTCCGTGCCGACAGCTCGGAGCCCGGAGCCTGCTTCGGATTCTGTGTCTCCCTCTCTCGCTGCCCCTCCCCTGACTCACACTCTGTCTCTCTCTCCCTCTCAAAAATAAATAAACATTAAGAAATAAATTAATAAAAAAAGTAAAGAAGCATATATATGATAATACCACACCTGTTTTTTTTTTAAATTTTGGTAACTATATTTCAATATAATTGGTTTTCTTTTTATTTTATTTTATTCTATTCTATTTTATTTTATTTCATTTTATTTTATCTTATTATTTTATGCATTTATCAGGCTTCTTCTGAGAAGCAGCCCACAGACATCACAGCCTGCCAACAGAGTCCAGGGCACAAAGGGACAGAAATTCTGGCACCGTGGCCCTGACTCATCACACACAACTGTGATGTGCATAAGTGACAACCTTTTATTGGGTTATGCCAGAGGCATTCTGAGAGGGTTCGTTAAAGCCACCGGTATTCCTTACTCTGACTGATACACCAGGACACGGACAGCATTCTACTCAAATGTATAGATGGAAGACCGAAGCACACACGTGGCAGGTGGCTTGCCCCGTGGCACGCATATGTCAAGATGACACTGAGATTCAAACCTCTTTAAGGCTCTTTAAGACGCCCTGCACGTTCCCATCTTTTTCGTACCTCAGCCTCAGAAGGCTTCTGTGTAGAAGTGAAGCGGTAAGAAACCTTCCCCAGCCTACGTGTCTGTTGGCTTTCCCGTCCATGAGGAAAGCTTGCCGAACAAAACTCTGGAACTCTCTGTAGTGATAGGGATGTTCTGTGTCTGAGCTATTCAACACGGCGACCACTAGCCGTACGTAGCTACTGAGCACTTGCGATTGCTTCGTTGGACCGGGGAACCGCATTTTTACTTTTATTTCATCTTAGTTAATTTACCTAGCTACATATTCATGACTACTGTACTGGATAGTGTAGCTCTAGAGCAGAGTTTCTTAGCCTTTAACAGGCATCAGGCTCGCGTGCAGGGCTGCTTAAAGCAGATTGCTGGTTTTCGTGCCCAGAGCATCTGGTTCAGTAGGTCTGGGCTGGGGCCACGAATCTGCCTTTCCGCCTCGGTCCCAGCTGATGCTAATGCGTCAATTCTCAACCTGAACCCTGCTGCCATGGGGGGTGAGATACATTTTTGTGGTGGGGAGTGTCCTGTACGTTACACATTGTTTAGCAGCATCCTGGCCTCTGCCTACTTGATACCCATAGCACCCCAACACCCCCTCCCCAAGTTGTGACAATCGCAAATGTCTCCAGACACAGTCAATGTCTGCTGGGGAGCAAACTCCACTCCTCGGCGATAACCACTGGTCTAGACATACACAAAGGCATTTTTGTTTTGTTTTGTTTTTTGACATCAGAGTTTACACTTAAAAAAATACAGTTGATGGGGCACCTGGGTGGCTCAGTCTAATCTCATTGGAAAGTCGGTGGTGGCCGACTTCGGCTCAGGTCACGATCTCACGGTTCGTGAGTTCGAGCCCCGCATTGGGCTCTGTGCTGACAGCTCAGAGCCTGGAGCCTGCTTCGGATTCTGTGTCTCCCTCTCTCTCTGCCCCTCTCGTGCTCACACTGTCTCTCTCTCTCTCTCTCTCAAAAATAAATGAAGGTTAAAAAAAAAATTCCAAAAAAACCCACAGTTGACTCCTGAATAACATGGGGGTTAGGGGCGCTGAGCCCCCTGTGCAGTGGAAAATCCATCTATAACTTTTGATTCCCCCCAAACGTAGCCCCTAATAGCCTACAGTTGACCAGAAGCCTTACCAATAACATAAAGAACGAACATATATTTTGGGTGTTCTATTATATATTGTGCGCTTACAATAGCTTACAATTGTGAGCTAGAGAAAAGAAAACGTTATTAAGAAAACCACAAGGAAGAGAAAATACATTTATAGTACTGTACTGTTTTTATCGAAAAAAAAATCCGTGTGTACGTGGACCTACAATGTTCAAATCTATGTTGTTCAAGAGTCCACTGTAGCTTGACTTTAAATCTGAACTTAATTTCTTCTTACGTCTGCTCTAGAAGTGCCAAAAGCGTATTATATTCCAACACACCAGACTAGGTTGGAATTTTTTTCCCCATCATAAGCAAATCAATCGGGGCATTTGGGTGGCTCAGTCGGCTGAGCGTCCGACTTCGGCTCAGGTCACGATCTCACGGTTCGTGAGTTCGAGCCCCGCGTCGGGCTCTGTGCCGACAGCTCGGAGCCTGGAACCTGCTTCGGATTCTCTCTGTCTCTCTCTCTGTTCCTCTCTTGCTTGTGCATGCTCTCTCTCTCTCTCTCTCTCTCTCTCAAAAATAGATAAATAAATAAATAAGCAAACATTAGAGCGATCAATCGTGCCTGTGGCTAGGTGCTCATTGGGCATCCACCGCTCATGCCGCCCTCCATGCTGGCCTCTGCCCCCACTTCCCCCTTTCTCCTCCCCTCCCTGCCTCTAGTCTCTCCCTCACAGTCTCCCCTTGTGACTTCCCAATGCTTCCCTGTTTCCACTTCATTCTCTCCCTCCCGCCGCAACCCTGGCCTGCCTCCCTGCTTCCCCTCCTCCACGCATCCCCCTCTCCCTGCAGCAGAGACTTGCCTTGCCCGTCCTGCGTGCTGTTTATTCTCTGCCGGCTCTGGATGTGTTTCTTGCCTTCTTCCTTTTATCTCCAGTCTGTGTTTGTCTCGGGCTGGCCAAGTTTGGCCTCTGGCCCCAGACAGTCTCGGCTCCGACTCCGCACTCGCTCCCGGCCCCCTCTGGCCCTCGGCTCCCTCACGGGGCGGCAACCCCCTAATACCACTAAGTGTCGCACGGACTGGGGAGACTTCAGACAGCATAGTAAGAAGAACAAACGGCATGGGCTTTCTTGGCCTGAGGCCGGACTCACGTTACGCCACCGATCAAGAGAGGGCCAAGGATTTAGCGCGTCTTTTAAATTAAGCATTTAGAAATTGTTTTCACCATCGTGGTTAAGAAGGGGAGGGAATAATCTAGGTCGGTGAGACAACTGCATGTGGCTTGGCATTTGTCCTGTGGAGAAGTCAAACATGTCAGAGGCTGACATTCTCATATGGAGGTGACATTAAACAAACAAGGTGGCGGGGAACTCTTTAAATCACCCGCAATATTGCGAGCAGTCAATCAATATAGCTGTGACAAGCCGGGGCCACAGACTGGCCCATGACCACTGGGTTTTGCTTCCCACACAGACACGCTTGACAGGAACCGTGCTGCTAATTTGGGGCACGAAGTCCGTCTCTCTACCCTGACTTTATCCCACTGTTGGTGCATTTTTAAAAAATGACCTTTGAAAAGACCCAGGCTGAAGATTACTTCGACCGACCATTCACTAGGTGGGATTACTCGGAAATATCAGATTGTTGACTAATACTTTCGGTTGTCAGCTGCTCGTCTGGGTGGTGTCAGAGGCACTGTCTCACATGTGGAGGGTACCACCTATAGAAATCCTTATTTATGAGCGAAAAGCCAGGGGCTGGAGGAGCCCAAGCGAGGCTGGCTCCGAAGGAAAACCACATGGCGATGATAAATGCCTTGAACAAGACGTGAGGTTGACCATGCTTCGTTCTACAGCAAGGGAGAGCACTTCCAACCCGAGGGCTCCTGGGAGAGGGGTAAGACTTGGGCTTGAATTCATGCGGACTGCTACGTCACTAACTTTAGAGAGCCATTGTCAGCCGGATTTTGACTGAGGAAGGCAGGCCTACCTGAGGGTTCTGGCTGACCGACGATAGGGAGGGATAGGGGAGGAGAGAGCGTCACGCTGTTGGCAATGGGGGAAGGGCTCACATAGAGCTGGGGGTCCTCTCTAGCGTGGATCCAAGCCTGGATCCTCTCCCTTACATGTACCCCGGTGTGGTGAATGGCACTCTGCTTTCGTCATTGAAACTGAGAACATAAACCTCAGGTGTGGCAGTGGGGGTGGGGGGCCGCTGGTGAGGAACTGAGATCGTCCAAGGTGCGGGGAGGGGTGCCGGGTGGCAGAGGCAGGAAGCCGGGGACCAGTGGGGAGACTGACGAGGGCATGAGCACTTCAGTGAGACACAGGTTCTCCCGGTCGGGTGGTGGTCTCGAAGTATTGCACGACCGGAAGGACCCTCGAGGTCTCACTGTTGTCCACTGTCCTCCACAATAAACCTACCGGGGGTTCCTGCTGCCTTTACTTGTGGATCTCCGGCAAAGAGGAACTCACACCTTCTGAGAACTTGTTCCGATCCTAGACAAAGTTAATGGTGGGACCTCCCTTTCTCTCAACCGGTCTCGGGACTCCCCGCGTCACGAAGAGTTAACACAGCACCTCTGCCATAGTACGGCTTTTCAGCTATTTGCTGACCACGTTCACGTGCTCCGTGAGTCTCCTCTTCCCGCATAAATAACAGCGGTGTCATCGACTGCTCCGTATATCCCTCGGCCTTGTGACCCTGCATGGTTCCCACTGCCCTCCTATGGACGTGTGCTAATTTGTCAATGTCCCTCATCAAGTGTGACTCAGCATAGTTCACGGTTCTTTTTTTTTATGTTTTCATTTTATTTTTGAGAGAGAGAGAGAGAGACAGAGTGTGAGTGGGGGAGGGGCAGAGAGCGAGAGGGAGGCACAGAATCCGAAGCGGGCTCCGGGCTCCGGGCCGTGAGCACAGAGCCCGACGTGGGGCTTGAACTCAGACTGCGAGATCGCGACCTGTGCCGAAGGGGCGCCCAACCGACTGAGCCACCCAGGCAGCCCCGGAATAGCTCACGGTTCTTGCTTCAGTTAGCTGGTGCTGCGGAACAACCCGCCACAAAAAATCCCGGCAGCGTGCAGCAGGGAGCTCGTGATTCTCTGCATCGACTGGGCTGCGGCTCAGCTAGGCCGGGCTTTCCTGGGCAGCCTTGCTGATCTTGACTGGACTTGCCTGCATTTCCAGCTGATCTCGGCTAGGCTTGGCTGGGCCCTCCGTGTGTCTCTGATCCCCTGGTGGGACCAGTGGGCTAGCCCCAGAACGTTCTTCTCAGGGAGATGGCAGATACGTAAGAGAACAGACCCAACCATACAAGCGTTTTTCAAACCTTCGGTCATGTCCGGCTGGCTAACAAAACAAGTCACGTGACCAAATCTGGGCCCAGGGGAGGAGGGGAACTCTGGCTCTTTTGTGGAAGCAACTTTAAAGTGACACAGCAAAGGGCAGGGACAAAGGGAGGGCTGAAGAACTGGCCTGTTGCGACAGCCTGCTGTAGATTTGATCTGGTCAGATCAAAGCCGTACTAGACTTTTTTTCCCCTCTCTTTTCCCGGACACCATGTTTCTATCAGTTCAAGCTAAGATTCAATAACCTTTTCAGGTGGTCATACTGATGGCTTACACCAAACTCACTGTCAAGTAGAAGCCGCGAGTGTTTTTACATAGGCTTGCCAAGCTCTGGGCCCGTGCCACTGACCGTGTAGTCCCTGACGCTGGACGTCACGTGTATTTCTAGTAAATTTTTATCTTGACGGAATCAGGCCCCGAAATATTTAAGTAAGACGGAATCCTGTCTTCTCTCAAGTCTCGTAGCTGCACATTTCATCACGGTGTCACCAGAGTTCTCGGTGGTGTCCGTGATAGCGACGTGGAATGGACCCGTCGAAGATAAATAGAGCCCTACGTCTCGCTGCCGGGGTCTGCCTGGCGGGTTGCCAGTCGTCCATTATTTTGCATCCCTGGGGGCTGGTATTTTAAACACTAGAAACGCATCTGATCTCATCATCATCGGGCCTCCTTTCTCGTTCTTGTCTCAGGGATGTGGAGAGACTTTGTGGAATGACTGTTATGATCACAGCAAGGACAGATAGGATTTAGAGAGGAGATATCACGACAGTCTGAGGCAGCAGTCTGACGGGGGATGTCAGTCTGAGCAAGCTCCCTAGATGGGCGTGAGTGGGTCTATTGGAGATAAGACCAGAGAGGGAAGTTGACTTCTTGTTATGAGACATCTTGGGTACCAGGATAACGAGATGGGAATTTTACTTACAAGGTTTCAACGACGTGCAGAGTACAATGGCTCCTTAGACGTGCCCCTCAGGGTTGCCTTGACTTGGGGAGTATGGCCAAGACCGCTTGGCCCCAACATCTGCTCTCTTCTCTCTCAGTCATAGTGCCCATGATTTTTTAGCAGGGCACATGGTTCCCCAAAATGAAGACTGCGTTTCCCAGCTTCCCTCACGGCTAGGTGTGGCCATGTGATCATATTTTAGCCAATAGGGTTTAAGTATAAACAGCATGAGTAACTTCCAGAGAATGTCTTCAAGGGATGAGGTGTAAACTTCTTCACCCCTTCTAGCTGGCTGGATGCACATCTTTGGCCCTGAAGTGACCTTGGAAGCCCTTCATGGCAAAGTAATAAAATAGGAACGACCTGAGTCCCTCACCCCAGGCAGTTCTACCCCAATCATGTAATGACTATTAAGCGTTTCTTTTATGTTAGCAAGCAATACAAAATTTCTATCTATGTATTATGTTGAATGTCTCTCAAAGTAAACCCAATCCTAATTCTCCTCACTAATGCAGAAGGACAAGACACCAAATAAATCTGACTGTGATGTGCAAAAGAGATCCAATGGTGGTGTGAGAAGAGTTGGCTCCTGACTGTCCCTGTGCATGCTGGGAAGGCGGTCATGATGTAAATGATTGAGAACCACAGATATCCCTCCTCCACCAACAAGCCAGTTACACTTGGATTTATGGGCGTGTGGAGTTCAGCGGCCCTGTTCTTTCCCTGCCCCACTCCTGAGTCACTGCTCTGCTCGGGCCACCTGGTCTCCAGGGTCCTGCTGGGTGGGTCATTACCCCAGGTTGCTAGAGGCAAGATTCCGCCTGGAGTACAAGGATATCGTCTGCATGAGCGTTCTTCCTGAAGCCATGGCCAAACGTGCCCAACATGTTAGCCATCAGAACGACTTTTCTTTCCCTGCCTTATAATCACAATTATAGCTCGTAAATACCTCTTTGTCCCCCGGGGATTCGCAAATGGTCCCTCTCCATTTGCTAACAGTGAAGAAGGGATTAGGGAAGGAGGGGATTCTAGCATAAATTTCACAATCACCAAGTTTAAGTTCTTATTTCCCTGAACACGAGCCGAAATTGGCCTGGGGCTCCATTTGACCAAACTGCTGAAAACTTGACCTAGGCCTCTGCATGAACAGAGCCAGGTGGAGATGGTTAAAAAGCTCAGTCGGTTTAGGCTGCTGCCCTCAACTCCTCGTTGCTTCTCAGCTCTGGTGGGTTGACCGTTTGTCCTGGTCTGGGAGTTGAGGCCTCTGGTATGAGGCTGCTCTCTGCCTCCCCCCCCCCCCCCGGTTGGTGGCCAGGGTGCGGGCTCGGTGCGTATTTGGTCGTGAGCCCTCACCCCACCGCCTGTGCGTGGAAAACACGTGTATCCTTTCTGCACCTGCTGTCTGCGCACGCTTCCTCGTCTGGCCGTGGAGGTTCTCCATGCCTTCCTGACTGCCTCACAACCGTGGTGGGCCAAGCTGGGCTGTGAGCACCTCTCTGAGACCATTCTCATCTCGAGGCCCAAGACACGCTACCCACACACGCACCGTAGCCCTTGGGCGCTATCTTGGCTCCCTCCAGGGCTGCTCTGAAAGGCTCCTCTGCTCAGGGATTCGCCCAAACTCCTCTGCCCTTTCCCCTGGCGTTCCTCTTATGCTCGTCCCGGGGATCATCAGCCAGGCTTAGCTGGCGATGAGCTAGGGATGCCCCTTGGATGGGGGCTCACCAGTATCTAAGTGTGAATCCCCTCCCCTCCGATCCTCTCCCCGGGCCAGCTGGCTTCGCCTTGATCTACTTTGAGGCCAGAACACATCTCCTTTCCTGCTCTGCTGGTTGGAGCTTCAGCGTCTGCTCCAGGCCCCCCAGGCTCTTATTCTCTCGGTGCACAGACACCGTGGCTCTCTCGAGAGGTCTGTGCTTGTCACTGAAAGCCCTGCCTTTCCAACTTTGGCCTCTGCTCTGAGTCTTCTAGAAGTCTGTGCTGGAACTCTAATGGCTTCTTCGGTTTCAACTGTATTCTCAACACACACACACACACACACACACATCCTGAACGCCACGGCCATCATCCACCAACGGCTTGCAGAGGCAAGAGGAGAAATGTAGGAAAGAAAATTCTGTTATTAGTACTGTGATATCATACCATCCCAGTGGCTTTCTTTTCTAATCATCAACCAAATGACTAAACCACAAAAGAAAGTGGCTCGTGGGTACTGTCTCTCTGCGTTTATTGTACCTTCCTTTCTCTGTGGACATCAGCGGGAAGAATCTGCTGGAAGACTCTGGTGCTTTGCTGCTTTTCCTGTTTCTACTAATGTATATCACCCAGAATTGCTCTTAGCATAAACTAAGAGCACAGCTCAGGGCCGCGGGTCTGGTGCCACAGCTCTGTTATAACACACCGCATTCTTCTTCCTACTTTTCATGTAACCCTTGAAGAATTTAAAAAAAAAAATCTAAGGTGAGGGTAAGATGTTGGCTAATTTGAATTTCTTTTTGAATGAGGTCCTGCCCCCTCAATATACATGTAGATTGCAAAAATGACCACAAATTCTTATTTCCTCTGCCTCTCGACTCTAACCTTGATGGTGTGATCTGCTTTGGCCAATGGGATCTTAGCAAACGTGACACGGTAGAAGCTTGTAAATTGCTGACGTGCCGGGGCTCAACCTCTCATGCTCTCCGGGGGCGCCCCGCCACCGCCATCGTGTAAGCAAGCCCTGGACTTTAGCCTGCTGGGCAATGGGAGACCTGTGGCCTAGTCACCCCGTGACCTCAGCTAAATGAACAGTTATTGTGTTAAGCTGCTGAGTTATGGGGTAATTTGTTACTCAGAAACAGCTAACTGCTACAGGATGTTCAACGTAACCGAATGTTTGGTGAATTGGCACTTTGTAACTCTTGGGGTTATAGACTGAATATTAATTCTTTCCACACAGAACTGTAGATTTAAAAGACAGAAGCTGGTATGTCTGGGTGGCTTAGTCGGTTAAGCGTCGGACTCTTGATCTCAACTCAGGTCTTGATATCACTGTTAGTGAGTTCGAGCCCTGCATCGGGTTCTGTACAGATGGTGCAGAGCTTGCTTGGGATTCTCTCTCTCTCCCTCTCTCTCTGCCCCTCCCCCACTTGCATGCACTCTCCCTCTCTCAAAATAAATAAATAAACAAACTTAAAAATAAAGGCAAAGGCTGAATTTATACTAAGTCCAGGAAGTACTTTATTCTTTTTTTTTTAAAAAAGCTAATCTACATATTATTATGTTTATAATGCAACTGTTAGAATAGTATGCTAAACATGACCCTATTAGATTAATTGCATTTACGCTGTGTGTATACCTGTATGTCCGTGGAAAATTCTGGAAGAACTAAAGGAACTGTTAATAAAGGGTATCTCTGGGCCTTGGACTAGAGGTGGAATAGAGGTAGAAAGAAGTTTAATGTGTTGTTTATATCAGGTTTGAAATTTTTATCGTGATCAACTGTTAATTTTATGATTAAAACAGTACTAAAATTAAACAAATTAAGTCCATCACCAAGTGGTTCAAGAGTACCAGCCTAGCTCAAGGAACTGTGCTGTTTGTTTCATTTATCCCTTTTTTTCTTTTTTCTTAAAAGCTCAGTGTCCAAAATACATCCCGTTACTTCAGGATTTTCATCAGCGTAGGCGCCAGTGAATTGAGGTTTTAATCTGGTAGGCATTCGCTGCATGTCAAAAACACTGGCTTTAAAGAAAGAAAATGCGTATTTATTTAGTTTTGTATTAATTTCCCACCTACTTCCAAGAAATATTTGAAACTTCTAAGGTAACGCAGTAATTAAACGCTGCTAAGGCAGAGTTTCAGCAAATCGGAAAAACAGAGCCCCACAAAAATCTGACTTCATCAAGGGCTCCTAGCTCGGAGCCACTGAACACTGTCTGAATCAAGATTGGGGATCAGGGTGTCAGAACTGGGAGATGAGGATCTTTACCAGAACGAGGCCCTGGAGAGTTGGCATTTGCTGCCCCCCCAGGCATGTGGCTACCAGGGCCGGAGAAGCCACATCACGGGTTGCAATTTCAGCTTTGGCTTTGAGTCCCAGGAGCCATCAGAGCAATGCAGAAAGAGTCCGCGGGAAACTCTGTGGCTCTGAGCTCTAATGGCCTTCTCCAGTTCTCCCGAGGTCTGGTTAACCACGTGACCAAATGGCATCTAAAGATCGTGCTGTCAGCCCGCCTCTAACACACTCACTGCAAAGAGGTGGTGGGAAACTGACCCTTGGTTTAGGCTTGGAAAACATTCCAGGATCAGGGTGGGTAGTGGATTTCTCATATACGATGCATTGCATGGTGAGTTTCTTGGCTTGAGGTGCTTGGATGTTGTGATTTGTGAGAATATTTTTTTTAATGTTTATTTATTTTTGAGAGAGAGAGAGAGAGAGAGAACGAGCAGGGGGAGGGCAGAGAGAGAGAGAGGGAGACACAGAATCTGAAGCAGGCTCCAGGCTCTGAGCTGTCAGCACAGAGCCCGATGTGCGGCTTGATCCCACGAACCTGAGCCGAAGTTGGACCTAAGCTGAAGCCGGACGCCTAACCGACTGAGCCACCCAGGCGCCCCTATAAGAAATATATATCTCAAATGTCCAAAATACATTTCTTATATATATTTGGTCTTCATCCACGGTTCCTGCTTACAGCTCCTAAAACCCTTGGCGTTTCCTGAGTGATCTCTTGTCTTCTGTTCCTGAAAACGCTTCGGAGCCACAAAGGTGAATGGATGTCTTGTTATTCCTAACAAACCCTTTCCATCACTTGGGGGTTTACGTTACCGGGATGACTATTGGAAAGTGCCTAAGGATGGGGGCTGTTGCCAAGGAAACCAGCCGTGAAAAGAGGGTTGGAACTTTCAGCCCCACCCCCTGATTTCTGGGGAAGGAAAAGAGACTGGAGGCTGAATCTATCACCAATGGCCAGTGATTTCATCAATCACGCCTATTTAATGAATCCTCCGTAAAAATCCCAAAAGATTGGGTTGGGAGAGTTTCAGGGTTGGTGAGCACGTAGAGATGTGGGGAGAGCGGTGCGCCTTGAGGGGGCGTGGAAACTTCAAACCCTTTCCCCAGACCTCACCCTATGCACCTCTTCCGTCTGGATATTCCTAAGTTATGTCCTTTTATGATAAACCAGTCATACAGTAAGTAAACTGTTTCTCTGAGTTCTGCGAGCCGCTCTAACAAATTAATTGAACCCAAGAAGGACGTAGTAGAAACCTCTGACTCATGGCCAGTTTGTCAGAAGCACAGGCGACTACCTGAACTTTCAACTGGCATCTGAAGTGTGTGTGTGTGTGTGTGTGTGTGTGTGTGTGTGCATAAGGAGGCAGTCATGTAGGACTGAGCCCT
Organism: Lynx canadensis; assembly: GCF_007474595.2. NCBI lineage: Eukaryota > Metazoa > Chordata > Mammalia > Carnivora > Felidae > Lynx > Lynx canadensis. Next base: position 34,438,157 of record NC_044321.2, on the reverse strand, counting down.
TACCCTGCGGGATCTGCCGCTGTCTCCAGGTAGATAGCGTCAGAATTGAGTTAAATTGTAGGACACCCAGCTGGTGTCCAGAGAATTGCTTGATGGTGTGTGTGTGTGGGGGGGGGGGAGGAAATGTTCTTCCATCAGAATTGGTACCAGAACCCCTCTTGCGCATTGTCACCGCAGGCTGGAGGTAGGTACCGAGGCAACGCTTCTCAAAAGGACAGAGAAGAAATACGTTGCAGGGAAACCTGTCGATCTGAGTCAAAAGGAAATGGGAGGAGTGAGAGCCAGGGAGAAAGGGCTTGTATAATTAATTCAAGCAAGCGGTTGAGAAGGGCTTTAGGAACCGTCCTACTGCCTTAGAAATCCATACACCTGTGTACAGAGCAGGAGCCCAAACAAGGTAAATTTGAGATGTTGACAGAAGACCGCATAGGTAGCCCTAGTCAAAGCTTTTCGGTTGGGCAGAACAGAAGCCTACTTATGTTGGCTCGATTAAACAGACCTTTAATAAAGAGATGCAGGGCATCTTGGGGGACCGGGAGCAGCGGTTTGGGGACTGACGTTGCCAACAAGCCGATAGGGTCCAAGTTAACCCGCCTCTTTTCTCCTCGGGGCCCCACGGTCTCCAATTTCTGCGTTTCGCCACTTGTCTTCCCCATTCTCCTCCATACCTTTGCTTCCCCGTCTCATTTCTCCCCTCCATTCCCGGTGCATCTTGGAATCACCTCCTAAATAAACTACTGGCACATGAGACCTTGCCACTGAGTCCACTTCTGGGGGAACCGGAGCTAAAATACTAGCTCGGTCAGTGCCCAAAGTCACTTAAAGTGAGAGAGAGAAGCAGCGTTGTCCGCGAGGCAGACCCGGGAAGGTTTACCTTGTTAAAAAGAAACCATTAGAAGGAGGGGCGGAGCATCAACCCACGATAAAAAGATTTACACCCACATGGAAATGCACAGGGTTCAGGGTGGGGCTGTGCTGGAGACCATGTGGGTGGAGATCAAAGGCAAGGGAACAGAAGTCATATTGTTGGAGGAGCATATTACAGGCTGCCAAACCAGATGGGGGACATTGATGATGGGTTCCCGACCGAGACCACACAACGAGCCTGAAGGCGAGACACCTACCGATGGGGGCACCACCGCCGGACAGCCGCTCGGAGTCCCCGTCGGCGGAGGTCTGAACAAACTCTTGCCTTGCTTTCACTGAAAGGTAGGCATTCCTGGTACACTAGTCAGCTTTCCTCTATTGGCAAGTGGGAGAAATCCGGCTTAAACCAACGTAGACACAAAGAGAATTTGTTGGCCCCTGTCCCCGGGAAGCAGGACGACGAGGCCGATCAAAGGCATGAGTGGGTCTAGGGCCACAAGTGATATGGGCCAGATGCCTCCTCTCTCTTGGTGTAGGCCTCCCCTTTCTCTAGCAGACAGAAGTCCAACGTAGCCTGGGGAACACGGACGCACCCAGTGTCTGTTTCACATCCTTCTAACGCTACGGGCGTCAGGCAACGGACCTTCCCGGCTCGGTCCAGTTGGAACACAAAAGGCCTAATTCCTGAGGGGGCAGGTGAATAGGAGACTCTGATTGGCTAGGCCTGTGTCACATGCCCCATGGTTGAGCAAGAAGTGGGTGGAGCCTGTTACCGGAAGAAAGGGAGTCAGGCGTGGAGGAGAGTCCTGGTTAATCCCAAACAGTAACTGCCCCATTTCCATTCCCATTTTACAGGTGTGGAAACAGAAGTCGCCTGGCTGATACTACCTGGTATGGCACGGAGCCAGGATTCGACCCCAGCGTTGCTGCTTCTGCCAAACAGAGGTGTCTCTTATCCACGGGCGCGGGAGTGGAGAAGGAAGACAAGAGACCAGCACCGGTTTTCTGAAAGGGTGTTAGAGGAGAAGCGACTTAAGGCCCGGCATCCCTTTCCGAGGCTGGTGCACCTGTCCCCCTAGTTGCTGTGTGTGGCCTGTTACAGTTGCCGTCAGCTGGATGGGGGCCACCCATTAGAAGTGCCTGGGAGGTCCCCACACCCCGAGGTGGCTAGCAGCCAATGGCTGACTGATAGGGAGGCAGAAAACCCACCACCTTGCCTCAAGGGGGTCAAGTCTGGTTTGTCCGCTCACACGGGAGAATCTTGGAGGGTCAAGCGCCGGTGAGACTTGAACTGAATCCACAGCTCTGATCTCCCGCTGTCCCTTACTCCCCTAGAGATGTTCCTCATTCGTTCACTTGCATAAACCCGTCTCAGCTCCTGCTTCAAGGGAACCTGACCCAAGGCGGGTACTAAAAGCCAAAATTCCGATCGCAAACTGGCTGTCAATCCACGGGTGCTAGGAGAGGAGCAGGAAACCCCGTATAGAGCCGACCGCTTTCGAGAAATCCGGAAGCACGACTGGAAGAGAGGTGGGAGGGGAAAGAGCATGGGAGGGGGTTGCTGGAGGCATTTATTTAAATTCTGGCAAGGTGAGCTAACACCAAATTGACCATTGTTTTTCTTTAAACTGTTTTTAAAGTTTATTTATTTATTTTTTTTAATGTTTATTTATTTTTGACAGAGAGAGAGACAGAGCATGAGCGGGGGAGGGGCAGAGAGAGAGGGAGACACAGAATCCGAAACAGGCTCCAGGCTCTGAGCCGTCAGCACAGAGCCCGACGCGGGGCTCGAACTCACAGACGGCGATATCATGACCTGAGCCGAAGTCGGATGCTCAACCCACTGAGCCACCCAGGCGCCCCGGTTTATTTATTTATTTATGAGAGAGAGAGAGAGAGAGAGAGAGAGAGAGAAAGCAAGTGAGCCGGGGAGGGGCAGAGAGAAGGAGAGAGAGAGAGAGTCCCAAGAGGACCCTGTGCTACCAGCGCAGAGCCTGACATGGGGCTTGAACTCATGAGCTGTGAGATCATGACCGGAGCCGAAATCAAGAGTCGGATGATTAACGGACCGAGCCCCCCAGGCGTCCCCACACTGACCATTGTTAAGTACCCTCATTATTGTGCAACCATCGCCACCATCCGTCTCTAGAACTTTCTCATCTTCCCAAAGTGGAACTCTGTAGCCATTTAACAACAGCTCCCCCTTCTCCCCAATCCCCCCAGCCCCCGGCAACCGCCCTTCTGCTTTCTGCCTCTGTGCCTCTAGGGACCTCACGTAAGTAGATTCACACGTTACTTGCCCTTTTGTGACTGACTGGCTGATTTCCCTCGGCATAACGTCCTCGAGGTTCACTCACGTCGTAGCGTGAGCCACGATTTCCTTCCTTTTTACGGCTGAACAACGTTGTACAGATAGACCATATTTTGTTTATCTGTTCATCCATCGGCGAACATTTGGGCTGTTTCCACCTTTTGGCAATTGTCAACAGTGCCGCTGTGAACACGTGTGCGCCCATACCTGTTGGAGCCCCTGCGATTCTTTGGGATAAATGCTCAGAAGTGGAGTTGGCTGGATACTGTGGGAATTCCATTTTGCATGTTGGCCTCTTCTCGGCAGCACCCAAGGGTTCCTATCTCTCCCCATCCTCACACGCTTGTTATTTTCTGGGTGTTTTTTTTTGTTTTTTTGTTTTTTTTTTTGATAATGGCCATCGTAATGGGCGCGGGGAGACAAAAAGCCCGAGGAGCCTTCCCACGCCTCTCCGCGATGGCTTCCGGGGACGGTGGCGTCAGGCAAGCTCTGCCACTAACAGCAGCCTGATGGTGTCCAGGTTGAGGGCCCTGGGCACATCTCTGCCTTCTTTACAGCCATCAACGCTGCAGGGGGCGAGGCGCTTTATTGCCTGAGTCTTTTTCTTGCTCGTTCTCTAAATCCTTTTGCCCGTGGGTGCAGACAGAACCCCACTGGGCTGGGGAGGAGGACGGTTTTAGTGACAGATTGCTCTGTCCTCAGATACGGCTCCGTGCTCTGGCACAGAGCCACGCCGTGCCTTGTCAGTTCTCTCTTCCCCAAAGGCTGGTTCTCTCCAGAAGCACCGGACACGTGGGCGCCCAGGCGGGGCGAATCCCAGGGTGGACCCGGCCGAGCCCGGTGTGATTTCCTTCCGCCTGGTGCTCTCGGTCTCGGGTCGGGCGCCCCTAAAAGCAGACCCCGAGAGAAGGAGGTCAGCGCCAGTGGTTGATTTGGGACGTGAGCCCAAGAAGCACAGTGAGAGGAAGTGAGACAAGGAAGGCAGGCAGGCCGGGGAAGGGTGCTTCATCGAGCGGGTTTCCACTCTGGGCGGTTCAGCGGGAGCTCAGTCCCACAGGGGACCTTCTCAGAGACTGTCTGGGATACGGCCCAAAGCTGCCCCATTGAGAGGTAAGGAAGCTCGGCCTTTCTCCTGGGCCTCAGCGTTCGAGGGCTGTTCCAGGCAGGGGGACAGGAAAAGCAGCTGGCGTATGACCCCCGGGGTAGGCCGAGGGGATACAGACGAGGCGCTGACGGCATCCGTGACATTTTCCTTGACGTGAAAGGGTGTCGAGGAAGGTGTTGACGTCAACTTGGCGGAAGGTGGTAAGGTCAGGACGGAGGCTGAGGTCCTCGGCCTGAACGGGCTGAACAACTTCAGACTCTTAGCTTGGAGTAGTAGTTACTGAGTCCCTGCTTCGTGCCAGGCACCAAACGAGGCGTTTTCCTCTACAATATCATAGTTCTGATCCTCATGACGACCTTGGGAGAGAAGCGATTCGCTGCGTGCGGTTTTGCAGATGAAGAAAAGCTTCAGGGAGGTTAAGACGTTTCCAGGGGGTCACCCAGGCCTGTCTCCGTATGTCTAGCACTCCATCTCTTCCCCCAACAAGGTCACCCTCCCTGGCTCTGAGGATCGCTTGGAGCTGGGAGGGCTGGGAGCTCTGCAGGCTGATAGATCCGGGATCCCCAAATCGAGTTGCGTCCGTGTAGACAGGCAGCCCTGCCTGTGGTCAAAAAGACACTGCCCTGGGAGTGAGAAATTGGCACAGCCGCTCCGGAAAACAGCATAGAGTCTACTCAAAATATTAAAAATAGAACTACCATATGATCCAGCAATCCCACTGCGGGGCGTATATCGGAAGGAGACGAAATCAGGATCTTCAAGAGATCTCTGCGCCCCCATGTTCACTGCGACATCATTCACAGCAGCCGAGATATGGAAACAACCCGAGTGTTCATCGACGGATGAACGGATAGAGAAGATAGAAAGAAGGAAATTCTGCCATTCGTGACAACCTGGATGGACCTGGACGGCATTACGCTAAGTGAGAAAAGTCAGGTGGGAAAAGATACATACTCACAAGTGCGTGAGTTCGAGCCCCGCGTCGGGCTCTGTGCTGACAGCTCGGAGCCTGGAGCCCGCTTCGGATTCCGTGTCTCCCTCTCTCTCTCTGCCCTTCCTTGCTCGTGCTCTGTCTCTCTCTGTCTCAAAAAGAAATAAACATTAAAAAATTAAAAAAAAAAAAGCAGAGAGTAGGAAAATGGTTGCATGGGCATTGGGGCGGGGGAGGAGGGGGAGGTAACGGGGTGGGGGGGGGCTGGTGAAAGGGTCCCGACTTTCAGCTGTAAGATGAATAAGGTCTGAGGATCCGATGTATGACATGGTAACTCTGGTTGATAAAACTGTGTTGTATGGTTGAAGTTTGCCCGCACGGTGGAATTTGGACGATCTCATCCCAAAAAGGAAAAAAAGGAAGGGATAGATATATCAGGCGACGCGACTGTTAATTAACTAGATGGGGGAGGGACGCTTTCACCTCTCTACATGCGTGGGGTCACCAGGAGGTACTGTAAAGATCTCACGATTCTGTTTGTCAATTATATTCAACAAAACTGAAATTAAAAAAAAACCAACAGGACGCTGCCCTGGGGGGCAGGGGCTGCCGGGAGCCATTCATTCCCTGAACACCCACAGGCAACATACTTGCGAGTCTATGATGCTACGTGATGTCAGGTTCCGAGTGCGTGTGATTCAAATGGCATGTGAAGTTCAGCGGTGCAGGACCGTGACACCGGTCAGAGCTGGCTGGGCCTCAGACAGCTCCCCTCGCGGGGATGTTTCCATTGGTGGCCTGTCTCCAGTCCGGTGCGGCTCTCAGCTTTGCGGGCCGAGAACCTCAGTCTCATGCTGGCCAGCGTGAGTCAGCTCTGGAACCGAGTTAACAGGAGGATGCTGGAAGGAGCCAGAAGGTTAATGCAGTCTTTTACAAAGCGAAACTGGCTGACTGCACGCTGCCATTAGCTGGCCCCTGGCCCTGCACATTAGTCACAGGACTGTCCAGTTGTCTGAGGCCTGTGGGGTGGGACAGACTCTGAGCAGGCTCAGACAGCACCCCCCCATAAACCCCTGAGTGGGCCGCACCTGTCAGACGTGTGACTGTTTGAGGCGGCCTTGTGGAGGGCGGCATTTTCCCTGAACGGTGCTTCCATGGACACTCCCAACTCCTGTTTCTGCCTCAGTTTCCCTCAGGGTTCAAACAGCAAGTGGTGGGCATACTCACATTAAGATACGTTGAGGGAGGCTTATTTCACAGAGGAGTGGTTCAGGGCATTTGGAAACCCAAAGCAGCGAGGGGATTGAGTGATTAGCAGAACCCAGCTGGAGAGGGAGCCCCATGAGGACCAGCCAGTGACCTCTGGTGAAGGGGTGCAGCCAGCCCGAGGTGCCCCTGCAATGGGGGGCCAGGGGAAAAAGTAGGTTTACCCCAATCCCCTTCTCTCTGGTCACCTTCTGGGGTTTCCATTGGCCCAACTCCACAAAGCAAGATGGAACCCATATAGGCCAGCCTGCCCTGGGCCAGCCCAGGGAGGGATGCCGGACGGGAAAATGCGAGGTGTCCAGCCGGGCCCTCCCAGCTCGCCATCTGATGGACACATTCTAATTTCCTAACAACTTAAATCAGACTGCTGCCAGGTCTTGCTGGCCGGGGCACTCCATCCCTTCAAGGTGACTGTGCTGTGACACACGCAGTGTTGATGGCCCAGTTTACTTCTCAGGGGCCAACTTACTTCCCTCATTTCCAATTCAGGGGAGAGGAGTCGCTTTCTGGCCCCCAGGATGGAGCCATAAGGCTTAGCCAGGGGGTATTCGAAGAGGCCTGGGGAGAGCACCCAGTGCTGTGGCGATAGTAAGTCAACGGGGGAGTTCGTAAAATCTGCGGAACCGGATCGAGAGGCCGCGAGTGACTGGAATCGTTGTCGTGGCGGCTACGAATACTCCTTCCCAAATGCAGGAACGCACGGCACGCCATGGCTCCTGGCTTTTTATTTCGATTCTTTTGGACTGGGGAGAAACTGCTGTGATTCCTCTCTTCTCCCCTCCTCTTTTCCTTCCCTCATTCCCTCCCTCCCTCCTTCCTTTTCTCCCTCCTACCCACCTTGTATCAAGAATTTCAAACATATACAAAAGTAGACCGGGACAACCGACCCCACGTACCCAGTATCCAGCTGTAACGATTAGGAACTCATGCCAATTTGGTTTCATTTCTATCCCCTTTGCCCTGCCCCCCCCCCCCCCCCCCCCCCCCCCGCTCCCCCCGCCCCCCCCCGCTCCACTGGACTGTTCTGAAGCAAATCCCAAACATCCTATCACTTACACATAAATACCGCAGTATGCATCGCTAAAAGGTAAGGACTCTCTTCCTAACGTAACCATATTCTTATCACATCGAAAATTTCACAATTATCCGTTGACAGTGTCATCCGCCTGGTCGGTGGTCACATTTTTAATCGCCTCGTACACGTCATGAGTTTTTAGAGTTTTCGGGGAATCAGGATTCAAATAAGGTCCACACATTGGGATGGTAGATGGGTCTTCTAAGTCAAGCTTGCAATTGACTCGGTGAAGGAACCTCGGCGTTTGTGCTATGGAGTTCCGCTGAGCGTGGGTTTAGACGACGGCGTCTCTGTGGTGTGGTTTAACTCGTTCTTCTGTCCCGGGCACTTACTGCAATTTGGTGATCCGATCTAGGGGGTTGATGAGACTGAGGCTCAATACTTGTTAATTAATTCCTTCAGAGGGCACGTGACGCCAGGGCGTCCCTCTTTTTTGTGATCTCAGCAGTCACTGATGCCAGATGCTTAGCTTCATGACTGCATTTGGGGGGTTCTATGCCATGTTCTTGCAATTTTCTGTAAGTCCAGTGGAATTGTGACTCAGAGCCCCCGATTCACCGGGCTGGTGGAAAACTGAGCCCCGGGTCTTTTGGGGGGACCTCTCCCGCCTCGGGGCTCTGCCACAGCTTTGGGATCTTAGGTAGCAGCAAGGTGGGATGTGGGGGTGGGGAGCAAATTATTCCAGCCATCGGTTCCCACCCCCCCTGCTGGACCAGGCCTTAGTCTTCACCCCTGCTCCCGTGTAGGATCTCGTGTGGTACTCAGAGCTTGGGAGACTTTGCTGTGGCCGTGGGGAGTCTTGCTCTAGACTTAGACCCCCTTCAGGGCCATTTCTCCTGGGTCCTGCTGCCTCTTTGGATCCAAACAACGTTCTCTTGGTCCTCTCCTCCCCCCTAGTCCCAGGGAAGTCTCTTTCCAGTCGGGAGGAAATTGTACTTCCTTCCTGTCTTCTCAAAGGAGCTTTACATGTCCCCACAGACTCCCTTTACCTCTGTACCACGGGCTTTTAGAGGACAGGGGCCAGAAAGACTCGTACCCCTGCCCTGTCACCTACCTCCCTTGAGGTAAAAAGCACACTTGAAGGGGTGGGGGGCGGGGAGGAAGAAAAGGGACAGCACAGATGGAAAAAAAGCCCTGTGAGTTAGCATATCGAAGTATTACACAGCATCAACCAAAGTACAGAAGCGAGAACAAGGGAGGTGATCGTCTGTCTCTACACCCAACTGGTCACTCCGCAGCTGAAATCCTGGCTCCAAGTGTAGAAGAAGACACACTAAGAGCCAACGTGTGCCTCCTACGCTTCCTCTCCCGTGATCGGTCCTGGTTGTCCTCTCTAAGGTACAGAACAAATCGCGTCCTTGCTATCCTTTGCTTCCACTCCAGCGTCTGAATTGGAGCCTGGGACTCCAGCAACCACATTCACGACCTTGACCGCTGCAAGGTGAGAACTTTTCTAGCCGCTTGAAAGGGACCGTTGGCTTCGGTTCCTTCAGTCCCCATCCCCGACTTTCTATCCACCTTGTGGTTCTGCCTCACGTGCACCGCAAAACTCTAACCCCGGGCGAAGCCGGCTGCTGGACATCTTTGTTCTCACACCCACGCTGTTGAGATCTTGGGGAAAATGCACCCCCAGGGCCTGGAAATACAACAAGGCCATGGTCTCCATCCCTAGCTAGGTCTTCAGTGCTTCTTCACATTCTTTGTGTCTTCAGTCGTGTGATGTAGACCTTCAGCTAACGGTCATGGGCCTACTAGTCTGTGACTAGTTTGAGCGTTGACCTCTGTCCTCTGTCTCCTCCCAATCAGTGCCCATTTTGCTCAGTGATGATCTCACCCTCTGCTTCTATCTTCTTTTTGTTGTTGTTGCGACAGAACTACAAACGGCAAAGGGCACAAACCTGGAGTGTCAGCTGATGAAAATTTACATCTGCCCGCACCCACGTAGTCATTACTCAGATCAAGATAGTGAACATCTTCCTCACTCCGGAAACTTCCCCTGGCTCCCTCGTGGTCGATAACTTCCCTTCTCCAGCTGGCCACTATTTTGACATCTGTCACTGTAGATTAGTTTTGCCCATTCTTAAACTTCATATAAATGGCATCGTATAGTATATACTCGTAGAGCGGACTTCTTTCGCGGAACGTCGCATCTGGGAGATTCCGCATGCTGTCGCAAAGAGCTCGATCTTTTTCATTGCTGTATAGTAGTCCGTTGCGTGAATGACACGGGAATTTGTGCGTCCGTTTTCTGATTGACGGACATTTGGGCTGTTTCCAGTTTGGGGCAGTTATGACCAAAGCTTCAGTGAGCATCCTTGTGTGCGTCTCTTGTTGGGACAGAAACCCATTCCTCTCATGTCTCCCTCCTTTAATGTGAAAGTAAGGCCATTAGGGAAAAACACCTCTTCTTTTCCCACCGCCTACACGGTGACCTTCCGTCGCCTGTTCTTTCCTCCTTCCCTGAAGGCTGGTGAAGAGGTTGCCCTCCTACGCCAAGCCACCCGTCCCCCAGACACCCACTTCACCCAACTGTCCTCTTACGTGCCGCTGCGATGCATTTGCTCTAGGATGGCTTTTCTGTCAGCTCACCTCCCTCTTAAATACAAAACAAAGCAAAACAAGATAATACAAGCAATACCAACGAGACGGCCTCCCTTGACTCTGGTCAAGAACCTGTATCTCTCTTGCCTCTCAGAGTCCAGAGTCTTTTTTTAAAAAATTTTGTTATCAGTGGTTATTTTATTATAAGAGTTGAGAGGCAGTGTGTGTGGTGGTGGTTTTTTTTTTTTAATGTTTATTTTCGAGAGAGAGAGAGAGAGAGAGAGAGAGCTCGTGCAAGTGGGGGAGGGGCAGAGAGAGGGGAACAGAGAATCCAAAGCAGGCTCTGCGCTGACAGCAGAGAGCCCGATGCGGGGCTCAAACTCACGAGCCGCGAGATCACGACCTGAGTCGAGGTCGGACACTCAACCGACTGAGCCACCCAGGCGGCCCCCAGAGTCCAGAGTCTTGAAAGTATAGTCTATACCTGCCAACTCTAAGTTCTTCTCTTTTATTCATTTCTTATCTCACTGACATGCAGCCTCAGCCACCATCACATCTCTGAAATCGCTCAGTCCAAGGTCATTGTTGACCCCCCCCGGCCAAAGCCGAGCTTCACTTTTCTGCACTCTTCTCGTGTATTTAGACCTCTGTGCTGGGTCAGCCCACGGAGTCCAGTCTTAGTTCAGGGATGGGTGAAAGCGATGACTGGAACCCGGTTCAAGGTTTTTTCGTTTGGTTTACTTCTAAAGCAACGCCTAAACCACGTAAGGGATTGAAACCAGACCTTGATAACCAGTGGGTAGGTGGCTCCCCATTCACCCCCGGGGATCAACTGAGGCATGCCTACACTTCAACTGACCCAGCGCTCCCTGGGGACCGAGAGAATAGTCAGGACAGTGAATGGTGAGCTCACCGCCTTGGATATCCACGGTCATGCCAACACCGGGAAACAGCTTAAACTACCCCATAGCAATTCTGCTCCCCAGAGAGCCAGGTTGTCCCCTGTGGACCCCAGGTCCTGCAGTTCTTACTGTGCCTTCACTGAACCATTCTCCCTGTGTGGGCACCTGTTCTGTGGGCTCCAGGAGGTTTTACGATGTCGACTGGAGGGCGTTCTGCGGACAGACCTGGCCGTGGCCTCCCCTGGCCATCCTGTCCCACGTAGTGCTGTTTCTGAGTCTAGGTTCCCCTGAAACACACCGGGAGACCGGGACTCCAGTGCTGGTGGCTGATGTGGGAGGCGATGCCAGGAAGCCCGGGGAGGAAGGGGGGAGAGTGAGGTGGGAAGAGAGCAAGGCCAGTAAAGCGGGTCCTCAGTGGGCAACTGGAGCTCAGTCCCCTCGGGGGGTCCTCTGAGAACCTGCGTGGGATCCAGCTCAGAAAAGGGAAGGATGGGGGCATTCATCCAATGGCTCCCGCTCCCCCTCCCCCCCCACCTCTGCCAGGCTGAGCGATGCTTCTGGGGGTTAACTCCCTACCTCCCAAGTTGGGCCTGCGCTTGGCAGCGTGCACAGGAAGGAAGGACGCCCAGGTGCAGGTGAGCGCAGACATCCAGGTGCAGGAGGCTCTCAGGTGCGGGAGGGCCGAAGCCATAAGGGGAGGAGGGACGTCTACACCGCAGGCTCACGCCGTCTCTCCCTCCCTCCTTGAACGTCTCTCTTCCCAGAGCCTCTAGGAACCGCCCTCTCCCGGTCTCCCGCTCGCCCGCCTCTCTGGCTGTTTCTTCTCAGCACACTCTTCAGACTCCTCTCTTTCCGCCGACCTCAGGCCCCAGCAGCAAACGGGCACCCACCTCCAGCCCGTCTACACCCAGCCCTCGGCTCCCCACTTCTTTGCCGGTGACTCCCAGGACCACGTCTGAGGCACAGAGCTCTCGGCTGCAGTTGAGACCCTCACACCGAATTTCTCCACTTACCACCTCTGTTTGCAGACCCCTCACAGGCTTTTCGACTTAACACGTCCAAGACTGAACTCCTCAACTGCCACCCCCACACCCAGCAAGCCTGTTCCTCCTCTGTATTTCTTGTCTCCGAGGATGGCCCCACTGTCCCATCCAGCCCCCACCCCCCCAGAGCCCGAAAAACCCATCTATGGTAGGCACTGTTGGTTGGCTGGCCCAACCCCCACTTCCTGATAACGAACCACACTGCGAATCCGTGGGTCACAGTGCTGGCCAATGAACTGGAAGCAAACATCTGCCGTGGGTTCCTGGGAAAGCTTCCTGATACAGGTGTTGCCCCTTCCCCTTCCTCCCGCTTCCTGCTGGAATGTAGACATTAAGGCAGGAGCAGCAGCAGCCGTGTTGTAACCATGAGGGAAGAGCCAAGAGAACCACAGGGACGGAGGTGCTGACATTCTCGGACCCACATTTGCCTACCTCCTCTCTCCTTGTTAGGTGAGCAAAATACATCTTGCTTGTGTCAGCCACCACAGTCAGGTGTTTTGATACATGTAGCGTGAAGAGGGCACGGTGCTCGGATTCTCCCTTTAAGACGGAGGCACGTATTTCCCCAGCTGCCGACAGTGTTGAATTGCTGGATGTCACTCAGTCTAAACTCTTTCAGAATTTCCACAACTTCTTCCAAGATTCCACATCCTGACTTGGCCTCCTGTCTGTCTCTGGTTTACGTACTTCTCGGATTTGCTCACTGGGCCGTACGTTTCTGAAGGGCAGGACCATGTCTTCTGTGACTTTGTCCTTTTTGGTACCTGACCCAGGGACCGGCCGTAGCCCACTAGGTATGTTTCATGTTCCATGATCTTTGACTCTCCAGATTGTTCTCTTCTGAGTATGTCCAGTTTGCCAATGACCTTTCAAAGTCTGGCTTCCAGAACTAAGCTGAATGTCCCAGGAGTGGTCTCAACAAGAGCGAGGCAAAGGGGGACCATCCTTTTCCTTGTCATGGACTTTTACGTCTGTGACTACAGCCTAGGGTGGGAGGCTTTTTCATTTGTTTATAGCCACCACATTCCACTCTTTACTCACAGTGTGCTTACTGCCCATTGCGATTTCTTTTGCTAAGCCACATTTCTCACACCTTATACCTGGGCTCCTGCTTTCTAGACCCAGGGCGGAACCTTACATCTTTTCCTAGGAAGTATTACCATTTGCACAGGTCTTGACCTCCAACCCTAATTTCTACTAGAACGGAACCTGATTTTTGCAGCTTTCTTCTAATATTTGAACCGAACCCACTTTGGGTTCTGCAAATCACCTCAAAACCTTTATGGGAGAGGAGGAGGGGATCGATCGGTAGGTAAAGAAGCGAAGACCCTTTTGACGGACTCTATCGTAACAGTCTGTCGAAACGTGATTGGAATCCAAGCAGATGCTCCAGTCTTTTAACCACCGCACCAGCTTGGGGGCAGCCTGGAATTTGATAGGTGTGTGTCTGTCATTGGTCCACGTGGAGGGGAGTGTGAAAGCGTGTCACCCAGTTCGGAGTTTATGAGATTGAACGCAAGCCTTCTTTCAGCATTCTGCCCACGGGGTTGGAGCAGGGTTGACAGTAGGCAAGGGCAAGAGAGGGTCAGACGGGGGAGGAAGGCGTGTGTGCGTGAGTCCCTGCCCTTACACCAAATCCAAATCATTTCTTTTTTGGATTGCCTACTCTTTGACGCGTTCAGTACAGCTCCCACGGAGGCTCCCTGCCAAGCGCGTCCTCTTGGTTCCCGTGCAATGTGATGCCGGGCACACTTTTGATGATTGTGCGCCTTCTCTTTCTTCCGGCTCCAGGCTTGCCGGCGGCTCAGGCCACCGCTGCTTTCTCATCTACCCTGTGTACGTGATAAAATGCCTTGCTTGGGTCTCAGAATACACGCAGCCGGGGGAGGAAAAGGTCCCAGCGTGCAACAGACACAACTTGCCTTGGTGTGTGGGTGGCACCCACTTACCCCAGTCCCTTCTCTTTTCCTCCCTTTCCCCCAGACAAATTGGGCTACCCCCCCCCCCACTCGTGTTTACTCCCAGCTTCTGAGACCTCCTGACTAACTCAATCCATATGTTAATTTCTCTGTCCTCTACTCCCGAGGCAAACTTCAGGGTTAACCCTCCACTCCCCCTTACAAATGGGGGTGGGACTAAACTTTTCCGCCCTCCCTTTCCTTGACTGAGAGCGAGAGCTCTTAACCTTTTCGGTGCCATGAACCCCTGCGTCCTACTTCTCAAACTTGAACATAAACAGGGAATTACCCCAGGATCTCATTTAAAAAGCAGATTCTGATTCAGTAGGTCTGAGTGGGGCGTGAGATTTGCATTTCTAACAAGTTCCCGGGTGATGTTTTTGGTCCAGGGACCACACTTTGAGGAGCAAGGTCTCAGAGGCTTTCAAACTAGTGGTGGGGTGGGGGGGGGGGGCAGGGGCTGAGCTCACGCCCGCCCTCCTCCTCACCCGCCCTTTCCAAGTGGCCGGGCGGGAGGAGGAGGGGGGGATCTGTGGCCACATTTGATGCATAAACAGTCTCCAGCAGGCGCAGAGCATCACAGGTGCGCTTCCGGCGCGGCCCCAGCCCCGCCGCAATTCATCAGCTCCCAACAAATGCTTCTTTATAATCGAGAAATAGAAACCCGCTCTGCCCGAGCTGGGAGCGCTGCCTGCACCCCTCCCACCTTTCCGGGCCGCTGCGCAAGGGGCGGACTTCAGGCGGGGCGGCTTCATAAACTAGAAAAAAAAAGAGAGAGAGCGAGAGACAGAGAGAGAAAGAGAGAGAGAGAGAGAGAGAGAGAGAGAGACGAAACAATTAAACCTAGCGAGCCAGGATTGCTCCAAGGAACAGGCTTTCAAAGGCAGCGGAGTCTGGCTTTTTTCCAGGCTGTGGGATCAGCCAAAGGGCGCGAGCCTCCTTCCCTTGGCGTGACAGGTGCGCCCGGGGCAGGCACTGGGCTCCAGGCTTGGGCTTTGCCTGTCCCCCTGCGTGAGTGAAGAATGACTCGCGGTTGGTGGGGTAACCGACCCCATGTAATAGGAAAACACAGAGAAAAGCCATATTCCTTTTCAGTCCAGAGGAGCTGTACCCACTCCCAAGTTCTTCAGAGCATACCTTCCAGAGATGTTCTGGAAGCTGCCCATTCCAACCACGTTCCTTCCTTCCTTCCTCCCTCCCTTCCTTCCTTTCTTCCCTCCCACTTTGAGGCCCTTACCTTTTACGTAAATAGTTATTTTGCTCATGGAATCCAGAGTTGGACACTGGACACAAATTTATAAAATCAAATAAAGAAATGCCATTAGGTTCCAACTTCCAGCCTAGTACAGGCAATAACCACAGCATTAAATGCGTGCATTTTTTTTAAAAGAAAAAAATTGTATTAGAGCGGTGTTTTCGAAGTGTGGTTTTAGGACCAGCAGGGTCAGCATGGGCTGGGACCTTGTTAGAAATGCAGATTCTCCCACCCCAGCCCAGACTTGCCCAATCAGACATTCTGAGGGTGGGGCCTGGCAATTTCTATTTAATAAGACCTTCAGGCTGAAGTTTGAGAAGTTCTCCTCTAGAGAAAGAAATGCAGGGCTCATACCCAAGGTCTCTGCAATGTACGAAGCGGAGAGCGGGACCGCAAACGTACTCTATCTCCTGGGATAGCGGGAAGGGGGGACAGCGCTCTAGAAGATGCCGTAAGCTCCTGGCTGCATCTGCAGACTAGCCCAGGTCACCGCAAGTGGGCAGAAGCTGCAGTGAGGTCATTGCTTCATTGGAATGATTTAAAGGAGGCAAAACACGTGACCTTAAATATGCCCCTCGGGCACAGAGATTATTTTGAGCCGAAGGCAATCAAGACCCAGAAGACTGGAGAAAAACTTTTACCTCTTGGCCCAGGAAAAGAGCTCTTACCAAAGGTAACTTTTTACCTGAAACACCTATGGTGTTTATGGTAGGGCAAACATCGAATTAGCAAACCCCTGGTCTTCTTGTCATTGTGTCAATAACCTTCCTCCCATCCGAAGCCCCCGGGCCCCTGTCACATTCCTTAGGACGGCTTGTAAGACCCGACTGACCGACTTGTCCTTGGCTCTAATATTCTCATGGGGCACCTGCACATACATAATTGAATTTGTTTTTTATGCTGTTAATCCGTTTTATATCAGTTTACCAGCCAAAGAACCTAGAAGGGTAGGGAGAAAATGTTTTCCTCCCCTACAGGTTTGGCAAGCCAGCCAGGAGACTCTGCTGTCTGGACCCTGCTACAGCTGAGAGACCCTGGGACCTCTGACAAGAGCCAGCAGGAGGTAAGAATTCTTACCACGTCAGTCTCCTGGATCTCTACCCGCAGGGTCTGGTGAAAACGAGGGTGGTTTAAATTAGCAGGAGAAAGTGCTTGTGTGAATTATCGCCTCTGCCTTTTGTGTCATTTGTCACAAGAAGGAAAACCATAGGGTAGAACCCAGGCATGGGCCCAATAAGCCTATTGTTTGAACTGGCCTCACAGACTGGTGAGCTCACGGTTCTCATCCGACCAGCATCTGTTTAGACAGACTTTGCTTTAAGTCCCTCATGTAAAAACTGGATGAGGTTTTCCTTCCATCGGTTCTGTGTCCTGAGAGCTTGGCTTTGTGATCAGTGAGACTATCCTGTCTGGTCTCCACCATCCGAAAGGTACATCTGGTAGCCGGTCGTATCGCCTGGGATCCGAAGACACGCATCAGCACGCTCTTTGTCCAGCCATGCCAGCTCTCAGAGCCACTGAGAGTCACCCAGGTGTCCCGAGCACTGTTTTTTAAAGGGAGCTCTCGTCCTAAACAATTGTCTTATTGGTACTTATGGAAAGACCAAATTGAAAAGTGGATACAAAGAAGTGTAACTAACCTCGGGGATGCCCTTAGCAAGATGAAAGAACAGGGGCGCCTGGGTGGCTCAGTCGGTGAAGCCTCCGACTTCGGCTCGGGTCATGATCTCACTGTTCATGCGTTCGAGCCCCGTGTCTGGGCTCTGTGCGGACAGCTCGGAGCCTGGAGCTTGCTTCCCATTCTGTGTCTCCCTCTCTCTCTGCCCTTCCCCCTCTTGCTCTCTCTCTCTCTCTCTCTCTCTCTCAAAAATAAATAAAAATGTTAAAAAAGATGAAAAAACATTAAAAAAACAAATTCCACTTAAAACAACGTTGAAGTTCATATCCAATGGAAATTCCCTTAGCTCCCCAGACTTCTCCACCTTTCCCAGAAAATCCCTTACACACTCAGCTGCTTGTTTTAACTTTCCTTTCCCTGTAAGATTTACACAGGGCACTCAGCCTGATCTCTAGGCCCAGGGTGCACATGGAAATGCTAAAAGCCAGGAAATAAATTTAACCGAAGCTCCCAGGATGGACAGTAAGGTTCATTCTGCTGGGCTCTGTAATCAGACACCGCCCGCTTCAGACCTTCCTATGCAGCATCCTTGGCAGAAATATCCTAGACCCACACCCGAAGAATTCCTGTGTCCTGGGCAGCAGCAGATTTTTAAAAATTATCAAGTCCCTTTTTACCTTTCAGAGGGTCCTATCGGATTTAAAGAAGAATCTAACAAGATGGCTGGTCATTTACCCCTCCACTCATGGGGACCTCATTTGGCTGCTAAAAGGTAGTCTTCTCTCCCAGGATTATATTATAGTTATCAGACCAGCCAAATAATCCCCTGAAAACCTCCCTTCACAGAGGAAACCATCAGAACTTTTCCTACGCCCTTCTACAAATGATCAGCTGAAGGCTCATATTCAGGGGCTGATCAAGGGGCTTTTCCTCCTCAGATAAATTGGTCCAAAGTTGAATTGCACCTTCAGAAAGAAGGCCTTTATCAGAAAGCTTTATATTGCCTGAAACCCTGAACATGCTCGCTGTGTGTCCCAGCTGAAAACTGACAAGATATTTAAAAGAGGCTTTAATAGCTCTGTGGTCAGAGTTTGGCTGGATTGGAAGCTGATATTCAGAGCCTGATAGCAACTTTTTTTTTTTTTTTGACCTCCTTTCCTAAGCTAAAATGAAACTGTTTAGCTAGAGAGAAAGAAAAAGGATCTGAATTTTTGTAAAAGTATTTACAAACACACACACACACACACACACACACACACAGGCATTTGTGTGTGCTGTGAGGGGTAGATCAACCTGTGACATCATTTTGGCTGTGACCCAACTCTTTCGGAAAATGACAGCAACTGTCCTTATCTCACAGACCTTTACGAAACTAAATATACAGCTCTAGAGGTGGTCCAGAGTTCACCTCGTCCATTCATTTATTTATTTATTTATTTACTTATCCCCAAAGGCTTGTAACTTGCATTCTTCCCTGTGTTTTTGAGATGTAAATATTAAAGGACAAATTTGAGGAATGCAATTTGTACCCGAAGAAAAACATAAAGGGAGAGAAGGCATTTCAAATTTAGGCTAATGAAAAATCATGCGTCTTCCACACAGATATTAGTGCAGAAAGCTTTAGCCGTCTGAGCAGACAAACTTGACTTATTCCGACCGTTCTTTTATGACTAGCGAATTTTCCGTTGTCATAATGGCTAAAATTGCAAACTGAAACCATAAGGTCTCTGGGTCTGTCTGTATGTTTATGTGTGTCTGTATATGTATATGGTGCCATGGGTGGTATTTTCCACCACTGGATGGTATCACTGAAAATAATTTTAAACATTTTTTATGTTTATTTATTCTTGAGAGAAACAGAGGGAGACAGAGTATGAGTGGGGGAGGGGCAGAGAGAGGAGGGGACACAGACGCCGGAGCAGGCTCCAGGCCCTGAGCTATCAGCACAGAGCCCGATGCAGGACTCGAACCCACCAACCGTGAGATCACGACCTGAGCCAAAGTCGGACGCTTAACCGACTGAGCCACCTAGGTGCCCCTCACTGAAATCAATTTGTAGAAGAGCTCTATATAATTGGCTTGAAAATTAGGTGCTTATGTATACTGAATACTCAGAAATATAATTAAAACTAACCCAACTACTTTTTAGGTTCACATGATGTGGGATAGTCTTTGGCAAACAAAAGCTAGTTTAAATTTGGTTTAATTAAAAATAGGCATGTCTTCAGAGTTACCAGCACTAAATGTGAGGCACGCGTACAACTTTTTTTGAAAGTTTATTTATTTATTTTGAGAGGGTTGGGAAGAGGGGTAGAGAGAGAGAGAGAGAGAGAGAAATTTTTTTTTAAATTTTTTAAGTTTATTTATGAGAGAGAGAGAGAGAGAGAGAGAGAGAGAGAGAGCATGAGTGGGGGAGGGGCAGAGAGAGAGGGAGACGCAGAATCTGAAGCAGGCTCCAGGCTCCGAGCTGTCAGCACAGAGCCCGACGCGGGGCTCGAACCCACAAACCATGATATCATGACCTGAGCTGAAGTCGGACACTTAACCGACTGAGCCACCAGGTACCCCGAGAGAGAGAAGATCTTAAGCAGACTCCACGCTTGGTGCAGAGCCTCACGCGGGGCTCAATCTTATGACTGTGAGATCATGACCTGAACCGAAACCGAGAGTCGGGCACTCCACCGACTAAGCCACCCAGGTGCCCCCCCACGTACAACTTTTATCCTACCTAGGTTTCCTAAAGTCAAACAAGTTCGTGTTATATCTGTTACAGACTTTGTCAGCAAGAAAGAGAATTTAAGATGATGGTTAGATATTTAATGCCTCGTGAAATTTTCATGACTAATCTAAACATGACTGTTAAGGACAAGTGAATTAAATGGATGCGAGTAAGATAAAAGTTTATAAATGAACTTTGCGTCAATATTGATGTTTTATGCTATGTCTACCTAGAGAGTTTCCCCCAAATCTTTTTGGTAACTTAAAACCTTGGAGTTTTGAGTTGAATTTGGTGACGGGTAGTCGTTCAATATCTAGATCATTTCCAAATAAGAGACAATATTGAAACATCAGTTACTGAACGTAGGTTTATCTGCTGTTGGCTTCTCATTGCAGAGAACCTAAATGATATTTCGATGTGTCAGTGCCACACTGGAAAACTGAAAGAGGCATATGCTTCTAGAAATTACAAAATGTATTTATAAATTTGCCAATCGAAAGGGTGCTGACGTAACAGGTTCCAGTTGCACACTTTTTTCCAACTTTATTTATTTATTTATTTATTTATTTATTTTTACGTAATCTCCACCCCCCGATGTGGGGCTTGAACTCACGACCCTTAGATCAAAGGTCACATGCTCTTCTGACTGAGCCAGCCAGGCACCCCGCTGACTTTTTAGTTCTCACCAGAAATTAAGGTTTCTAAGAGTTAAGAATTCTAATCAGTGGAATGAAAACTGCTGGAAATAATAAGGGTGGCAATTCTGTAGGCAAGGAAGGCAAGATGTGTTTTGGTAAAAAGGGGTATGAGAAGTAAAGATGTATTTTTGTTAAGGGAAAAGAAAGTAAACTTGACCTAAAGTAAAAGTGGTATAGCACATAGGGAAGAGAGAGAGAATTTTACCTTGTGTAATCAAGCTGGCTAAAATTGAATTGTCATTAAAAGGATTTAAAAAATAAGGTTTAGGGGCACCTGGGTGGCGCAGTCGGTTTAACGTCTAACTTCGGCTCAGGTCATGATCTCATGGTTTGTGAGTTCGAGTCCCACATCCGGCTCTCTGCTGTGAGCACAGAGCCTGCTTCGGATCCTCTGGCCCCTCTCTCCCTGCCCCTCTCCCTCTCGTTCTCTCGCTCTTTCTCTCAAAATAAATAAACTTAAAAAATAGTATACCTATGTAAAACGAGCTGAATTTGCTTTCATCTGCGGAAAGGACAAGTTTTCTTGGATTGTTGGTCGGCTCTTAATAAGAAATTATAAGCAAAACTTTTGGTGTATCTTTTAACTAATGTGCCTAGAAAAGAAACATGTTTTGTGTTGCCAAAGTAACTTCCTGTGTTTCATATCAGGTCTTTGATTACTTAAGAAAGCTGGGTCTTCTCTATTAAAAGAACTAGGATTTTTTGGTTCTTTTTTTTTTCTTTTTTTTTTTTTTACAACTATGTAACTTTCCATATTTGCCTGGGAAGTCTTTAGTTGTCACTATGGTTAAATGAATGTCGTTTCACAACAGCCCAAGAGCCTATCTAAGTGTTTTAAAACCTCTTGATATTTTTGACAAGTTTCCTCCAAATCAAATTCTGAACAAAGACTTTTCACCTCGGAGTAATTCTGGAATTTTCCAGAAATCCCTGGAAAATTGCATAAGATGTGTCTCTCTCCTTCTGTGTAAAAAAGGAAGATGCTAAACTAATCAGGCTTATTTGGTATGTTAAATTACGTGGGAGGCATTGTCAGTTAAGAAGTAATACTAAGCTTCTTCATGTTGTATTGTGCAGGTATACGATGTAAGTGCTCTACAATTTGTATCAAATTCCTAAAAATCTGGTATGCCTTGGTATAAGGTTATCAAACATACTTCTAGTTACTATCTTAAAATGTATGTCCCAATGATAACTAAATTTCCTTGTCGATTGCATTATTATGAACTCCCGGCAAATCTTGGACCGTGGCTATTTTTAGATCTTTTGTCACTTACAGTTAGTGTTTCACTCAGGATGCTTTTGCAAAAGTGTTTGTGGGAGTGCTTCCTCTCCAAGGAGATTTGTGGAAAGTGCTCTAGAATATAGGTTTCTGATCACTTAAAAAAGAAAAAAACTGGACTGGGTATGAATTTCCAGGACTAACGACAAAACTGGATTCAAGCAGAATGAGAAACGTGGCACTGGCTGCCCTGATGAGGATGATTATAAGTTTTATGACTTTTTGTTTAAAATATTGCCGGTTCTTTTTTTGTATGTCCAGATTTAGGGGAGCCTTTTTCTCTTTTCTCCTAGGCTATCAACATTTTGGTAAGAGATACCTTTGTGAACAAGGGTGAAACAATTACTTTTTTCCCCCACCTGATTCCCCCAGAATTGAGAGACTCGGGGCATTCTTACTTTCATGGGAATATAGTTATTTACGTGAGTTCGATGAGAATCTGTTCTCCTTGTAAATTGGATACATTTGGTCGCATTGGTTATATTGCCAAGGCTTTGACTCGAATGTCATATTTGAGGAAGTGCATAGACTGAGATATGACCAGACGGCTTTTAAAAGCTAAGGTTGACTTACTTAATGGAACCAATAAAGCCCCTTGGAAATCTCAGCCTGGTCCCTTGCTTTACAGGGTTCCTGGCCTTACAAGGTGAGTAAGGAAGGTCACTTCCTGGCAGGCTCAGGAACTTCAGGGTATTTGGGGGATCTGGAGAAGATGGGAATTTATCCAAATCTATAGGTTTTGCAGGCAAAGTCTGTTGGCAAGTCCTCGGCGTGGCTTCTTAGCCTCGGGAGGCTTTGCAAAGTTCAGTCTGAGATTCCTTTATGGAAAAGTCCCGCAACGCAGATTTATAAGAGCCTATGTGGTTGGTCACCATTCTTGCTGCATGCATGTGAATAATCAGGCCAACTTCATTGAAACTAGACTTGGTCTTCAGACAAATTAGTCTTGCTGTGGTTCTCTTTGAAAAAAAAATGGGGGTGATTGTAGAGAGAAAAATGATATCCTTTGTGGATATCAAATCCCAAGGCTGTTGTCTTTGAGATTTTGTTTTTTACCTGTAAACTGGACTAGATTCTGAATTCTTCCAGTTTCCTCCAATATTTGGCTATAACTCTTCAAGCTAACGTTTCCAATTTTCTCCCACCCTTCTGACTTGGAATCATTGAGAACTAAAATTACTCTTTTTGAAGCCATGTAAGCTAAAATTGGACAACTTGATAGAAGCTTAAGTGAAATCACCACAACAGTTCATATATGGACAGTCTTTGTGCCTGTTGCTGTATGGGCTGCTCAGAAAGATCACCAGAGACACTCAAACTGCAGACCAGAAAAATCTGTCAGATTGTCACCGCCTGCTCTCCCTCCATCTGAAGATGTTTCAAACCGGACATTTACAAATCTTGACTGTCTGCCTTCACAGCTCAGAAGCTGGAATTATAGTCGGTTCCAAACATTAACCATTGATTTTCTTTGTTGCCGTAAAAATGCTTTTTATTAAATACCTGATCCCTGGCGCCATAGCTCTAACTTTGGGAACCCACCTGCATCGTGCTTCTGGAGCAAGACACAACCGTGTAACTGAACTGATCTATTCTCAGCACCAAGAGACTGGTTCAGTGAGATGGGGGAAATCCACCGACTCAACTTCTGGGCTGTGAAACTGCTTCGGGAAGTTTCCAAGGTGGGGCTGAGGCGGAGCAAAATACATGACCCCAAAATATGCCCCTTGGGCATGTGGGTTATTTTGAGCCAAAGGCAATCAAGATGCAACAGACAAACTTTTACCCCTCCCCTAACTACCCAAAATAACTTAGGGGGCCTGCTCCGGAGAGCGCTATTACCAGACACCACTTTTATCTGAATGACCCATCTGTAGAGCAGGGTGAACATCTAATGACCAAACATCTGCTCTTTTTATCATCTGGTGAATTACCCTCCTCCCCTTTGAAGCTGTCCTTGGGTCTCCTATTGGTTCCGAGGTTCCCGTGTGTATACGATGAAATTTTCTCCTGTTAATCTCTTTTATATCAATTCATCAGCCAAAGAACTCAGAAGGGTAGAGAAAAAGTTTCTCCTCCCCTTCAGGTTGCCAGCGCTCCAATTTCGGAAGGCACCTTCCCACGCTCGCTGCCCCGAAACAGGACCGTCTACTTTGTGCTAATAAGCTGCTGCCTCAGTTCTAACAGGGCCCAACGTGATAAGAGCGTGGAGGCATGAAATATCTGGAGTAGTTAAGTAATCAAGGCAGGAATAATTAGGTAGACTAAATCCCAACAGAAATAATCCATCTTTTGGAAAGAAATGACATTTTGAAAAATTTAGAAATCTTCATCAAGCTATTATGCTGCTGAGACATATAAGCACTTTGCATTATGTTTTCTTTCCCTGCAACACACAACACGTGCGAGAGTAATTAAGGGATTTCACTCTGTCCTGAGCACTTCATCTCAATGATGGCAGCACTGGACACTGGAGACTAATATAAATAACCCATCAATTATCTTTCCTAAATAAATGGTCTACCCTTTAAAGAGGATAGTATTTTGTATCCAGGTATCGAAAAGGATTTTGCCACGCGTTGCAAGCCTTCGGGGTGTTTTTATTTTTGTACGAGCGGGGGGAAGCGAAACAGGTCCCATTTCAGAAGTCGGCGCCGACTGAGGTTTCCTTCTCTTCTCTGCCCTTCTTCCCACCTCATCAACTGATATTTGTGATTAACCCGCTCGGTGAAATATGGGAACTCTTACCCTGGGACGTGGGAGAAGATTTTAGCAGATTATATCCTCCTGTGAAAAATGGCCTTTGTCACCGGTGTCTCCGAGAGGACCCCGTGGTGTGCACAGATATATGGATTCGCGAGGGGCACCGCGTCGTGGTAAAAGAAAGAGAGCGCCGGGCTGTGCGTGGGGAGTCCAGTGGTGTGATAAATGTGAACCTCGGTTTCCTCATCTGCGCGGCAAGAAGGGGACGGTGGCGGCGGGGGGGGGGGGGAGAGGGTCCCCTCAAGGTCCTCTCGGTGCGTTTCACTCTTGATTCTACAAGGCTGAATTTCAGCCATCCAAAATATCTCCAAAATGGCCCCAGAGGAAAAAATCGCGGGAACAACGTCTCGTGTTTCTGCCGGGCGGATGCGTGTGGATATGTCGGGAGCAGGCATTTCTGTGTCTGCTGTGGCAAAGCCTGCACACCGTTCAGAAGTTTCGCCGCGTCTTCTCCTGGGTGGGGGCTTGCTCTTCCTGCCATCACCCCGCGAAGATCCACTTGGCCTTAGGAAGCCGCCTTGCGGTGAGGCACATTTATCCCCAGCCGTCGCTTGGAGCGATTGGAGCAGAGAGTTTCAATGACTTCCCCTAAGCTGCAGCTCTGGGGGTCACCCGGGGTCAGGGATTCTCTTCCCCGTGTTGCCTCCTGGTGGCTGGGCTCTCCCTGGTGACAGGGGCAGAGGCATCTTGCTAAATCCCACGGTAGCCGTCCACAAGTCTGGTAATTTTCACCAGAGACCTAGTGGTCTCAGCCCACCTTTCAGCAAGATTTAATAGCACGAGACTGTTGTGAGGCCTCAAGCTACCGGGA
Source organism: Lynx canadensis (assembly GCF_007474595.2). Lineage (NCBI taxonomy): Eukaryota > Metazoa > Chordata > Mammalia > Carnivora > Felidae > Lynx > Lynx canadensis. Next base: position 34,413,012 of record NC_044321.2, on the reverse strand, counting down.
AGAGAGGTGTTTGCAAGGCTGTGGTTTGGAGAAAGCTGCGCTCAAAACAACAATTCAGATCTTAATTTACAGCCTGCGGATTTGCAGGGAACAGGATTTCTGGTAAGATGGCAATTAATGGGGCTTTATCCCAAAGCCGAGTTCATTTCCTGCCTTTTAACTCCTTTGCTGCTGTCTCTTGGAGCCATTGCCTCGGCTGGCAAGATCATTTCACGAATGAACGAGATGGCTCATTCGTTCGTTCATTTCACAAACATCTACAAAACCAAGAGCCCCGACAACGGTTGTACTAGGTTCCTGAAATGACACATGGAGAAGACTTTGGTCCCCTGAAGCCCCTTTTAGGCCTTGAGGAATCGTGAGCCGGGTGGGGAGCAGTGGGCATCATAAACGCAGGTACCTGCTATGTGGCGTGACAGATGCTACGGAAGAGGTGGACAGAGGAATACTGGTAGCGAACTTACAGTTCGAGGACCAAATCCCAGCCCCGAGGCTGGCTTTCCTTGGCCTGCAGAACATTGAGAAGAAAAATGGATCCCACATTTAGACACTGAAGGATTTCACAAAGTAAGTCAGGCTTCTTGGCTTCTCCTGAATCATTCGAAGATCCGGCAATTTGGGGCCTGCATTTGGAGACAGCAGTATCACAAAGCGAGGCTGAGTAGTGGCTGCCCCCTTTCGATGGGACTCGTACTGTCCAGCTGGACACAGCGCCCCAAGCGCCCGAGACGCGCATGTATGTCCTTTCTCACCTCGTCTTCCCTGGGGCAGCTGTCAGCATTGGAGTCTGCGACTCTTGGAATCGAAGGAGTGGAGGGGCCAGAGACGAGATGAGTTATTTCACTGGGGGTGGGGGTGTCTTATGTGTGGCGGTGAGGGTGAGTGACCCAGCCAGGCTCACAAGCTCCTCCGTGAGCCGGTCTCTCTCTCTCTCTCTCTCTCTCTCTCTCTTTTTTTTTTTTTTTCTGGCTGTTTCCTGTAGCCGCTTCCCGGCACCCGAAGCTTCTGGGAATAGGCTCTCCTGTCTTGTGCCTCTGGAGCTGTGCTGTTTCACTCCAGTAGCTGCTAGCCACACGTGCATATTTGATTTTAAGTTAAAATGAATCAAAATGAAGTCAAACGTGGAATTCTGTTTGTCACTTGCACTAGCCACATTTCACGTGCTTGTGAGTAAGTTCTAGCGGACAGCGCTGCTCTGGGGTGCTGCTGAAATTGACACCCTCTCTTCTGTGGATGAAATCTAACACCTTGCCTGCAAGCAGCCGCCCTTCTTTTCAGAGACCATGTAAGCAGCACCCACCTCTTGGAAGCCTCCCCAGACATTTCCTCCTGGGTGAACTTGTCCAAAGCCGTCTCTCTGCCCCCAGCGTTTCTCCCTGACGCACCCGTCGTGGCACAGAGCACACCAGATTTTGACATCTGTGAGCTCCTTTCGCCTGGGACCATGTTGTTCATGGCTGGTTTCGGCCAGAACTTAGACCAGAGGTAGTTTCATTGGCACATGGTAGATGCTCGGAAACTGTCTGGGGCATGAAGAAGTCCGGGCATGGCATTCCAGGCAGTGGGAAGGGCATGGCCCCGGGGGGCTGGGACCTTGATTGTAGAAGCGAGAGTTAAGGGAGATAGGGAGTGAGAAGGGACAGTTCATTGATGATCAATCAGTCTAGGGGTCAAGAGCTTGGGGGCACGGTTGCTGGGGCTCAGACTCAGCCACCCCCAGAGGAACACCTGCTGTCCCAGACCTGTCAGCGAGGCAAGGATGCCAGAGAACTCTTTTTACAAGCTCAGCCTCGGGTAGAATGCACATTCACAGCAATTTCCAGCTCGAGCGAGCTGTTACTGCAAACCTCTAAGAAGTCAGTGTCTCGCAACATTGAGCAATGAGCAGCCAGCCTTGTGGGGATGAACTCGGAGTCCTTATTTATCAACTCGTCTTTTTTTCCCCTTCCCTTCTCTGTTTCCTAGTCTGTCTCATGGGCTCATTCCTGCCAACCCGTTGACCCTAGCTCCCCTCCAAACACAGGCAATTTATACCACCAGTGTTTATACCTCAAGGTATCTGGGCTTTTCAGGCAAAAGAATTATGAAAAATAGCACGGAGCAGAAACATGTATTAAAATAGGAATTTGTAATTAAAAATGATGAAAAATGGTAGGATGTGCCTCTGTAAGTCTGCTTCATGCGGGCAGGGATTCAAGTATTTTCCTCATGGGAAGGAGTTCTGTAGTCAGTGCTGGGTCCTAAAACCCGTGGCAGCAAAGGTGATGGTGACAGCGACTGGGGTATAAAAGGCAGAGAGCTTGAAAGGAGTGTGTGTGTCTTTGTGGGTATGTGCACGCGCGTGCGCGCCCGCGTGGGCGCGCACGCGCGTGTGCACCGGGGCATGCTTTGGGGCTTTTTCTCTTGAAACTGCGATTTCCCCAAATGTGGCTAGGGACAAAAGTAATGGGCATTTCCGGTCAGATGCAGTGTGCGTTGTCTTTGATTGGGTTCTTTGGAAATATGGTTGGAGATGGAGATACATATGCAGAAGGCTTTGTTTTTTATTATTATTCAATAACCTGTACCGAACTAGGATTTACATTCTGTAAAGGTCACCTGCTTCAAGCACAGGGTTCAAAGATTTTTAGTGAATTTGCCCAGTTGTGCAACCATCACCACAACCCAACTTTTAGACATTTCAGTCGCCCCAAGAGATACCTTGTGTCCATTAGTAGTTACTGCCCGTTTCTACCCCCAGCCCCTCTTGTCTCTGTAGAGTTTTCCTTTTCTGGAGATTTCATGTAAATGGAATTATACAGTATGTGGTCTCTGTGTCTGCTTTCTTTTACTGGGTAGAATGTTTTCCAGCTTCATCCACAGTGTAACGTGTATTGGTGCTTTCCCCCCTTTTTATGGCCGAATAAAGGTTCCATTGTATGGATATACCACAGTGTACTTATCTATTCGTCTGTCGATGGGCATTTGGGTGATTTCCGCTTTGGGGCTGTTATGAATAAGGCAGCTAGGAACAACTCATGCGTGAGTGTTTGAGGAGACATATGTTTTCATTTCTCTTGGGAGTGGAAATGTCTGGTGAATTTACGTGTAACTTTTTAAGAAACTGCCAGATGGTTTTCTGACGTGGCCACACCATTTTGCATTTTTACCGATAGAGCACCAATATAGAGGCTCCGTTGTTCTACATCCTTACCAACTCTTGCCACTGTCTGTCTTTTTGACTGTAGCCATCCTAGTGGGTGTGATGTGGCATCTTGTGGGTTTGATTTGCACCTCCTTAGTGACTAGTGATGTGGGGCACCTTTTCATGTGCTTATTAGCCATTTGACGAAACGGCTACTTAAAATTACTTACCTATTTTTTAAAAATTGGCTTGTCTGTATTCTTATGAAGTTTTTTTATTAAAAAAATTCTTTTAATGTGTATGTACTTTGAGGGAGCGAGAGACAGAGTGCGAGCAGGGGAGGGGCAGAGAGAGGGGGAGACACAGAATCCGAAGCGGGCTCCAGGCTCTGAGCTGTCAGCACAGAGTCCGACGTGGGGCTCGAACCCATGAACCATGAGACCATGACCTGAGCCGGACACTTAAGTTGGACAGTTAACTGACTGAGCCACCCAGGCGCCCCTGAAGTTTTTATTTTTATTTTTTATTTATTTATTTTTTAAAATGTTTTTATTTATTTTTTGAGACACAGAGAGACAGAGCACGAGCAGGGGAGGGACAGAGAGAGAGGGAGACACAGAATCTGAAGCAGGCTCCAGGTTCCAAGCTGTCAGCACAGAGCCCGACGTGGGGTTTGAACTCACAGACTGTGACATCATGACCTGAGCTGAAGTCGGATGCTTAACCGACTGAGCCACACAGGAGCCTCCATGAAGTTTTTAAAAAAATGTTTATTTATTTTGAGAGACAGAGAGGCAGAGAGAGAGGGAGAGAGAGAGAGAGACAGAGAATCCCAAGCAAGTCCTGCACTGTCAGTGCAGAGCCCCAGGCAGGGCTTGAACTCACAAACTGTGAGATCATGACCTGAGCCAAAATCAAGAGTTGGATGCTTAACCAACTGAGCCACCCAGGCTCCCCTCTTATTGTTAAGTTTTAAGAGTTTTTTTGAAAATATATTTTCTGCAAGCAAAACCTTTATCAGATATGATTTACACATATTTTCTCCTAGTCTGTGTTTTGTCTTTTCATTTTTATTTAAAAAAAATTTTTTTTGAATGTTTATTTTTTTTTGAAAGAGAGAGAGAGCGTGAGCAAGGGAGGGGCACAGAGAGAGGGAGACACAGAACCCGAAGCAGGCTCCAGGTTCTGAGCTGTCAGCACAGAGCCCGATGTGAGGCTCGAACTCATGAGCCGTGAGATCATGACCTGAGCCAAAGTCGGACGCTCAACCGACTGAGCCACCCAGGCGCCCCATTTCCGGGGAAACTTATAAAAGCAGGGCTGGTTGGTCTTGTGGCTACACCTGATATTCATCACTCCTGACCCCTATCATTTATTTGAGACTCCCCTCATGCTTAGCTACTACCCCTGCTGGTCTAGGCAGTTTTCCTGGTGAGGTGAGCCACACTGTCATTATATAGGGGCCTGGGCCTCTGGTTACCATGCTGTTCTCAGGCTATGGCTGCCATAGTCATCTGTTTACCATGAAAAGTGGATTTGGGAGCACCAAGCTGAGATTGTGGCAGAGGGACCTACGTGCTAGCTGGGCCAACCCGAAAGTTCTAGGACATGACGATCCTGGTCCTTCTGCATGCCTGGGCTGTCCGCAGTCAGCCTGCCCCTGCTGGTGCACTGGACCTCTCTGAGCTCTCCCACAACAACCCCCCCCCCCGCCCTTTTTTTTAATTCCCACCAACTTCTGCTCCCACCGGTGACAGAAGCTTGAGACGGAAGATCCGGGGGCATGGGGAGCTGTAGCCAGCTATCTCCAGCGGGAATTCCTAAGGAGCCTGCACAGAATCCGGAACACTCTCCACCAGACCCAGAAAGTCAGCCCTTCTGTGAAGGTGAAATAAAATTAAGCAACAATCATAACCAGAAACTCACTTTCAGTTTTTCATTTTCAGATGAATCGCCTCGGCTTTAAAGGGTTGCACAGCACAGGTAAAGTTCTGTCCTGGGCCTTAGGTGAAAAAGAAAGAACTCGAAGGCATACTTTCTGTTCTTGTGAGTTGTAGTTTGCAAGGGCGGTTGGCAGACCGCGGCCCGCAAGACAAATCTGGCCGATAGTAGTGACACAGACCACGTGGCCAGGAAGCTGGCGATTTTTACAACCTGGTCTTCTACGGGAAAAGCTCCCCAGCTTCTGGCTTAGGAGGCTACGTGTGCAACTAGTCAGATATTAGCTGCTGTAACAAACAAGTCCAAAATCTCAGGGGCTTCAGGCTTGAAACGATAAAGGATTACTTCTTGTTTGTGTCATGACTGAATGCGGCTCGGGGGCTGTGTTCCAGGCAGTCAGGCAGGGACAATTTTTTTTTAATGTTTATTGATGTATTGAGAGAGAAGAGAGAGAGATGGGGGGGGGCAGGGGGCGGAGAGAGGCAGAGAGAGAAGGAGGCTGAGAATCCCAAGCAGGCTCCGCAGTGTCAGCGAAGAGCCCGAGGCGGGGCTCGATCTCACGAACCATGAGGTCATGACCTGAGCCGAAATCAAGAGTCTGAGGCTTAACTGAGTGAGAGGGACTCGTGGGAGATGTCACTGTGTTAGGTCTTTTCTCGGTCCCCCTTTATCAGGCGGGTGCCTCCGTCCCACAGCTGTTGTAAACGTTGGCTGCTAATTGCTTGTAGTCGGTCGCCCCATGATGCAACTATTTGTCCCGACCGGACAGGCAGCCGCTCTACCCAGATATGCCTAGAGGGTTGGAGGCCCCAGGGGTGGCCCGTAGCCAATGACCCACTAACCCAGGGTACAGGTGCCTGGCTCCTTGGCCTCAAGTGGACACAACTCCATGAGGCCATGCATGCCCCAGGGCTCCCTAGGCGATTGGAGACTAAACTTTATCTCGAACTACCTGTTTGCGTAGATGCTTCCCTCACCTCATCCGGCTTCTCTCACTCATCTGTGCGTTTCACCTGGGAGCTTTCTGTCACTAAATCCCTCGCATCGCAGCTGTCAGAGCAAGCTCTGCTTTCAGGGAGACTTGACCTAGCTCCTAGCGTGTTGTAGCTCGGCCATTTCCACGATGTGCCTTCAGGGTCAGTCTGGCATTATCCAGCCAGCAGACAGAGGAATAGAGAGAGATAAAGGTAGAGATAGAAGTAGAGATAGAGAGAGAGAGATAGAGCTAGAGCTAGAGATAGAGATATAGACATAGAGAGAGAGACAGAGAGAGAGAGAGGAGGCACCCTCACTCTTAACTATCTCATCCCTTTTGCTCACATTTGATGGGTGAAAGCTAGTCTCTCATCAAGATGAAAGGTGGCTTCAAAATTAGTTTAACTGTGTGCCCAGGAAGAGGAAACAGTTTTGGTGAGCATCTGGCCCGTCTCTGCCCCAAGGCATCTGTCTGAAACAATTGCAGAGTGAAGTCTCAGATCAAGACACCGCGGCGAGGGCAGGTCCCCCGGCAGAACATGATTACTTTCTCAATCCCCTGCCCAGCCCCTGGCCAGTGCCATGCACGAGACAAGACGTAAGGGGAACTTAACGTCTGGTGAATAAAACCACTGGTGGTCAGGGCAGGTCCCGCAGGGGGCATGGGATTAGCGCCGGCCTCGGTGCAGGGGAGCAGATTTGCAGAGGGGTGGCGGCCGGTGGGGAGGCGTCAGCCCAGGCAGGGGAGGCTCATTCCAGGCAGTGGGGGAGCTGATTGTCAAAGGTCGGTTCCCCGAGTCAGCAGAGCCTCCGGGGGAACAAATCCACCCCTTTACGGCCTCCAAGTCCACAGCTCCCTCAACCGTTAGCAACCGCACGCGAGCGGACAGAATTCCAGGGTGTGCCTCCTCTTGGGCTCACTCCTTGGGTTGCCTTGGTGGCCTCTCTCCCCGGTGCTGCACTCCACATTCTACGTCTGTGTTGGCCTCTCTGCCAGCTCATTAGTCTCTGAGTCTGGATGTTTCTTGGCTTGCTAATCAGCAGCCCCCTTGGCTAGGGGCCTGCCTGGCTCTCATTAGCAGCTCCGGTCCTTGTAGAGATCACAGGGAACCCCCATAGAAGTCATATTTGTAAGTATCTGCTGGAATGATAGCAACAAAACCGTACAGAAAAGGAACGGGAACGCAGTAATTAAAAACATCGCCTGGTCACCAATGGTGGCTCGCCCTTAATGAATCATAGGAAGACAAGATTCAAAGGAGATTTAGGTTCGTGTTGAGAGCCAGCAAGGGGGTTGAGTAGGTGCTTAATGCAAACCAGGCGCTTTGGGGTTAAATCGGGCGTTATCTTCTGCAGGATCTTGTATTTAATTTTGCCAAGACCTCTGTGAATGTTCTTATTTGTCAGAGACAACGTGCCATGCGTGCCTTCTGTCAGGTATCAGAATTTGCATGTTGGGGGATCAGCTCACATTTGTCTCACTATTGGCAACATGGTTCCAATGCCATCTTGGAAATTCCTGGTGGAAGCATTCCTCCTGCCTTGGAGATGTCTCCTCTGTATATTCTTAGAAACAGAACAATAAACAAGGACACTTGGGGGAGAAAAAAAAAGGGCAACTTTCCCTGATTGCCAAGCGAAATACAACTTTGTTATTGAAATCTCTTGCTCCGCCTTTGGAAAAGCTGGGATTATATGTTCTTTTCTCCGGCGTCTTAAAAAAAATAAATAAATAAAATAAAGGAAGACACTGGCTTCAAATTAATCTGCAGAAGTTTGAACTCAAACGAGGTTCCTTTGTAGAATACCACACGAGAGAACAGCACAGTGGACGGCCAGATTCGGATAGTCAGCCTTCGCCTCGACCACCTGTCCGTTTCTTAGCTCCGGGCCCTGGAGAAAGACTAAGCGAGGCCCAGTTTGTAGCAATTTTGCACTCCCACATCTGCCTGAAGGGGGTTTTTAAAGGACAATGAAGGAGAGAGAAGATTGTATAAAGTTGCGCGGCCATGGCCTATAATGTAGTACTCAAGGTTCCCATTCAAGCTCAGAGCTGGTCCTACAAGGCTTGTTCTCGAGAACAATTTGATCCATGATTATCTCCTTGGGTGGCCTACAGGCGCCTGCTTGCCCTAAAGAAAGCCCGCAAGAAATCACCATTCAGGAACCTCGCTTCCTTGCCTCCCCTCCAAATAAAAATTGGGGTGGGGACCCTGCGTCTTTTGTTCATTGAGGAGTGGGCTGTCGGCCCCTGGGGCCCAGGGCGTGTGGGTGATGTCAGTTGGAATCCCCCCTGGCCTGGTTTAGTTCTCTGTGAATCCCCTGCCAGCCTTTTCCTCCCCAGTGATGCCTGCGCCCATCACCCTGCAAGAATGGAGTGGACCTTAAGGGGACAGGGGTCAGGGAGGCTTCAGAAGGCAGGGAGAAGGGGGGAAGGACGCTGCCTATCACAGGCCTTCGGTTCCAGCCTCCCTCCTCCTACCCAGTGGCGGGGTGGCAATGTTCTTCATGATAATTTTTAAAAGTGTCAGGCCTCTGCTCATTTGCAAAGCGTCGTGTCTCATTTGCATACCAGATCCAGGAGGCCCCAACTCCGCATATGGAAAATGGAACACAGTATAAATAAGATAAATGGATTAGGTCAGCTGACTGCAACCATAGCCACGGCCGACCCACGGGCACCGCGCGCACGAACTACAGACGAGGTTTGTCAATCAGGCAATTTATTCTGATCCTGGAAGTGGAGAAGCCGGATGTGCGTGCACGCACGCACACGGACTCGCCGACCAGCCTCGCTGGGAAATAGGCCATCACGCAGTCCCCGCACGGTGCTGGCGCGGCCTCTGAGCCCCCAGCAGAGGTGAGGGGAAACTTGGGGGAGACCACCTGCCCTCAAGGACCAGCATCAGAAAGAAGGTTTGTGCCTGCAGACCGTGGGTGGTCAGTTGAAAGCCAGTCTCCTTGAACTTGCCGACTTCGTGAGAAAACAGTTGTTAGGAGGAGGGGGCTGGGGGCCTTTCCGGCTTTCTCCCCTGCGCTGGTCCTCAGGGGCGCTGCCACCCTGGGGTCCCAGGGAGTCTTGGCTCCTTCCCAGGCCACATCCCAGCCCCCTCTTCAGCCTGACACAGGAGTCTCCGTGGCTGACCCACACCCCTTCCGGACACGGGCCATCCATCACGGCAAATGCCATCCAGGGCAGTAGCAGACGGCTTGTCCTTTTTATCAGCACAACTCAGGAAGCAGGCACGGGGGACGGGCTGCTGCCGTGGGATTATTGTGATGTGATACGTGTACCTTTTGCAATTAGTTAATGGCTTGGCTATGTGGGGTAGGCTTCTTTGGCCTTCTGTTTGGGGATTAATGACTTAGGATGACAGATGGAAACTTAAAATCTCTCAGAAAAGGAAAACAAGCTTGGGGTGGGGGAGAAGCGGGCAAAGTGGTTCAATTCCTGGTGGGGGGGGGGGTGGCGGGTGGGACGGCAGTGGGGAGGGGAAAGACGGCATTGAGTCCGGGAGCCGGGAAGGAGTTTGATCCAGGAAGCGTCGCGGCGATTGCTTTATGAGCTGGGATTTTGCAGGAGTGGGAGGCAGGTGTGTGAGTGTGTGCACACGTGCCTGCTTGGGTATGTCTGCGTCTGCATATGCGACGGTTAGTGTGTGTGCAGGTGCGCGTGTGTGCTTGTCGGGGAGTGTGTGTGTGTGTGTGTGCGTCTGCCTGTGCCCAAGCACACAGAGGCTAGGCAGGCTCCGACTAGGGGTTGAACCCCCGGGCCCCTCTGTGCAGGACACTCTCTTGACTCAGGGCCCCTTTCTGTCCACCGGGGGCCATCCATGGGTTGTCTCTCTCTCTCCCAGCCTCCTGGGGCTCAGTGCACTGCCCTCTCTCCATGATGGGGCGCCCTGCTTCCCCCGCCCAGCCTGGGGCTCAGGATGAGCCACCGTCTCTCCTCTTCTGCCTTCTCCCTCCTCGAAGGAACACCCACAGAAACCTCTGGTGTCAGGGTTTCACGGCCAATCAGAAATGGGGGAAAAGATGGGAGGGGGGGCGGTAATTACGGTGGGACAAAAGATGGGCGTATTCATAATCAGGAAACGGACTGGGGGAATGACCCAGAATAAGCAGGTCCTTCAGAAACGGTCAGGGTTTCTCAAGACTCTACCAGCAACCGGGCACCTTGGGAGCTGGGATCGCACAGGATGCCCCGGAGAGAGGGGTTTAACATGTGTCTCTCCTGTGTTGGGAGAGGCCGCCAGTAGCCGGGAGCACAGCATACTGCCCTAGGGCACGGGAGCTGAGTCCACCTGTCTCAGCTACGTGGAACAGATAACCGGCTGGCACCCTCCTCCTGAGAGGGGTGGTGCGCACAGCTGGCCTGGGTGCACTTGGAGAATGCCTGGCCGGAAGGGAGCTATGAAGGAGGAAAAATTATTTTCTCTCTAATCCTTCTAGGTTCTTGCCTGAGGACCCCCCCCACCCCCCCCTGCAATAAAAGACGGATTAACGGGAGAAAAACACCCAGACGTTTAATAACCGATATACCTGCTGTATACATGAAAGACACCCAGGAAAACGGGGTAATTTCCTGACATGTCCAGGTCACCCCCTTAAATACCATCGCCGGCTAAAGACAAAAGAAGATGTTCGGGGAGGGGAGGCCCGGAGGTTTCCAGGCAAAGGTTTCCAGACAGGGTAAGGGCGTTATGCAGATTTAGGTCATTGCCTTCTTCACTGAGGAGGGTTTCTAGAGATCTCCTCATTGTCTTCTTCTCCCTGGTTCAGCCAAGGGAGACACCCTTACAAATGGAGAGTTCCCTTGTACATGTAAATTTCTCTACAAAAGGGTATAGCTTCTACTTGGTTCTCAGACCTTCTCCTATGTCTGCTGTTTCTTAAAAATCATCAGCCTAAGATAATCTTTATGCCAAAGAGGCATATTTTGGGGTGGCAAATTCGGCTCCCCTACGGGGCCAATTGTAAACACTTGCATCCTACAATTCACCACTAATGGAAACCAGGGGGGGTCCAACCTCAGCTTCAAGATAGTGACAGTGGTGGTGGGGAATTCTCGGAGCTGGTCGCCCAATCCCGGGGGCACCCCGCCCCCCTCTGTCACTGCCACTGCCTGAAGGTGTGCCTTCACACTGGAGAGCCATACCCCAGAGGCCCCGCATCCTGCTCAGCGGGGGCTGATCGGGTTCCATCTCTCTCTACCCCGGAACCAACCACTGAGGAAACTCCCCCTTTTGTGGTGACAATTTTGGGAATTCCCAAGTGGAGGATAATTTCTCCTAAGTCCTGTTTCGGGTAGCACTCTTCAGGCTGCTAGAGAGAAAAACCCAGTTCAAATGAGCTAATGCAAAGCAAGCGATTTTCGTTTTCTATAACTGGGATAGTTTGGGGTTTAGGTATGGCTGTATCCAGGGGCACAGAGCGAACTGCCTCTGCTTCTGTCTGCATTGCGTTCTCTCTGTGTCGAACGGGACGTTTAGCCACGTCAAGGAAACAGATCTCTTTCCCCCCCGAAGTTGTGTGCTGGGAAATGTTGAACGATTGGCTCTTCAAAAAAAAAAAAAAGGTCTGACTTGTAGCACTTGCGAATTTCTCCAAGGCACAGATAGTCCCACGGTGGACAGTTTCAAGTCACCCACGACTTGTGCATCTTTCGGCTCTCATAAGCTGCTGCTCCGGTGTCTGCACGCCTACTCCAGGACATCAGTCCGACTGCCCCTGTTCGGGGTTCAGGCCCAGCCCTGGGCAGAGCCCCGTGTCCGGGAGAATGGCTGTGCTGATCGGCCAGGGCTTGGTCTCTTGTTGCTCTGAGGCTGGGGCTGGGGAGGGGGCACAGGATGGTGGGCCCAGGAGCCCAATCGTAACCACACAGAATGGGGGTGGGAACCACCAGAAGAAGGGGCCTGAACACCATGTGTTCCCGGGAGGCCGTTTCCGCCGCTGACACTCTGTGGGGCGCCTCGTCTGGGACTCCGGCAGCTGCTTAGTGACGATGGAAGCCCGGAGCTGCTGGCAGAGTGACACTTTCCAAGCGGGAAGCCGAGAAAAGGGATGGGTCAGATGAGGAGCCGGATGAGAACACGGAGTGGAAAAGCAGCTCTCAGATGGGTCCCGGCCCATGGGGGGACCCAGGAGGGGGCACGGGTGACCCAGTTTGGCAGGGGCCCAGCCACATTCTGTGTTCACTTCCCCTCAAACAAAGATGTCAGGGGAAGCCGAGGACTGGCAGGGCTGCCCGCGGAGAGGCAATGTCGCGTGACCGGGAGTTGTGACCTCCTGGCCTGAGCACAGGATGTCGCCTGGCCCCAAGGAGTGGTTGACTCATCTTCCCCTAGGAAACGGGCCAGGCATCCAGGTGCAGCTAATCGGGGTGTGTGTGTGTGTGTGTGTGTGTGTGATGTTAACTGGCCATCCGGGCAGGAGGGGCAGGGAGATTTAACAAAGGACAGAAGATGAGGTCTGGAGGGAGGAAGGACTGGACGGGCGAGGGCCAGGTGAGGGCAGCCCAGCTGACGGGGTCCAGGTCCTACGGCTGTCGGATGAGGGGAGCTACAGGTGGCTCCCTGGGCCCCTTCTGTGCCGCCCCTGGTCCTGCTGGCCGTGGGGCGTCCCGGGGTACACAGACCCGGTTGGGTGCTAGGAACAGGAGAAGGGCAGCTGTTCTCTAGAAACGTCATGTTACAAAGCCGTAGCTCTCAAAGTGTGGCCCTCGGGCGGGCAGCGTCGCATCGACCTCACCCGGGAACTTGTTACAAATGCAGCTTCCCAGGGGCGCCTGGGTGGCTCAGTCGGCGAAGCGTCCGACTTCGGCTCAGGTCATGATCTCACGGTTTGTGGGTTCGAGCCCCGCGTCGGGCTCTGTGCTGACGGCTCGGAGCCTGGAGCCTGCTTTGGGTTCTGCGTCTCCCTCTTGCTCTGCTCCTCCCCGACTCACGCTCTATCTCTCTCTTTCAAAAATAAATAAACATTAAAAAAAAAAAAAAGTGCAACTTCCCAGGCCCGGCCCCGGACCTCAGAATCGGACACTCTGGGGGGGCAGGGCGGGCGCTCCGGTTCACCGGTCCTCCGGGGGCTCTGCAGGTGCACTCCAGGTGAGAACCGCTGTTGTATGCAAACAGCCGATGCTTAGCAGGGTCTCCAGAGCAAACATCATGGTACAGGCATGCGCTGTTTGCCCTCCAAGATCCATTCTTAACTACTTTCCACCATGTTCTGTGTTCCAGAGACCCAGCTCTGTGGACTGACCTGACCCGGCTTCTTGGCAGCTGACTTGCATTTGGGCTTGGCCATTGCGAGCAACAGATCACAGGTGGGAGGAGAGAGACGTCAGGGTATTTCTCCTTGGTCCCCACCCCGCCACAAGGAAGGCTGTGGCCACCATCCCGTCCCCCAGCCCCTTGAAGGTTCCACCTCCCCTCTGGGCTCCCGTGTCACGCCAGTCCCTCTCCTTGTCCCTAAGAGTGCTAATGGCTTCCAGCTGTCCCTAGTTTCTGGGTGCCTCGGCATCCCTGCCTGGTTCCTGTCACCTGTCGGCACCTCTGCACGTGTCTTCCGCATCAAAGTCTGTTTATCTGCCTCTCCAGGGGTGAAGGTCGCCTCCTGGAAGCACCTGACAGATAGCAGGTGGGGTGTAAACAGATGTCACATACTGGTGCTGTCACCAGCTGGCTTTCTGGAGATGACAGTCTGAACGGTCCCTAAGCCTGCATTTCCCACAATACAGGGTGCCTCCACATAGATTACAGCAAATGCCTGGAATCTTCTAATGGTAAGATGATGCTCTTGAGGTAGATACAGACCGAAAAGACCAGGGATATTCTGAAGTGCCACAGCAGAGATGTCTCTTCTGAACGTCGGCCAGGTGGCTTTTGTTGGTATCAGCAGGGCCTGGGGAGGGCACATCCATTTAGGTCCTCTAGGGCCCAGGTCACTTTATCTACATTATCTAATGTAATTATCAAGGGAATCCAATCTGGGGGAGATTATTTCCCATTTCACAGATGAGAAAGTCGAGGCTCCGAAGGGTGAAGTCATTTTTCTGACAGCAACCCTCTCCCCCAGCCCCTATTGCTTTCCCCTGTTTAAAAGTGCTTTCCGGGGAGCCTGGGTGGCTCAGTCGGTTGGACGTCCGACTTCGGCTCAGGTCACGATCTCGCGGTTCGTGGGTTCGAGCCCCGTGTGGGGCTCTGTGCTAACAGCTTGGAGCCTGGAGCCTGCTTCAGTTTCGGTGGCTCCCCCTCTCTCTGCCCCTGCCCTGCTCGTGCTCTGTCTCTCTCTCTCTCTCTAGAATAAATAAACAGTAAAAAAAAATTTTTTTAATGTTTTTCATGACACTGAGCAACATCTCACATTATATCTTTTACTTGTTTATCATCTGTCTCTTCCCCACTAGAATGTAACTCCAGGATCAGGGATTTTTCTCTATTTTTTTCCACAGCTGTATCCCTGGGGCCAGAAGGATGCCTGGCACATATTAGGTGCTCAAGAAATAGTGCTCAGATGTGCCGGTGAAGGTACGCTTATAGGGCCAGTAAATTACAAATCTGGGAATGGAATCCGAGACTCAGAAGGCAAGTTTTCCGCGGTGTTACCGCTCTGCGTACCCCCCGATCGATGCCTAGACACATACGTTTACTGAACCCTGACTGTGCATCTGGCTCTGTGATTGGTGTGTTTAATTTTTGTAATTTAATTAATTTTAATTTTTAATTTAATTTTTTTTTTCTAGCTGATTTTAGTGGGGGTATGCCTGCTGCGAATATTGGGTGGCGTTTCCACTTCTGTGCCCCCCATAAAGGACCTGGGGTCGTCAAGTCAATCTGGATGAATGGCTACATTCATTCCATTTAACCTTCTCTCTCTTAAACAATTTGCCATTTCTTCCCAAAGTGATGCCACGTCGGCTGCACAACTGTATCCACTCGAGTGAGTAAAGACACAGAAGCGGTGACCAATGGTTCCCCCGACCCCAGCCCGTAACTACGGGTCTCAGATCCCACTGATGCCCAGCTCATTTTCCTTAAATGTCCACAAGGCAAGTGGCCGTGTCTGTGTAGCAGACGGAGGACGGGTGCTCCGTAAACCGTGTCAAAAAATGAATTGATAATATACGGGAAAACCTTGGTTTGTGAGCATAATTCGGTCCGGAAACATGCTTAGAATCCAAAGCACTTGTATATCAAAGCAAATTTCAAGATCCGTTGGCTCAGTGGGGCACCTGAGTGGCTCCGTTGGTTAAGCGTCTGACCCTCGATTTCAGCTCAGGTCATGATCTCGCGTTCGTGGGCTCGAGCCCCACATTGGGCTGTGCGCTGATGGTCAGGAGTCTGCTCAGGATTCTCTCTTTCTGCCTCTCCTCCACTCATGCTCTCTCTCTCTGTCTCAAAATAAATGGATCAGCTTAAAAAAAGGGAGTCTGTTTCTTGGTTTGTCTCTGTTAAAAAAAAAAAAAAGAACCATTGACTCAGCTGTGATCATGTGACGTTCGGCCTCCCGTACTACTCGTATTTGCAAGACATCGCTCGTTTATCAAGTTAAAATGTATTGGAAATGTTTGCTCATCTTGCAGAACACTCACGGAACAAGTTACCCGCAATCCAAGGTTTGACTGTATGTTGCTGAACTGTGCATTATTCTCCCCCCACCCCATTTTGTAGATGAGGCGACTGAGGCCCAGTGAGCCAGACAGAAGGTTGCTGACTTCCTGGCCATCCCCTTCCACCTCCAGCCCAGAATCTCTACGTGTTTTGAAAATTTCAGTTTAAGATTTGAACAAAGGATCCCAGAAAGCGCTTGGTACTACCGTGTGGTGTTGGTGTTCAGAAACTTTTGCTACAAGAGGCTCTCAGCTGGAGAAGACAAAAAACACAACTTGGCAACTCATTTTTAGAGGTCTGTGCTCCCGGCCCTCCCACGCCGGCCAGGTGCAGGGGGCAGCCCCAGGACCGGGACGTTGTCACCTTCGGTTGGATGACTTTGCCGGAGCATGCAGCCGCATGGGCCACCTGCCGTGTGGCAGCTTCAATCGCATAAGGTGCCACCCGCCTCTTGAGTTAGTATGTGGGAGCCTGGGTCCAGTCTGCTCAGACCACTTGGACAGAATCGCAGCGGGCCGGAAATTCTGGGGCCGAGGGCTGAAAAGAGTGCTAAATTCTTGCCTCTGTCACAAAAGTATGCGTCTCCACCACAGCCTCGGTCATTTGAGGAGGAAAGAAACTTAAAACCACCAGACCTCTTTACGGAGGGCATTAAGGAGACCCAATAAATTAAAGTCAGAACCTACAAGTTGAGTGGATTAGGGTACAATTCCTCACATTCCATTGCAGAGGGCCTAATCTCCAGATTCCTTTAAATGGCAAAGCTCACCCCCCGCCCCATTAGAAATATAATTGCTCATTTATTCGTTTACCTATTCATTCAACGTTTACTAAGCACTTATCAATTTTTTTTTTACATTTTATTTATTTTTGAGAAACAGAGTGAGACAAAGCGTGAGCGGGGGAGGGACAGAGAGAGAAGGAGACACAGAATCCGAAGCAGGCTCCAGGCTCTGAGCCATAAGCACAGAGCCCGACGCGGGGCTCGAACTCACAAACCGCAAGATCACAACGTGAGCCAAAGTCGGACGCTTAACCCACTGAGCCACCCAGGCGCCCCTACTAAGCTCTTATCATACGACAGGCACTGGGCTAGGTGCGGAGGATTCAGAAATGAACCATAATGTAGTTTGCACCATTAAAAAGAAAGATCTCTCTGGTCGTTAATAGTAGGCGTCAACTTGAATGACCACGGGATGTTTTGACTCCTCTGCACTAAAAAAGGACCAGAACAATTTTCTCAGGGAAATTTTGGCTTGGCCTGTGGCGCTGCCTTAGAACCCCTCCTCCGCACCCCCCAACCCCCACAGCAGGGAGAGAAATCTTCATATCAGTCTGTGTCCTCACCAGGCTTTTCAGCTTCCCCCAATGTCAAAACTCAGCGCGGCTAATTGTTAAAGCATGTGGGTCCACATCCAAATAACACTTAATTCCCAAACTCTGGGTATTTGACCAGGAGTCTTACCTCGAGTGCACTATGGCTTGATGCCTGCCAAAGGCTGGAAGAAAAAAAATATTTACGGAGGATTTCCTGAAGGAGACACCGTCCATATATCCCATACTCTTAGATTTATCTTCGGATTAAGCGAGAGCTGAGAAGCGAAATGGCGAGGAGGAGCCGGTAAGAGCAGAGGTTCGGAGGTCAAGTTCTGGATACGCCAATTACCAGCTGGGCTGCCCTGGGCCAGTATCTTAAACTTTCCGCGCTCAGCTTTCTTATTTGTGTAAAATGGCTTTAATGGTAGTACCGACTTCTTTGTGGTAGATTACCTTATCGGTCCCGAGTCTTCTGTCCCCCCCTGAATTTATGTCCTTTGTCTTGTAACTTTTCACTGCCCTCCTGCTCCGGCAGATTGCTCCGCACACGCCCCCCGCCCCCTCTCGCCACCCTCACCTCTTTGATTCTGGGCTCAGCTATGTGACATTCCACGGCTAGTGGGATGTTACAGTTTGTGCACGGAGGCTTGCGCTCGCGTGCCTCGGCCACCGCCCACAAGGATGTGCCCGCCGGACCATGTGGAGCAGGGCTGGGTTGCCCCAGCTGAGGTCGGCCTAGATCGGCTGAATCCCGCAGATGCTTAAAGAACGTTCGTTGTCGCGTGTCACTACTGTTCTGTGATTATCTGTTACGCAGCGAAAGCTGACCGATACAGGCATGGTGTTGTTGCGAATTAGTGTGAAATGAGATCATCGGTGTAATATGCTCGGAACCGTGACCAGGGTGTATGCTTAGGGAGTCCTGGGCGTGGCATATGCACACGCCCCACACACCCTGGGTTCCTTTCCTGGCACCCCGATCCCTGTGCCATTCTGCCTTCTGCGTTTCCGCTAGCCGCCGCGCCTGGACAGAGTGCCGGGGGCTGTGAGTAGCTGAGGTGGAACAGACTTCACGTCACCCACCTCAGTGCTCAGGATTTGGACGCTTTCCAGCCTCTCCTCGGGGATAGCTCTTGGCTCCTGCTTTCTCTGGCTTCAGTCTCCTCGGCTCAAGCATTAGGATGGGAGCTCCACGAGAACAGAGACTTTGTCTTGTTCACGGATGCATCCCTAGGGTCTGAGGCAGTTACTGACGCACAGCGAGTTTGGGACGTGTCCGTCGGTTGACTGATTATGGACTTATTGGGTCCAGTTTGACTTTGGTCTCACTGCCCTTCTCAATTCTCATGAACCCCTCCTAGCTCTTTCTACCTCTTCCCACGCATGCTTGAAGCCAGTGGGATGGGGATGTCCAGAACTCCAAGGGTGACTAATAGAGACCTAAGGGAAATGGGGCCATGCCCATCAGCTACCCCCTCGCTCAGGAGCCTCTGACAGGCCACCATCCTCGTAAGTGGACTTGGAAGTACCACACTCAATGCCATTTGAGGAATACGGGAGAGAGACGCTTTTCTAAAATAGCCACCCATCCATGATTCCGAAAATTCTACCCGGAGCTTCTGTTTATGCTAAGCCATGCCCTGTGTCCTGCCATTAGCTTAAAAATGCATATGCCCTTGTGAGGCATTTTGATTATTTAACTCTTTATTATGAATGTACTTCTAGAAGTATGCCTCCTCCTAAAACCATATAATTATACTTACACGATTCATTCAGAAAGCATTTGTCGAGGGCCACCTGGGTGGCTCAGGTTGTCGAGCGTCCGACTTCGGCTCAGGTCACGATCTCGCAGTTCGTGAGTTCGAGCCCCGCATCGGGCTCGCTGCTGTCAGTGCTCTGTCCCCCTCTCTCTGCCCCTCCCCCTGGCTGCACCATCTCTCAAAAATAAAGAAACATTAAAACAAAATGA
Source organism: Lynx canadensis (assembly GCF_007474595.2). Taxonomy (NCBI): domain Eukaryota; kingdom Metazoa; phylum Chordata; class Mammalia; order Carnivora; family Felidae; genus Lynx; species Lynx canadensis. Next base: position 34,394,078 of record NC_044321.2, on the reverse strand, counting down.
CCACCAGAACCATCACTGTTTTAAGCCACTACGTTTTGGAGTGTAAGTTAATTACACAGCCACAGGCAACTGATATAATAATAATGATGATGATGATAGCAGGTGCCATTTACTGGTTGCTTATGAAGTACTGGGTGTGGTACCCACATTCATTTAACAAGCACGACAGGCCTATGAGGAAGGTAAGAATTTGCCGCTATTCCACAAATAAGGAAACAGAGACACGGCGCAGTTAAGTCATTAACTTGAAGCCACACAGCTAGTTAGCGGAAGAACCCATCAGACCCAGATTTCTGAGCCCTCAACCTGGTGTTTTTACCAGGGTACCAGGAGGGGGGGGGTGCCCCTCTGCCTCCCTTTTAAATGTTTATTTTGATTTCTTTTGATTTTTTTTAAGAGAGAGAGCATGAGTGGGGGAGGGGCGGAGACCGAGGGGGACAGAGGATCCGAAGCGAGCTCTGCGCTGACAGCAGAGAGCCGGCTGCGGGCCTCGAACTCCCAGACCGCGAGATCACAACCTGAGCCGAAGTCGGACACTCAACCGCCTGAGCCACCCAAATGCCCCTGTGCCTACCTTTTAATTTTGCCCAGGGCAGGCCGCTGCCGTAGAGAGTAGCCTCCATCGGGAGGAAAGGCGGGACAACCTGTCCTGACTCCCTTCTCCCAGGGACGAATGTCCTCCTCTATCCCCTTGCGGCGCATAATCAGCCCCTTCCTGGAATCTCACCTGAGCATTCCACAGTCCCTGGCTATTTCCCCAGGCCTGGTTCGGCCCAGCATTTCTCAGCTGCCAATCCTCTGTGACAAGCTCCCCACCCCAACCCCCAACGGCCGTGAGGGTGATTTGTCAATAATAAATTCTGAAGCAAATTGAAATATTTTGCAACAGCATAAAAACAAATAGGAGAAAACGGTTCCCATCCTGAAATGCTGATTGAATCAAATATTGCAATATCGATTGTATGATACATTTTCATATTTAATTCAATGAAAACCATGGGGTTCGAATGCTTTCCATTACCCTACAGAATTTTTCAGTTTGCTGGAGAATTTATTATTGGTGTGCCACCAAATCAGATTACTATTGAATCAAAACCCTGCCATGTTATTCAATCAAAGACCGTGATTCTAACCCCAAGAGTCGATCATTACCACTTTTCCCGAAGTGTATTTCCTCTTTCCTGTTTTACACAGGAACGGCCAGTCCTCTCCCCCACTTCCCCCCACGTTACGAGCTACCGCTGACGAAAACCTAGCAAAAACAACTGGCTTTTCACGATCAGTCTGGGCCTTTCTGGGAGCGTAGGCTCTCATCTCTCTCGTTTTGTCTCCCCTCCGGGCCCTGGTGTGGCCAAGTGCCCGTCATCTGCAAGAGGCGGCGCATCAAAGGGGCGATGAGTGACCTCTGGCCGAAAAGGAACTCGGAGGCTCACCGCAGACGCTGCCTGAGCCTCCCATGCCCCCTCGAAATCCTTCTTCCGTTTCCGCACACAGCCTCTGCCAGTGGCCTTTCTTCCCAACAACCAGCATCCTTTGGATCTGTGCTCGAGGAAGGCTGGGACTATCTACGAACCGATGTCCCTCTGAGGGCTTCCTTTCACTGATCGACCCTGGCTCCCTTCTTTCCCAGTCGGGCACTGCTGAAGGTGACCTCCCTCCCCTGTCCCCAGGAATGCCTTACAGGGTTCAGGGACTTTCTGTGACACTTCATCCTGGCTTGGTCTTCTTTCCTCCTTCACTTCCCCACCTCCTGTTAGGGGCTGAATTGTGACCACCCCCACCCCCCCACCGCCAATTCATACGTTGAAGTCCTAACGCCGGTACCTCAGAACTCAGAATGAGACCTTACTTAGAGATCGGATCTTTAAAGCGGTAATCACGTTTTTTTTTTTTTAAGTTTATTTATTTACTTAGAGCGCGCGAGAGCAAGTGTTCCAACAGGGGAGGGGCAGAGAGGGAGACAGAGAATCCCAAGCGGGCTCTGCGCTGTGAGTGTGGAGCCCGAGGCGGGGCTCGAACTCATAAACTGTGAGATCACGATCTGAGCCGAAACCAAGAGTCGGCCGCTTAACTGCCCGCACTACTCAGGCGCCCCAGAGGTAATCAGGTTTAAATGATGTCATTTGGGTGGACCCTAATCCAGTATGGCTGGAGTCCTTATAAAAAGACGAAATTTGGACACAGGGACGCTTGTAGGGAGAATGTCACATGAATGGGAAGGCAGACCCCATGGGGGTGGATGTTTCCACAATGCAACGGACACCAAAGAATGCCCGCAAACCACCAGAAGCTAGGAGAGAGTCCTGAAACAGATTTCCTCCTCACAGCCCTCGGAAACCAACCCTTGGACCTCTGGCCCCCAGAACTGTGAGACAGCAGCACATTTCTGTTGTTTGAGCCCCCCTCCCCCCCACTGTGGACAGCGTGCGGCACTTTGTTACACGTAACTGACTTACTTCCCCACCCCTCTCTCCTGGCGGACTTTCTTAAAGAAATCACCCTCACGTGAATCTGTGTGTCAGGGTCTGCCATGGAAGAACCTCGAAGGCAGGACTGCGCCAGGACCTCGGGGCCCAGGGCCCCAAATCGTAGATGCGCGTGTACATGCCTGCTTCAGATGGAATTTGTGAAATGGGGTTAGGAAACCCCCCCCCCCCGACGTGAACAGAAAGCCCACGCAGGCCGGCGTCGCCGGCTGGGGGGCGGCATTTGGGCCGGGGCGGCCCGGTGACGCAGGGCCCTCTGGCCACCCCCTCTTGCACGGCTCTCATCCGTACCCCTCACAGCTGTGGCCCTGGCTGCTTCACCAAAGTTGAATTGAGTGTCCCTGAAAAATATAGCGTAGCATCCTTTCCCTGCCGCGAGACACTAAACCAATAAATTATAAATCAGCCAGCAGCCCCGTGACATGCGGATGTAATGAGAAATGCAAAATAAGAAAAGACACGGGAGGAGAACACGCAACTCTCTCTCCCTCCGCTCAGCGCCAGAGCACCGGGGCTGTTCCCTTGGGGGCGCAGAGAAAACCATTGTTTTCTTTTCTCCATGTGTCTCTGTTGTTACATAGGCGCCACACACGCACACACACACACGCGCACACACACACACGTGCGCGCGCGCACACACACACACACACACACACATACAGTGTTGCTACTAAGGATCGACTAGAGGCTGCTATCAGGAACCCGGGAACAAAACCCAGGATAATAGAATTATTTGCTTCCTGGGGCTTCAGAAACTCCTGAGAAAAAGGGCCAAATTCCTCCCCCCCCCACCCCTGCCGGCCAATTTCCTGGGCAAAGGGCCGTGCCCGTTCTGCTGCCCTCTGTCCCTCGGCCGGCGGCCGCGTGAACGCTCACCTTGATCAGCACCTCCGGCCGGGGCGTCGCCAGGGGTCCTTCAGGGCACCTTCTGGAGTTCCCAGGGGGAAGGGGCGTCTGGCTCATCCAACCTCTCCTTAGGGTGTGGGGCCCAGCCGCTCTCCTCCCTCCTGTTTGTTTATTTATTCATTCAACTATTCAGTGGCTGATAGAGGGGGTCTGGGAATGAATATTTTCTAGGCCTCTGGGGAGCCAAATGATGCTACTCGAAATGCAGGAACCGTCTGTCCTCCTCTCCCACCACCCTCTGCCTGGTGGCTGGTTTCCCATTTGCCTTCGTTCTCTCTTCTGCCTCCAGAAGGGTGGTCACCCTTCACCGAAGAGAAGAGCCCTCTGTGCAACACTGCCTGCCCTCTCCAGCCCCTTCCCTGCGCCGGTGGCCTCAGTCTTCTCTCTCGTGGTCTGAATGCTTGTAACCTGCTCATATACCCATTTACCCACACTACTCACATCCCAAAGGCCTGAAAACGAAGGTTTGGCAAAACCTCATTTGATGGCAAACCCCGGCCGGAACGGATGTGAGGCTATTTAAAGCCTTATTTAATCCCGGTGACTGAATAGTCATACATTTTGCTGCGAGAAATGTTAGCGTGTTTGACTGTGAGGTGTGGGGTTTCGTGGAGTATATGGCAAGTGAAATTTCTGAATCCTGAACCTGTCTGTCCCTGTGATTTGGACAGGGGAAAGTGCACCCACGCTAGCCCCATCTGTTGAGTCAAAGCTGAGTGCCAAGAGCAGGGCCGTTTTTTTTCTAAAGCGCATCGCATTGGATCTTATCAACGACTCTGCGTGTGCGTGTGCACGCACGTTGGATAGTGCTGTTATTCCCACTCTACAGATGAAGAAACTGAGGCCCCAAACGTTCAACAACTTGCCCTAGGTCCCGGCTAGGAAGTAGTGGAGCCAGGAATTGAACTCACCTATATGTGACCCCAGAGCCTGGCCTTTAACCTCTGTGTTTTTCATTGCGCTTCTCGGCGGCCGCCTGACACGATGTCTGTCCGAACTGTCCCGGTGACTAACGACTTCAAACTCCTGAGGCTCATCCCAGGCCCCAGCACCCACTCAGACTCAGGAGAGACTACTCAAAGTGGAGAGCTGGTGGGGGGGGGGGCTGTTTTCTAATCTACACAAGCTGGGGGGGCTGGCAGATAGGAGACTTGCAGGAGGGGGGACCCTGAGAGAGAAAGAGCAAAATTTTGCCCTCCATCCACCCCCGGGTGGCGACGGGGGACAGGCAGGTTCCCGTTAGAACCCTGTTCTGTCTTGCTCTCACTGGGCCGTCTTCTTGTCAGGAGGGATGCGCACACGTGCGCTTCTGCCCATTTGTCAGACAACTTCCTCCCCACTCCTCTCCCTCCACACCTGGCTATATGTACTGCCTTCCTCTGTCTTCTGTAAGAATTCTGTTCCTGGAAAACCTCATGCAGGGTGACTTCTCATTGGCCTCAATCATAATTACCAAAGGAGAAAAAAGATTGGGTGTATTCCTGAGCCCCCAAACTAAAACCACCTTAGGCTAAAACAATACAAAAATCCTACTCAAATGGATAACGTCATCTCAATAGTTGTCATTAGCTATTATGACACCACCTAACAAGGAAATTTTCTCTTCATTAATTACTGTCCAGTGTGGCTCTTTAATACACATGCTTCATAAGCAATATGCGGTGTGCACTTAACACTGCATGCTAAGAAGAAAACATGCATAGAACATGAATTTAATGAAAAAATAGCAGAGATGGAAGAAATCAATTTAAAGTGTGCACCCACATATGATACTGTGCAAGTTACCATCAGAAGGGTCAGAAGAGTTGAGGTAACCACTCTTCAAAGCGGGAGGCTGTCATGAGACCTTTCAGAGCCCTTCATGAGATTAAGTGGCACGTAGCAGCCCACGCCGGGCTTAGCCCACGTGGCCTACTTTGTTCAATGCTATGCAGGCAGGAGTGACAGGGCGCCAGTCTTGTGTTTCTGCTCAGACCCTTCGTACTTCTGCTCTCTCCATGTCTGTCCCAAGTAGCCACTGGTCCAAGGAGAACACGAACATATGTACAGCCTCCCCGAACCCACTCAGGTGCCTGAGGCAGAACTTTCCCAGATGACCTGTAGACCTAGAAGCCAGACAAATAAAGTTTTGTTTGGTGAACTACTGAGTTTGGGGAGGATTTGTTACACAGCATTATTACAGAGACAGCTGACTAATATACTAGTAAAGTAGAATTCTTGAACCTGAACGAGCCCGCATTAAGTATGTCTGAAGTCTCCTTGCAACAGAGCTGGGTTAGGACCATAAGTGCCCTTTGAGCTGCTTAGCCAGCTGACGTCTTAGGCAACCCTGGAGAGTCTGAGCAAATCCCTTCCTAAATCAGTGGGCGGGTTGGAGGCTTGAGTACACGTTGAATCCGTTTACTTTACAGCCCCACCTCCTGACGCCTTCTGAGTCATCAAAACGTCTGTGTCTCAATATTTGAACAGCATGTTTCAGTTTTCCAACCCTTTCGACATAATTTGTTTATACTACTCGCAAGATCGAGGCTCAGAATTCCCACCACATCCATGGCATTTTCCAGAGGAACTCCTTCTGAGATGTCTCCAGGCCAGGGCCACAGGATGCTGTCGCCCTTGTATGTGCTGACTGGACCAAGGGTGGATGGGGACTTGCCCAAGGACAGCCGAGTCACAGACTGGCCACTGCCCTATGAGGTGGCTTGCTTCCAAAGCTCCACCAACCAGAGGCGTAAGCGAGAGGTTTCTCCCCGCTGTCATGGAGAGGGTGTAGTCCTCAAGGCTGAGGTTTATAAGAAGCAAGTCATGGCAGAGGAACACGGGCTTATCTCGCACGTGCCCTCCCTGACCCTTCTTTGAAAGCTGCGTCAGCATCATGAGGGAGCCTGTTCGAAACACAGACTTGCAGCCTCCACCCTAGGCCTCGCAAGAATTGCTGGAGAAACTCTGAATCAGGCTGGTGGAGACCAGCACCCCTAAAACCACAAGAAGCCAACATGAGAGGTGTTTAAAGGCAGCTGCTTCAAGAAGGGGGTGGCCGGGGCGCCTGGGTGGCCCAGTCGGTTAAGCGTCTGACTCTTGGTTTTGGCTCAGGTCATGATCCCACGGTTCGTGAGTTCGAGCCCTGCGCCGGGCTCCATGCTGACAGTCTGCTTGGGATTCTATCTCTCTCTCTCTCCCCACCCCCACCCCCCGCTCCTCCCCCACTTGTGTTGTCTCTGTCTCTCCCAAACTAAATAAGTAAATTAAAAAAAAAAAAAAAGAAGGGGCAGGCCTCTGCAGCAGGCCCTGCGGACACCCCAGCCACTCCCCGTCCAGGCCCCTGAGTTCACCTGCAGCTTCGAGGGATAATTCACACGCTTACAGCTTCACACCTTGACCTCCTGCTTCTCTGGGCTCCTCTGTCCCAGGGTTTCCTCCCGAGTCGGGGGCAGAGCCGGCTACATCGTTTGCCAGGCACAATGCATAATGAAAATGCTTCAAAACGTGGAACACATGAGTTTTGTTTTTCTTTCCCTTCCTTCCGCAGAGTCGCTCTCTCCCCACCCGTCGTGGTGATTTTCATCGGCTACTTGATATTGCACTCCCTCTGTGTCTCCCTCACAGGACAAGGGCAGACCCCCTCACGGGAGCCCCACCTGCAACTTGGTGCACGCGCCCAGCCCCGCCGGGGTTGCTGTTCAATGCTGGGACTCCGGAGTTGGTGGAGGGCACCCCCACCTGCGGCGGCATGGGCCGGGGCTGGCTGGGAGAGGGACGGGAGAGACTGAGAAAAGGCGAATTCGGGTGGGGACGCCGCAAAGGGAGCCGGGAGGGAGATGAGGGAAGGAGGGTAGGCAGCGGGCAGGGGGAGGCTCTTGTTTGGTAAGGACAGAAGGTGCCAGCTGGGTGGCCCCGGTTTCGTGGGCAGAAACTCTTCCATTAGCCAGACCTCAGTACAGGCACAGGCCACACAGGCAGAGAGACAAGGCACCTGGTCGTAGCATAAAATTTGGAGTCAGACTGCCTGGGTGCAAATCCCGGGCCCGCCATCAGTAGAGGGTTCTTGGCCGAGACCTTCCTGGAAGTAGGCCTAGGAAAGAATTCTGTTTCCTGTTTCCTGTTTTCTTCCTTTTTTTTAATTCTTTAAATTTTTTTTAATGTTTATTTAGAGAGAGAGAGAGAGAGAGAGAGAGAGAGCACAAACGAGGGAGGGGCAGAGACAGAGGGAGACACAGAATCCGAAGCAGGCTCCAGGCTCCGAGCTGTCAGCACAGAGCCGGATGCGGGGCTCGAACTCACAAACCGTGAGATCATGACTTGAACCGAAGTTGGACTCCCAACCGAGCAAGCCACCCAGGCGCCCCTAAAAAGGTCTTCTGAACATAAGTAGGCAGTGGTCTGCCTGAAAAGTGGTGGTGGGGGGAGGGGGCAGCCAAGGCTAAGTGAGGCTGAGCGGGCGGGGTGGGGGGGGGGCTTTGCTAATTCTCTGAGTTCTGCGGGGAGGGAGGGTGCCTGGAGGCCAGACCTTGAATATTCTTGTCTATCATGTGAACATATTTGGACTCTATCCTCTAGACGATGGAGGAGCATTGGGATAATAGTAATGACATGATGTATATGGGGCTCGATCACTCCGTTCATCACTGAACCATAAGCACGTGCCGTGCACTGTTCTAGAGCCTGTCCATAGAGTGGTGAGCAAGACAGGTGCGTCCTGGCCTTCAAGGAGCTGCCGGACAGTCGGCTAGGGGAGCCAAGGGCGTGGTAAGCCTTCAAGTGATAACGAGCCCGAGGCCTGTTGGGACACAGGCCCTAATTCCAAAATCGCTGAGCCTGTGAGCAAACGGGTTCTTTGCGTTTCTTCACCGAGCTGCCAGAGGCAAGACCTGCCCTGACCATTCGGGAAACTCCTTTTTAAAGAACCACCCGGCGTCACAGCGGAGTTTCCCCCCCCCCCCCCCCCGGTCCTTCAAAACAGCTGGGCTGGCTGGCACTTTCCCTCGGTTGCGAACACTCCCGGATGACCCTGGTCCTCAGCAACGCGCGTCATCTATTCGCGTGAGACGGCCACCAAGAAGTCACCCGAGGCAGGCTGTGGAGCTCTAAAAAGCCATCCTGTGGGCAAAGGGTGGTCTCAGGTTGAGTTCTCCAGGAAGCAGCTGCCGAGATGGAGTCAGTGGCTATGAGAGCTGATTTAATCCTTCAGCAACTTCCGGGAAGGGGCATATGTACATAACCGAGCACAAAGTAATAATAAACAGGAGGAGCACCCACGAAAGATTGGGCAGGGGGAGCCGGCAGGAGGCAACGTAGCTCTGAAAAGTCTTTGCCTGCCCGGCGGGAGCCCTGACCACCGGGTGCCCGTTGGCATTGGAGGCCATCGGTCAGTGTGGAGTGCCACCGCCTTGCTCAGCTGTCGAGAGGGGCGAGAGGGACGTGACCTCAGCTCAAAAGATGTGGCTGACCCGGCCGAGGCCAACAGCGGGAGGCCGTCAGCCAGCCACGGGCCGGGGCGGCTGGGCACAGTCCTTTCACGAAGCCTCTCTGAGTAATGCCTAGCACGAGACCCACAGGAGACTTGGGAGCGGATCGGGATCTGCGTGCATACTTCAGGCAGAGTCTCTCTCTGCCTTCAAGGCTCTCACCGTCCAGCAGGACTTGTAAGAATTCATAATACCCCTGGAAGGGAAATCCGGGCAAGAAAACCCCAGATCGGGTTTGTGAGAGGCTGAGCGGATGTGTGGGAGGGCTCTGCCTGGTTCGCCCGCTTCTCTGGGGATTTCCCCACCCAGACCAAAGAGAAAGATCCTTCTCCCGGCAACGGCAACGGAGAAAACCTTTGCTATTTTCTTTTCTCCTAATTTGGTGGAGAAGACGCAAATGGATATAGAGATTCCATCAAAATGCTCTCACCAATGATAGATATCCCCTATTTTGTTTCGCTCCCGTTTGAGTTGTTAGCATGGCAGCAATTAAACTTGACAAAATAGTGATTAAAAAACAATGAAAGGCAAATGTGCCAGCACACCAGCGTGCATCTAGACCATTCTGAAAATGATCTCTTAAGTGTTTGAAATCTGCTCTATTTTCCTACCGCAGGAATGAGTTTTCAAAAAACAGCACTTAGGAAGGGCAATTTGCCAGGAGCATTCCAAGGCCCCAACAAACAGTATTTCTTTCTGATGGACTCCCCCTCCCTCCAAATTTTAGCTGCAGTTCCCGAATCAGATTCATTACCCAAAAGAACAAACGAACGCCGCACAAATGCCCAGAAACGGAGCCTTTTCCTGCCACTTGTAACAATGCAAAACGCCGAGGAAACTTCTCGACGGCAACTTTGCGTCCTGGGTTTCCGGGACCCCGGGTGCCGGGCTGCCGAGCTCTGGGAGGTCCCGGCCACCACGGAGACGGGAGGGCTAGCTGCCATTGACCCCGGGCATTGGCAGCCGTGACGTTTCTGTTTGTTTTGTGCAATCCTGATGCCTATCTGGCTTCAGCGGAGCCACGGTCATGTCTTTCTCGCTCTTTCTGATGTGCAAGCAGCTTTCTGGGTCTAATTATAGATGTGGATGCTGCATCCTGATCAATAGTCCTGAGTGTCCTCTTGCTTTAAGAGCTGTTTAGTTCTTGCTGATGGGCTGGCATTCAACCTCTGGTCCCGAGTATGAGCCTTCGGAGTCCTCAAGCCCATCAGCAAAACCCCAGCTTCTCCCAGCGCGCCCTTTGACCTCTGCAGAACTGGGAATCAGCCCTCACCCCAGGGGACCCCATCGCGGGGAGGCCTAAAGAGGCTGCTGGCCGGCCTGAGAATGGCAGGAAGATCTACGACGACGAGGGAGACCGGGGTTCAAAGGTGACAGCCCGGACCTGGACCCTCATCAAAGAACGGCCCGCCCCTGACGGGACTCCTCAGGCGAGGGGCACAGGAGATCCTCTGGTAGCAGGGACTCGGCCTCGGGAGCCAGGCAGCAAGCCACGTGCTTCTTCTCAATTATCTCCGGTGGAGCCATCACGTCCCCGGCTTTGGAGACTCAGAAAGGCCCTCTGTTCGCCGGCTTCTGTTTAATCATGAGACATGCACAGCACAAGGTTGGCGGCGAAACGGAGAGGCAGAGTACAGCGTGACCTGCAGGGCGCAGGAGACCGTGGAGCAGAGAGGTGCTTAATAAGAGGGTTTTTCTGGATGGCAACGAGCGGCTGCCCCGCGTGGCTTGGTGCGTCCTCTGAGCGCGGCCCCGACGGGCTCTCTGAATTGGCTCCGTGTCCTCTGGCAGGCTGGCGGGCCCTGTGGGAAAAGCTACCCCGGGCTCGCTGTTGAGGATCCCGTGGAGGAAGGCAAGAGATCGGGAGTGGGGGCGGGGGGGGGGTGGGGAGAGTTAACAAAGGCTCCGGGCAAGGTGTCGTCTCCGACTCTTGGCGCCTCGGGTTCCAGGGTGTTGCGCGGAGCCCCCGGGATCCCCTGGTCCTTTCCAGGGCAGGCCCCGGGCCCAGGCTGGGCAGGCGAGGGGAGGGCCGCGGGGGGACCACTTGCAAAGCAGCCGGCGTGGGTAACGCTCCCACGGCCGCCAATCCCGGGCCTGCCCGTTCCTATGGAAACGGGCGCCAAGAGAGGAGCCGGCGGCTGGGAGCCGAGTCCCGGGTGGCTGTCGGGTGCAGCTGCCGGCTGCCCGCTGGGACCTGGAAGTGCCCTTTCCCCAAACCATCCCTGCTGGCTCTGAGTCAGAGGGGTCTCCTGGCATCTGCTGAGCTCGAAGCCGGGATGGAAGGGGAGCGGGAGGAGAAGGAGGGGAGCGAATAAAAATATTTACACTTAACAAACACTTTGATGTTTGAAGACTGTGTGTACAAATGAGGGCTGGGAACATCTTTGGTGAGGGGTTGGTGTTTCCAAGCAAATCTCTTCACGCGCACGCGCGCGCGCACGCGCGCGCACACACACACACACACACACACACACACACACACAGAATCTTGTCCTCTCTTTATCTCTTGATGGGTTTCTCTTATCACCAAAGCCGAATGCTGAGCTGGCCCGGGGGAGGCCATGGGTGGTGTCGGACCTGTGCGCCTTGGTGGGCCCCGTCTGCGGTCGTGAGGTGGCCTGGGGTGGCCGGCCGGAGGATACAGGGGGCGAAGGGAGAGCCAGCGGGCCTGGCCTTCTGCCGCCCGCGTGAGCACAGGGAAGATGGGCAGTAGGGATTCGGGGGTCGGGATGACTTCTAGTTTTATGGATCCCGAAACCCGGAGAAGCGGGTGGGGTGTGCTCAGGCGGAGGCAGTGGGGATGAGGAGCCAGACAGCCTTGGTTTCCCCCATCTGTCATTTCCCGGCCGTGTGGCCTCGGGAACGCCACGTACCCCTCCCGATCCTTAATTTCTTCCGTTGTAGGTAGAAACAACTGCCCCATGGTGCTATTGCGTGGGTTAAGTACTTGAGAACATCCGAGTCGTGGTATTTGCCCAATACATGTCAGCGAGTATTATTGTGTTCACCCAGCACACGATGACGGGGCACGTACGATGTGCGTGGAACGGTGTTAAGTCCGTGGGGGATCCGACAGTCACTCAGGCATGGAATTGGCCCTCAGGGACTTTAGAGCCTAGTGAAGAAGCCGAGACAGGAACATTAAAAATTATGAACAGAGGCGTAAAATACAAAGTGGAAGGTCTACCGTGTCCACTCTGCTCTTCCCCGAAGACTTCTTTTGAGGTGAAAGTAAGATAATGTACGTGTGTGCTACACAGGGAAGGTTGGGTGCTAACAAATAAGCCTCCGATAGCAGAGGCTCAACTCCTTCAGGTGTTTGGCCTCCAGTTGTCCATGAGGTGATTCGGGAACCCAGGCTCCTTCCATCTTCGGGTTCGTTGATCTTCTAGGACCTCGGAATCTGCCATCGGATCCTTTCCATCCAGTGGGCGGAGGAGGGACAGGAGAGCATGGACGGGACTGCGTGGGCAGTCTCAAAGACCAGGTCTCAGTCCGTCCACATTTGACTGTTCAGAACCCAGTCATTGGCCCCACCTAACTGCAAAGCCTTCTGGGAAATGGGGTTTTCCTGCGTACCCGACTGGTAGCTGAACAGGGTTTGGCGAACACATAGCTTTGTCTCTGCCGCAGTTGGAAAGGTCTACGAGGCAGAGAGCTCCCCCCCCCGCTCAATTGGTCTCCCATTAATTTCCTAGGCTGCCCTAACAAAGTAACAGAAGTTGCTAGTTTAAAAGGACAGAAATGGATTCTCTCACAGTTCTGGAGGCTGGAGATCTGAAGTCCGGGGTGGGTTCCTTCTGGAGACTTTGGGGGAGAATCCGTTCCAGGCATCTTTCCTAGCCTCTGGCGCCTGCCAGTAATCCTGGGCGTTCCTTGGCTCCTTGATGCGTCCCTCCCAAATCTCTGTCTCCGCCTTCATGTCCCCTTCTCTTCTCTGTGTCTTCTCCCCTTGTCTTCGAAGGACACTTGTCATCGGGTTTAGAGCCCACTGTAATCCAGGATGATCTCACCTCAAGATCTCTAATTTGATTCGTTCCGCAAAAAACCCTTTTTCCAAATAAGGTCACATTCACAGGTTCTGAGTGGACCTATCTTTTGGGGGAGGGCACCATTCAATCCGCTGGAGTCTTTGATGGTGGCCCTTTGAACTTGGACTGAGGCTTACAGAGAGAGACGGGTTGCGGGTTGACGGGACGGAAGCCGGCCTCCTGAAAGGTTTGATCCTGGTCAGACGTGGGTCCGAGGTGAGGAGGAGGGGCGGGCTCCCTCCCCTCTCGCGGAGCCCAGCGTGGGCGGCAGGAGTGGGGGTGCAGGCAGGCCTCTGCCACCCCCAGAGCTGAGCCCCTGGGTTAGGACGTTCAACCGCACATTTCGCCTGGGGCGCCAAAGACAATAGCTGAGAAATTCCAACGTGAGACCAAAATGCAGATTTTTCAAAGGAAATATCAAAGAACCAGCCAAAGGACTTGAAACCCAGAGAAGGATATGAAAGGGGGAAGAGAGGGGACATTGGGTTTTCTGCGAGCAGATTTCTTTGCAGAGAACGCTCTCTTGCTGGGAGCCCCAGCCCTGCACAAGAAAGAAGGTTCAGGTGCGTGTGTGGCGGGGAGGGCGCTGAGCGCCTCGAAAGAATGACGCATGCGCTCCATTTGGACAACCCCATGATACTTGACCCCAGCTGTGATCTGGGCCCATGGACTGGAATCTGACACATGCCTTTCTTCTCTCAGAGGCCAGGGCTATTTGCCTGAGGGAGAGGGGGAGGAAGGGGAAGAATGGGAGACAGACAGAGAGAGGGAGAAAGCGAATTGCTTCTTCATGGAAAATAGCTACCTTCTGCTTGGACGGCACATCACAAGCACCGGGCGCCCAGCCAGGGTAGGAATGCTGACCTGGTCTGGGGTTATCTGTAAGAAAGATCCAGTTAAGAGGGCTGCAGCCCAGGTTCTTAGTTCTTCCACCATGCTTATCTCTTATAAACCCAGAGCTTTCTGCCCGAGGGCAATCTCTTGACTTAGAAGTGTGCCTGGGTCCTGGCTGGGCGGTCCCAAAGTGCCGGGGAGCTAACGCACCTTGGGAGCAGTTCTCAACCAGTACCAGGCGGGGGTCGCTGGGTAATCCATTCCCTGCCCTGCGGTGGGGCGCTCTGATGTGCATGCTTTACGAGTCCCCAGCGGGGTGAACCCAGTTGCCCACAGCAGTCATCTGCTCCGGGCGGCGCCTGGATTTGCTGCCTTCCCTCCCCTGCTGGTGTTTCCCGGGCTCCCCTCTGTAATAAATCACTTGCACTGGAATTCTCGTCCCCACATCCTACTGGGGGAACCCCAACTAAGGCCCGGGTTTCCGTCAGAGGGGAAAGGAATGCTAGCCGATGTCTGTGTGGGGTGGGTCCCGCTGAGGGCAGCTGGTGCATCTGCCTGACGCCTGCCCCTCACGGAAGATGCGGCCGGAGCCTCCGGAGGGCCCGTCAAGGTTCCCGTGGAAGAGTAAGTGGCTTTCAGCACTGCTATAAGGTCCAGGATGCCACCTTATAGCAGCACCACTATGTCAGAACGTGCTCTATGCCTTTCTCCCCCTCCGTCCCCACCCTCTAACACCGGAGGAGGTAAAAAGCCTCCGTTAACCAGGAAGGGAAAAAAAGCCCTCTTTTCCTAAGGCTCGAAGGCTAGTGGTTACCTGCAGCCGTGCAGTGGCCCGAGAGAAGCTTGGATGGGACGCCAAGAGATGCCAGTGGTTTGGTTTACCGAACGAGCCTGCCATTCCAGAAAAGTCTTGGGTCCTGGGAGCAGTGAGATATGTCCTTCTGCTGATTTCTTT